>NC_056737.1:522944112-523289112 GCF_019279795.1 Protopterus annectens
CATAGGACTTTCTTTTATTCCCCTTTTGCTCTATCGCCATGATTGAGTTTTTTTCTAAATGACTATAAACTCTGTTGGCATCAATTCCAATGTATAGTTTGTGTTGGGAAGGCAAGTTATTGGTCTGTAGTTTTTAGGACAGCTTGCAGGTTCGCTCTTAAGTAGGATTATTGTTTATCCTGTTGTTAACCAGGCTGGTGTCTGTTCGGGATGCGCATATAAATAGGTCTGATGTTATCCATTTCATTTTTCCTCACGACTGGGTCTTGCAACCAACATTGGATCTGATCCAGCACTACACAAGACATAGATTCAAGGCTCAAGCTCCTCCCTCTCCTGTATTCTTCTTCTTCTGCACTCTAACCCTCAGATCGCGTTTGCTGCATTTACGAATGGATGTGATTCCTGGCTCAGAGCTGCTTTTCTTGTTTTTACAAGTTTTTCTTAAATAAGTGATTTCTTTATTTGTTAAGCTTAAATAATTCTCTTCCACTATCCTCTTCTTTCTTTTCCTTAGTCATAGCTTGGCACCTTTTTGGGTTTTTTATATCTGACAGGGTTGGTCTTGTTCTTCTTAAAGTGGTTGTGTAAATTCTTTTTTGCTTAGTAGTCAGCGAGTAGTTGACAGGAGTTTTTTTGGCCTGGTTTCTGGACGTTTTGCATTTTTAGTGTGTGTGTGTGTGTGTGTGTGTGTGTGTGTGTGTGTGTGTGTGTGTGTGACTGATTGTTAGGTATGTCTGAGAAAGACAAACCTACTATATTTAAAAGCTGCTCTTCTTATGGGTGTAAGATGCCAAATTCTCAAATTCTGATGCCCACAAGAACTGTGTCTGTTGTTTCAGAGCTGGCCATCTCGAGGCTGATTGCTCCATTTGTGTAGCATTCAACCCACAAGTGCTGATGGACCACCAAAATAAATTGGTGTTGAAGGGCTTGGCTCAAGTGGGGGAGGTCTGTTTGTCTGAAGTTCCCCTTCTCCACGCCCTAAGGATTCCAAAAGGAAACCCCATCTTCTTCCCCGGGTGCTTCTGCTTCTTTGTCTCAGAAACGGCCTAGGCTTTCGGATCAGAGATCTCTGGATCCAAAACTGCCTTTCACTGACTCAATTTGGTATGTCCAGATCCATTGTCCAGTTCTGAGGTCTCTTCAGTGCAGAGCCCTTTGGATTTAACTGGAGTTCAGGCCCCTTTGGATCCAAAAAAGGCTGTGCAGTAAGGGTCAGATCTGACAGGTTTGTCAGATCTGCTATTACTTCTTGAGGGCTGTATTTCTGGATCCACTAGGGATCCAAAGCACTTGGCTCCAAGGCATCAGAGCCAATCTTCGGATTGAGGGCATCATAGGTCTGCTTCGGGGTTCAGCCTTGCATCCTCAACTAAATCTGCCCAGTGTTTAGCTTCCTAAAGATCCTCCAGGTGCCTTTTGCCCACAGATATGGACAGGATGATGAGGAGCTTCCTCAAGGCCCAGATAGAGATGGGTCTCTTGACATCTCCAGCCCACTCAGGCTTGGCAAGATGTTCATCGTGTTACCCCGCTGCAGTCATCACACTTGGGTTATCCTGCTGTCAGGCGGTCCCGCAGTCGGCCTGAGTTCCAAAGTCTTGGTCCGGCGTCGGTTGCTATCGCTTCTTCCCTGACATCAGTGCACCAGGGGTATATAAGAGGCATTCGACGCCATTTTCTTCCGTCTTTCTTGCCGCGCGGTGCCCGAAGCAGAAGCAGTTGGCAAGTGCTGGTTGGCCGACACCTGAGATTTTCGAATCGAATTTCAGTCCGTAGTCTTCAATAAAGCTAAGCACCCCGTTGGGGAACCTTTTCTTGCCTCAGTCCGATGTCAGAAAAAGTTAACAATTGCATTTCTTGTGAGAAGCAAATACCTCATAAGGACTTCCATTATTATTGTATTCCTTGCCTAGGCCCAGACCACGACGTCATAGGTTGTCGGTTTTGTGCTAGGTTTAGTAAACGAACTATCAAACGCTGTTTTGACTTCGCACGTCATTATTTTGGTAGGAAATTTAATTATATTATGCCGTCGGAGCAGCCGACGACCAGCATGCATAAAAAATGCAAGTATAAGGACAGGCAGCCTAGGAACAAGCCAGACTCCGAGGCCTCTGCTAGGCCTGTCGCTGGTTCACTGGTTTTCAGTGAGGCACCTACGCAGCCCCTGACGACCGCAGAATTGGAACCCCAGACAGCTTTAGATTCTCAAGCAGAGTGTACTAGGCCGTCACAGCCATCTTCATTAGGCCCTTCCGACACTGGAGCAGAAGGAGATCCCGGTGCAGTAGAAACACTTTCGGTTGCAGAAGGTGTCTTCAGACGGACTACACTCACCATTACATCTTATACTAAGCTTAAAACTCCATTAAAACCAAAAAAGACTGTACATCAGTCTCCAGTTCAAGGCCCCATGCTTAAGAAACAGTTGCTTAAGATGGCTGAAGATTTGATTACCCTAATCAGTGGTTCCCATCCCCCTCCAGATAAAAGACCAAGACAAGAGGAGGATTATGCTTCCTCTGACCAGGTTTCTATTTCCTCAGATTCTGCTGAGGAACAGGATTACGCTTTTCCCCCTTATGAAGACTCTGATGCTGAAGACTCTATTCCCTCAGCATCTTCCCCTGAAGACTACTCCTTTGGGGAAACTTTACATACCATGAGGGAACATTTCCACTGGGAAGGCAAGGACTACTCGGATTCTAAGAAAAGGTTCAGAGAGTTCCTTTTACTACCCCAGCACAGACCACTTGCTATCCCTCCAGTTTTAGACATTGTGGATGATGTTTACTTGGAGTCTAGTCTAAATCCAGACTCTCTACCTCCTGCTCCAGCCAAACCAGACAGATACTATAGAGTACCTGACTCACACAAATTCCTTTATAAAAGCCCTGTGGCTGACCCAGAAACAATTTCCCAGGGTCCCAAAGGGGCTAAAGCTTCTATGGCTAAAATCCTGTGCCTGAAAGGGATTTCAGAGCCTTAGATAGATGGGGAAAGAAGATATACACCTCAGCTACTCTGGCTATGAGAGCATTAAATTGTCAGTTCACTTGCTGAAATATCAGCAATTCCTAATGTCTCAATTAAAACAAAAAATGAGCACACATTCTGAACAGTCTGAATTCAAGGAAATGCAGGATATGTTGCATGCAGCTGAACAGGTGGGCAAACATACTTTACAATGTGGATTTGATTCATTGGAAGCTTCCTGTAGAGCAGCTGTTACTGGGTCTGTCATACGTAGACATGCTTGGTTAAAAGAACAAACCCTACCTGATCATGTTAAAGCAAAATTATTGGATGCACCTTTACAGCAGGATGTATTATTTGGTGTCAAAGCAGAAGAGGTTTTAAAGAAAATGGAGGATAAGGCAAAGTCTATGCAGACGGTCAAGGATTTTTTACAGGTACAACCCCCTCGTTTCAGCAGAAATTGGCCAACAAAAAACTGGTCATTTCCAGCTTCTGACAGATCACAAAGGGGCAAATACAGGCGCCCAAGGGGCAGAGGTCATTCACAAGGCCTTTACAAACCTTGCCAATGGGGTACTGCTACCCAGAAAGGAGTAGAGGACAGGCCCCAAGCTAACAGAAGACAAACACAATGACTCAACCCTCAAACTACCAAGCAAATCTCTCTTGGCAGCTCCCTTGGGAGGAAAATTAGCACTTTTTGCAGACAACTGGCACATCATCACAAAAGACAAATGGGTCCTAAACATTGTCTCACAAGGATACAGATTCCACTTTCATACCTTGCCAAGGATAAAAGGAATGCCAAACCTGCCACCAAATCAATGGGCAGAGACACAAAAACAAATTACAGCTCTCATGGACATGAGAGCCATTCAACAGGTACCTACACAGGAGCAGGGACAAGGATTTTACTCAAGACTCTTTCTAGTCCCAAGAAAGGACAAAGCATGGAAACCCATTCTGGATCTTTCAATTCTGAACACCTATCTGCAAGTACCAAAATTCAAGATGCTAACACTACAGCAGCTTCTTCCCATGCTGGGCAAAAATGCTTGGTTAGTAACGTTGGACCTCAAGGAGGCATACCTGCATGTCCCTATCAGACAAAATTGCAGAAGATACCTCCGCTTCATTGCAGGTTCAACCCATTATCAATTCTCTGCACTGACCTTTGGCTTATCTACTGCGCCCAGGGTCTTCACAAAATGCCTGGCACCAGTAATTGCATACTGCAGACAAAGAGGAATTCAAATATACCCATACCTGGATGACTGCCTTATTCAAGCAGAAAGCAAGGACATTCTTTTAAAGCATCTGGCATTTGTCAAACACCTTCTAAGTTGCCTAGGGTACACAGTAAATGAAATGAAATCAAAACTAGTGCCCTCACAAAACATAATATTCCTGGGTGCCAGCTTGAATACATCGGCCCAGATGGCTTATCTCATGACAGACAAGCAACAACAGCTGACTCAATACTTCATAATAATGGCAACAAAGACCCAACTCCCTGCAAGAAAAATTCTGCAGGCCTTGGGATTCATGGCATCTTGCATACTACTAATACCATTTGCAAAACTGCATATGAGGAAATTACAATGGTACCTGAAAAGCGTATGGACTCAGCACAGCCACAGCTTGGAAACAATGATACCACTCATTTCCTGCCTTCAACAGGAGTTTCTATGGTGGGCACAGGCATGTCACCTCAACAAGGTTCAGCCTTTCACCTTACCCACAGCCAGGTAAACTATGACAACAGATGCATCGGACTATGCCTGGGGAGCACACATGGCAGGACAGTGCATTCAGGGCAAATGGACTACAGATCAAAGGCATCTGTGTATCAATCAAAAAATGCTAGCAGTACAGAATGCCCTAACAGCTTTCAAGGACCTCTTACACCCAGGACAACTAATAATAAAGGCGGACAATACCACAGTAATGTGGTATATAAACAAGCAAGGGGGCACACATTCCTACCCTCTATGCAGGCAAGCAATGACCTTGTGGAACACAGCACTGTCTTACCAAGTTCAACTACAAGCACAATTCCTGCCAGGAAAGAAAAACACATTGGCAGATGACCTAAGCAGAAACATCATGGATCCCCACGAGTGGAAACTAGATCCACAAGTATTTGCAACGATAACTCAAAAATGGGGACGCCCAGACATAGATCTGTTTGCCGACCCCCAAAACTACCAACTTCAAAAATTTTGCACAAGGACATTCCACCCACAAGCTTGGAAAGTGGACGCCCTCTCATTCAGTTGGAAAACATTACCTAAACAACCAGCCAACATCTCTATCCAAAGCTGTTATGGATGTCATTCTGGTGGCCAGGAGGCCCAGCACCAGGAAAACCTATTCAGACAAATGGAAAAGATTTTGCGCCTGGAACCAGGCTAAAGGCCAAAATCCCCTTGATCCCAACATTCCTCAGATTCTACAATATTTAACTGAGATGTTGCACAAAGGACTTTCCTTTTCATCTATTAAGATCCACGCCTCAGCAATTTCAGCTCATTACAACATGGATCCTTCTTTATTTTCACATCCACTCCTAAGACAGTACCTCAGAGGGGCTAAGATCTCAACTTTGTTCTGGAAAAGCTTCCACTGCCGCCCTTTGAACCAGCTTTTTCAGCTGATTTAAAATTTCTTTCATGGAAAACTGCCCTGCTACTAGCAATAACTTCAGCTAGAAGAGTCTCAGAGCTACAGGCACTAATGGCAGTGGAGCATTTCCTCATTTTTCATCAAGAGTCTCTCTACAAACTAACCCTTCCTTTATGCCAAAGGTGGTGTGGCCCTAAACCAAACCATTAATTTGCCCACCTTTTTCCCAAATCCCCAGAACAAAGGAGAAAGACTCCTGCACTCTTTGGACGTTCACAGGCAATTATGTTACTACTTGGATAAAACTAAGGCTTTCAGAAAATCTGACCAGCTCTTTGTAGCCTGTGCTGCAGGATCACAAGGAAAAGCTATCTCAAAACAGACCATTTCAAAATGGATAGGACATTGCATACGTTTCTGCTACACGCATCATGGGAAACCGGTAGGTCCCACTCTGCATATGTTTCTGCTACACGCATCATGGGAAACCGGTACCTGCTAACATTAGGTCCCACTCCACCAGGGCTACAGCTACATCAGCAGGCTTTCTCAGGGGGGTGCCAACCAAGGATATTCTAGAAGCTGCAACTTGAAGTTCAGTGCACACCTTCACCAAGCACTATCACTTACCTCTCTATTCTAAGACTAGAGCTGGTTTTGCCACTGCAGTTTTGCAGCGCCTACTAGCTTCTTCTAACCCTGTTTAACTCCACCACCCATCCTTAGCTTTGGGAATCAACCCAAGTGTGATGACTGCAGCAGAGTAACACGATGAACATAGTACAGTTTTGTACCTACCATAAATGTAGATGTTCGAGTGTTTTCCCTGCTGCAGTCCAGGTTACCCTCCCTCCATCCCCTCTGAACTAGCTGGACTTATCTTTACCATTCTATCCTATATAACCTCTGTGGTGTATTTGCTTGTGCCTGAAGGTATTGTTTTATTTTTATATGTACATTTTTATATAGCAATATATATATATATATATATATATATATATATATATATATATATATATATATATATTGCCTACCCATTGGGGGCACCTGACATCTGGGCCAAGAAAAACTGAAGAAAATGGCATTGAATGCCTCTTATATACCTCTGGCACACTGACGTCAGGGAAGAAGCGACAGCAACCGATGCCGGACCAAGACTTTGGAACTCAGGCCGACTGCGGGCACCGCCTGATGGCAGGATAACCCGAGTGTGATGACTGCAGCAGGGTGAACACTTGAACATCTACATTTATGGTAGGTACAAAACTGTACTATCTCCGTCTCCAAGGTTGCTCTCTCCTCTTCTGACTCTCCCTGTTTCAGAATTCAGGACCCGGTTCACTCAAGGGCAGGCTTTGATGAATCCAGGAATGCATGGTTTTCTGATTTCATCAGGGTCATTGACCAGCTGCATCCCATTGTCAACAGATCAGAGCTGGTCTCAGCTCTGAGAGGTGGGCACCAGGTCTCTGGGGAAGAAATCAGGTCCGGGCTTTTTGGATTGGCCCCCAACAGCTCGGGGCCGGTAGTGTCCGGAGGACCGGGATGGGCATCACTCCTTCGTCTAAGGTGGTTTCGGCTCCTGAGGTAGAGGACGGAATTTCCTCAAGTCTGTCGGATTTTTAGGTGGTAGACCAGACTTTCTGCAGGTCTGGAGCGGCATCTTCCCATTTACTGGGTACATCCCAGCCCATTACTTCCCTGAGCTCATCAATCGTTTCCAGGGTCAGTCCTCCCGAGGTAGCCTTCAAATGGTGTCTAACCCCAAAGGGGTCCAGCTCTCTTCTGAGTCCTCCCCTGAGCCCCAACACAGAGGAGGTGTCACAGAAGAGAAAGTGCAAGAGGAGGCATTTGGACTCGCCCATGGAATTCCTCACTGCAGACAAAGATTTCAATGAGGGGGACGGGTCCCCCCAGGTCTCTGCCAGATGGCATCTCCTTTGGAGACATTCTGGAGCTTTTGAATCAGAAAGGCGGATGGGTTTCCCAACTACCATCATTTGAAGTAGTCTGTGTTCCTGAAGACTTTCTGGATGGGCCCATCTAATTCCTGGGTGTCCCCCCCTGCAGATAAGCTCATCACCCTTATTTTGTGCAGGGTATGTAAGGGACCTGACACCGTGGAACCTGTCCCTAGCAAGACTGACAAGTTCTTGAGCCCCCCTCTCCTTCCAGTAGGATGCATTGGAGCAAAGGCGTTCCACTTGATTCCACTGTGGTTGTTAGTGCCACTAAAGAGAAGCTGGCTAAACAGAGCTCCAGCATACATCCCCTGAGCAGGGAGCCTCAGACGATAGACATGGGAAGATCGCTTTACTATTTGGCACATTTCACTCACTTCCAAAAATACCTGGTTGCTGAACTAACCAAATCCCGTTCAGAGTTGATGTCTGTGGAGGACTTCAAAAAGGTCTCTCCCTGGCTCACCACTCTGTCTTCTCTTGCCAACTCCTCATGAGGTTAATCTCTAATGCTGCAGAGGGTACCTCTCTAGGAGCTGGTGCAGGCATTGCCTTGAGGCATCATGCATGGATGCGGTTGTTCGGATTTGCAGAACCCTTCAAGGCATCTTTCACGAATGCCCCCTTTTGCTCCTCTCTTTTTGGATCATCAGTCAAGGAGACTTTGACCCACAGTGAGCAGGAAGGGAAGATGCTGTCAGCAGTAGAGATCAAATTCTCTACCCCCCCCTCCCACAGGTCTTTTGCCAAGAACCAATGGGGAGGTAAGAAACTTTGGTTCCAAAAGTTGCAGAGTTCATTCCAGGATGCTCCTGAGGATTCCTTTTCCAGAGGAAGAGGGTTCAATGGTACACACCACCCTAGAGGCAGAGGGGGTCCGCAAAACCATGGCTTAAGAAAACCTTTCTCCAAAAACCCCTTTCAGCTCCCCTGAGGTGTTGCCCGACTGTTTTGCCCTGGATGCAGTCAGGGGTCAGTTTTTGTTGCACCCAAATGCCTGGAAAGCCATTACGAACAATTGGTGGGTGCTCAATATCATATCCAGGGGTTATCACATTCCCTTTTCCCTACCATCTCCAATTCCCAAGAGAGTTCTCCCTGACACACCACCCAGTCATAGAGCTGGCCCAAAGAGAAGTCTGAAAACTTCTAGAAAAAGACCCATCCAGTAGGTCCCAACAGGACAAAGGGGATCCGGAATTAATTCTCTCTTCATTTTGGTGCCATATAGACTGGGAACCTCCATCCGATTTTGAACCACAGCCAGTTGCATCTGTTTGTCAGAAAGTTCGGTTGGTCACTGTTCAGCCCATCCTGCTGCTTTTGCTCAAGGACGAGTGGATGTGCTCCATAGACCTCCAGGACATCATAGTAAGGAGGCATCTGTGCTTCCGGCTCAGAGTCATTTTAAATTCAATGCCCCGGCCCTTTGGACTCACAGCCCCCCGCGATTTTACCAAATGCTTGGCAGTGGTTGCGGCTCACTTGAGACTGCAGGGATTCCAGGTCTTTCTGTACCTGGATGATTGACTCCACATGGCTCCCACAAGACATGGACTGAAGTTAACAGTGCAGTACCTTCAACATGTTAGGCATTATGATCAGTGTAGCCAAGTCAAAACTGACTCCCGTGCAAAGTCTGGAATTTATAGGGACTCAGCTAAACAGTCACAGAAACTGCAGCTTTGCCCCCCTCAGAGAGTGGATTTGCTCAGGCAGCAGCTCAAGGCAATTTCTAGAGGGCCTGTCACCACAGGCACATCTCATTCTCAAGGCTCTGGAGTGGCTATCCTCCTTGGACTGCTGGCGAGGTATTACATATGGGTACTCCAGTGGAAGCTAACAGTCCAGTGGTCCATTCTCTATCATCCGATGTCTGTGCCAATATGACTGACACCCATTTGCAGGCGACATCTTCAGTGGTGACTTCTTTCAGAGGATCAATTCCAAGGCAGACCCTTTTCTCTTCCCCCTCTCATGATGACCATGGAAGCTTCCATGCTAGAGTGGGACCTTTTCAGGGCAGAACAGTCCAAGGCACGTGGTCCCCTACAGAAACCAAGGTGTACATGAATGTTCTAGAGGTCAGAGCAGTCCTCCTGACATTGTAAAACCTTTCAGGATTGCCTTCCTGTGTTGAAGATTGCAATTCATAGAGATGTGTCAGTGATCTGGTACATCAACAAGCAGGGGGGACTCTTCTTATCCACTGTGTAGAGAGACCATGAGAGTGTGGGAATGAGTGATTTCTTCTAGTCTCTTTCTTCTTGCAAAGCCCATACCCAGGAGGCCAATGTGTTGGAAGACAGGCTCAGTAGGTCCATCTTGAGCCAGCACGAGTGGTCCCTCAACCCATCAGTGGCATCACAGATATTCAGCCAATGGGACCAGCTTTGCTGCAATGAACAGCAAATGCAGCAGGTACTTTGCCCTGATCCCTCCAGAGGGGGAGCCCCCAAGGGACTCTTTAGTCCACTGTTGGCCTCCAGATCTTCGTTGAGTATCCACCGATTCCTTTGATCCCCAAGGTGCTTCAGAAAGCCCACAGACTGAAGTGTTCCATAATCCTCATTGCCTCTTTCTGGCCTCATCAGGTGTGGTTTTCCTTCCTACGGTCTCATCATCTCATCTAAAGTATCGTCCTTGGATACTAGGTCCTACACCGGATCTCATCTCTCATCCCACGGAACTGCAAACATTGAACCTCTGATCCCTTAATCTAAAAGCATGGTTTCTCCACTTCCCATCATACTAAGAAAGTCCAGGCTGGCTTTCCATGTTAAGAGAATTATTTTGGCCTCTCAGAAACCGTCAACTCAAAAGCTGTACAACAGTAAGTGGAAACTGTTTTCCTTTTGGGCTGATTAAAGAAATCTCAATCCCTTCTCTGCTTCTGTTTTCGATATTCTTCTGTTTTTATCATCTATTTATCAAGACAGTAGAAAAATACAGCCAGTATGCAAGTAAATTCAGTGACTACAAAAATAAAAACAAACAACACAAAAAAGGAAAAAAACTAAGGGTAATGCTGCTCAATGCCAGAAGTCTAAATCTCAAAATGCACCCACTCGAGGCCCTTCTCAGTATGGAGAACATCGATGTCTGTGCTGTGACAGAAACCTGGTTCAAGGCTCCTGAGAGCACCCCAGCGCTATCAGGTTTTACCTCATATCATGCGTTCCGGCCCCAAAATCCGGACAATACCAAGAAAGGAGGGTATCCATATTCATCAAGGACACCCACACCTCAAGACTGGTGGCAACGCGATGCATCGGAGACCATCCAGGTGCAATTAACCATAGGCAAGACTGCTCTGCAAATTGTAGCATGTTACAGGCCACCCTCACAAACTCAGGAACCTCACATGGCCTTCCTGAAAACACTAGAGGGGATAAATGTATCACCAAACACCATCATACTAGGTGACTTCAATTACCCTAATATAGACTGGGAACACTACTCAAGCCCAAACACCCTAGCCCAAAAGTTCCTGGAATTCATAAACTCAAATGCCATGGAACAACTAGTCACCATCCCCACAAGAGGAGATAACATACTTGATCTCATCATCACGAACATGGGAGCACAATGTTCAACACTGGAGGTGTACCCCTCACTGGTGAGATCAGACCACAAACTAATCTCGCTGGAGGTCCTCATCCCACCCCACCTGAAATAAAAAGACCACAGTAAAGAACTTTTCAAAAGCCGACTTCACACTTCTAAAGACTAGTGTGGTCTCCTTTAAGGCCCCGTCGGGCGGAAAACAGTACTCAAGCCGCTGAATCACTTACAAATGCCTTCTACCAGCACCTGCAGGACTGCATGGATAAGGCAATCCCAAGCAAAACAAAGACTCTTTGTACCAAAGGCGTCTGGTGGACCCCAGCCATAAACAAACTCTACAACAAAAGGAGGAAGCTACTACAAGATAGAGCAAAATCCTTAAAAGGTAAGACACCCTTGATCACTATAAGTAAAAACTAAGAGCTCTCATAAAATCATCCAAAGCAAATTTCGAGAGAAAAATAGCTAAAGACTCAAAAGACAATCATAAGGCCTTCTTTAGCTATGTTAGAAACCTGGGAGGAAACTCCCAGATATGCTCAGAGCTAGTTCAAAATGATGTGAAGATTACTGATCCTACAGACATTGCCAACATACTGGCTGACAGGTTCAGTGCAAACTTCTCCCCTCCCCAAAAGGAGAGATATCTATACCAAACGATTGCAGCCCCAAACATCTCCAGCGCCAAAGTGAGAACTGCTCTCTCCAAAGCAAAAAACACAGCATCCATGGGACCTGATGGTGTCCCCAGCTGTGTGCTCCATGAACTCAATGAGGAATTAAACCCACAGCTAGGACAGCTGTTTAATCAAAGTCTTACCTCTGGATCCCATACCAGGGAGTGGCACTGCAACTGTGGTACCACTTCACAAAGGCGGTGCCTCCACCGACCCTGGAAATTACCGGCCCATTAACTTGACAAGCCTTATCTGCAAAGCCATGGAGAGGATCATAATGGACCTCATAAATAAAGACATAGGGAATTTGCAGACTTTGGATCCAACCCAGTTTGGCTTTGTCAAAGGCAGATCATGCCTTTTAAACTTGGTTGACTTTTTCGAAACAGTCACCAAAGCCATTGATGAGGGAAAGGCAGTCCATACAGCCTACCTCGATCTGACTAAGGCCTTCGATACAATACCCCACTCGGGTATCATTGAAAAACTCATCAGCTTAAATGTCAACCCATACATCACAAGATGGGTTGCAAACTGGCTGAGTGACAGAACCCACAGGGTCAGAGTTGCTGGCGCCATGTCAGACTCAAAGCCTGTCACAAGTGGTGTCCCACAGGGCTCAGTCCTGGGCCCACTCTTGTTTGGCATCTACTTTTCCAAGTACAAGCAAACACAGGAGGGTTATGGCTGACAAAGTTTGCAGATGACTGCAAACTGGGCCATAGTAGAAAACACATCTGATACAGATATCCTTCAGAAGGGTCTCACAGAAGCGGATAACTGGTGCCAGAGCCACGGCCTAAAGTTAAATGCCAAAAATGCATAGTCATACCCTTCGGGAAAAACAAGGTTACCCCTAGCTACCAAATAGGTGGCAATCCACTGAGCACAGAAGAAGTTATCAGGGACCTGGGGACCCAGGTTGATAGTAGTCTGTCATTCGACACCCATGTAGCTAAAGTAGTTAGGAAGACCTTCTACATTGCCCACCTTATCATGAAGGGATTCTCATCTAGATCAAGGGAGGTCATAGTCTCCCTTTACTCATCACTCATCAGACCAATGATTGAGTACAATGCCCCATTCGAATGTATCTGACCCGACACTTGCAGCAGCTGGAGAGGCCACAAAGTTCCTCACCAAAAGGATAAAGGGTCTCAAAAATCTGTCCTATGCTGCCCGACTGAAAGAACTCCAGCTCTATTCAGTCGCTTGCTCAGAGGTGACCTTTGCCTAACATACAAGGCCATGTCAAACCCAGATTTGATGAATATGCTTCACCTCAAAAAATCTAGATCCATCAGAGCCACAAGGGCGTGAGACTTAAACCTTGACACGGCTATTAATAGGACGTGCTGGAGGGATAGATTCATCACCCAAAGGCTCCCTATGCTGTGGAACAAAATCCCGGTACATGTGAGGCAGAGTACCTCGCTGGCCTTGATCAAGAGAAATCTTGACCAATGGATGGGAGATCACAGATATACCCCAGGGATAACCTCAGTGTCACTGCTCGACAGAGGCACAGCAAAATAATGGGTATAGTTCCCCATACTAAAGGGGTGGCGTAAGCCACAAAACGATGGGCTAGGCTTGTAAATGCCCTCGGGCAGATAGCCTAGTATGAACCTATGAACCTATGAACCTAAGTAAAATAGAAGTCACTGGAACCACAAGCAGCTGGTAATGAAGTGGTTTATTAGACTCATAGAACTTTTAAAACTGCTAGTAAAAACTTTTGCCTTAAACTATTTTCTTTTAATTTCAGATTGGTGGTTACAGATACGATCTTTTAACCTCTGGTTCATTTTCCCCACATAATGTGTTTGACATGCAACACGTCTAGCCAGATAGACAGCATTTCTAGTTACAAATGCACTATATAAACACATCAGAGACAATGGTTCTGGACATCGTTTTAAATTTTCAGTTTTAAGAGTAGTTGATGGTAATTTACGTGGAGGTAATATTAATGATTACACTGGAAGAATTTAATTGGATTTTACGTTTAGGGGCACATATTTCACATGGTCTGAATGGCTATGTATCTTTAAAGCCTTTATTGAAAGAGATACATGAATGAGCCTTATTGTCATCATGTGACTCACTTTGATGTTATATAAATGGTAGATGGTGTTTTTTGTTTGATATGCCTGAAGAAGCCTTGTTTCAGGTGAAAGTTTTTACTAGCGGTTTTAAAAGTTGTATGAGTTTAATAAACCACTTCATTACCAGCTACTCATGGTTCCAGTGACTTCTATTTTACTTGTTTGTTTATCAAGAAGGTACCAGTTTCTCTACCATAAAGCTGCAGTTGGCTGCCATTTCCAATTTTCATGTTAGTAGGGCGCCTGCTTTTTCCTTAAGGCTGTGCAAGGCCTTCATGGAAAGTGTTTTTCTCCTCAGGCCCCTGTTAGAGATCCTTCTCCCCCTTGTAATTTGTCTATGATGTTGCAGTCTCTCACTCAAAGCCAATTTAAGCTGGCTCATTCCTGTGATATTAAATTTCTGTCCTGGAGGACTACCTTTCTCGTGGCCATATATTCGGTTAAGAGGTTCTTGGAATTTCAGGCTTTGTCATCCAAGCCACTGTATATCACTTTTCACAAAGACAGAGTGGTATTGAGAACTAATCCAATCCTTCCTTCATGCCCAAGGTAGTTAATAAAAATAATATAAACAAGGCTATTCAGTTACATTTTTTTCCAAATCATTCCAACAAAGGTGAATATCTCCTCCTTTCATTGGATATGCATAGATAGTTGAGATTTTACTTACACGGGACTAAACCCTTCAGGAAATATGATCATTTGTTTGTAGCCTTCTCTCTGAACAGACATGGGCAGTGTCTAAAGTAACAATTTCCAAATGGATTTCAAACTGTATTTCCACCGTTTATTCTCTCAGGGGCTTAGAGTTACCTCGTCCACCTAGGACTAACTCACGCAGGTTGGTTGCTACCTCTTCAGCCTTCTCTTCTAGGGTGTCTATAGATGACATTTGTACTGCAGCCACTTGGTCCACTCCTCACACCTTCATTTCTCATTACAGATTGGATATTGCCTCCAGAGACAGAGCATCATTTGGTTCCACGATGCTCAGGCACATCCTTCCATAGGCCCACCCAGGATACTGTTGTAGCTGGATATTCTGACCCAGTCATGAGGAATGAAATGTATAACATCAGATCAGCAGTTATGTACTTATAACTTGGCATGTGTTATCTGATTTCATTATTCCTCACTTCCTGCCCAGTTTTCCCCATCCGAGCTCCGAGGGAGATCTGAGTAAGCTGGGCCATGTTTCCTTTGTTTAAAAAAAAAAGTTTCAGGTGTATATTTTCCAGGGTAGCTACAGCAAACTCAATCTGAAGGTTAGAGTGCAGAAGGGGATTATGGGAGTGGAAGGAGTTTGAGCCTTGAACCTATGCTTTGTGCAGTGCCAGATTGGATCTGACGTCAGATCCAAGACCCAGTCATGAGGAATAATGAAATAAGATGACACAAGATGTCAAGTTACGTTAAGTACATAACTGCTATTCTTAATCACAGCTAAATCTTCATGTAAAGATATTAATGCTTTTAGCCAGAAGTTAGGTACTACATCTGGGCCTGGGGTTCTCCAATTAGGAGCTTTTTTTACTTTGTTTCAATATCTCTAGCTGGTACTTCATCCCATTTCATATCCTATCCATATTTGAACTTCTTATTCTTTCTTTTACTACTTCTATCCATTTAGCATATTTGTTATCTTCCACAGGATCTTCATAGATATTTCTCCAAAATGTATCTATTTCTTCATGGTGTTTCAATTCCTTTTGGCTTGTTTTCCAATTATCTATAAAAAATATTTTGGGTCATCAATAAGTTGCATATTTAGTACTTTTTCTTTATATTTATCTGCATATCTTCTAAGTTTTCCTGCCTGTGCTAAGACTTTTAGTTTATTATTTGTGATATTGCATGATAGATCCTGATCTTTTCTGATACTGCACATTGCCTTTATCACGTCTATCTTTGAGTATTTTTATTGATTTGTTCCCTCTTCTATACTCTTCTAACAGTGATACTTCTTGTCTTAATTGCATTATAGTTTTCTCTTTTCGATACTTTCATAATGGCATTCATTTTCTCCCCTAACTTTCCCTTACTACCCTGTGTTTTTGTGGTAAGACTTTATCTGTTATTAATTTAGCTGCACAGTAATGTATCCCATTTACTTGTGTCATATCACATGAATCTGTATGGACAATCCTAATTGCTGCGTTCATTTATTTTATCAAACTTAAAATTTTGGGGGTTTTTATTGACTTTCTGTAGTCTATTTCTTTCATTGATCTTAATATGTCTGTCCATCTCAATTAAATCAAGCAACTGTTGTCTTAAGATCATTTTCTTTTAAACTGAGAGCACATTCTTTGTTCTCCATTTCCTGCGGGCATTATATAGAAAGTTCCAGAACATCTTCCTGTATAACATTCTCTTCACTTTTATCCTATGTCATCCATTGGTATTTCATATGGGAATTCACAGGCCTGTCATTCCACATCGACTGCATCAGAGTTGCCACAGTTTCCTTTTCCTTCCCTTGCTGTGCAACTCGAACTGAATATTTACACTGGTTTCCTATGAAAGGCTCCAAAGTATCTTCATATGGCAACTGATCAGATGTTTCTCGCTCCATGGGTTTCTCCTTAATTTGGGGATCCACTGATCTATCCTGCTGTAATGTTATCAGAGTTAGATTTTGTACATTAAATCCTTCACTTTGCATGTAATCCATGACCTCCGTTTCTATTTCTTTAAATTCTCCATTACTAATCCTTCCCTACTTTTCCTCTGTGCTTTCTTATTTTTTGTATTGTAAAATTTTCCATGTCTGGATGTCTTTGCCAGTGTTTCACTCCAAATATCTTTGGTGCTGCTCTTTTTGTAGTGATTAGTTTTACTTTCAACTTTGCATAAATATTGTACCATATTAAATCTCTTTCCCATGTCCATATTTCTTCTTCGGATGTCTCAGACTCTTCCTGTTTCTCCTTACTTTGAGGACTTGTTGTTCCATCTTGCTATGTTAGACTTTCTACATTAAATCCTTCAATTCACAGGTATTCCATAACTTCAACTTCTGTTTTTTACCTTCTACTTTACTAATCTTCTGTTCTGCTTTCATTCTTTGTGATGATTTTTTTTTGATGAAATCGTCCTTATCTGGATGCCTTTGCCTGTATTTCTCTTTGAATATCTCTGGGGCTGCCTTTTTAGTGTTGATTAATTTGGCTTTCTCCTTTGCATAAATATTTCACCATGTCAGATCTCATTTTCCCACTTCCTTGTTTGCTTCTTTTTCCAAACAGACCAAGGTTTCTTGGTCTATAAAATTTTCATAAATCTGTTGAATTAATGAACAGAAATTTTTATTTGAAGCTTCTGAGAGGTTTTTTCTTTTTTGTGGAAGTATTTTTCTTTTAATTTCTCTCTCAATCTTTTTGTATATATTTGTCTGGAAATTCTGGGCTTTTTGCATAATGGTAACAATACATAATTTCTTTCTTATCCTCAATAGTCCATTCTGTCATCTCTATGGCTCTTTTTTGGCCTATCATTTTTTTGTGGACTACTACTTCCTTTTACAACAGGGGGGGCCATCCTCCCCCTGGCATTGGCCTAGCCACATTGTAGGAATGTTTGTGTCTTGAGGATTCTACACTGCCATTTTTTTAATCCTGACACCAGTGTGCCTACCAGGATTGGGCACTTTTTATTCTGAGTCTTGTGCACTCATCTATTTTTTTTTATTTTTAACCTACTTCTGTCCATGATACATGCTATATAAAATACAGTCTGTATATCTGTGTTGTCTTGGCGAGAGTTTGTGAAAAACAGGGTCCACCTCATGAAGGTACTCACCAAGACTTGAAGATGAATTCAATTTCCAGCAATGCTACTTTCCTTTGCTTGCTGATTTATCAGCTCTCCATTTAGATCCCTCAGTGTGAGCCCCTGTTTCCGGTGAGATTTCAGACAGAGACGTGTACTCCCCATGCCTCAACCAGGTAAGAGGTGAGTAGGCTAAGCCTCATCTTTCCTCCCTCCCAGTGCCATGTTTAGCAGGTGTCTTAAGCACTGTTTGAACTAGGGTTAGGTTTTATCCCTGTATACTTGAAGCTGGCTTAAGTTGAAGATTTGAGAGCCCATGAAGGTGATTTTATCACAAGAGTGCAAATTGATCAATGTCAGCATAGTATACTGAAATTTATTGAAAAAGTAATTACATTAATAATCAGTTTCTGCTCTTTTGTTCTGCTCTTTTGTTTAACTCATTACATGACTGTAAGCTAAACAGTACTACGTATTGCTGCCATGAACTTCTTGTTTATGAATTTTTCCCAGCATCCTTAGACCTCTTATAATTGTTTGAAGGGTCTCCACCATTCTGTGTAGTTCTTGCAATTTAAATAGTGGGTGCAATGTGTTTGTGTTCATCCTAAAACCCTGCTGTCTGAGTTCACTGGTAAACAGGTATGTTGAAATGGTAGCTGATTAGTGGAACATCCCTATCTGAGTGAGAGGCATTTTGATTTGTGATAGCAAGATTTACATTCATTGTTGCAGTATGCTTAACAGATGGGATTCCCTGACGTGGAAGCCCGAATGTCTGGCCAATCTACCAAAGACTACTTGTTGCTTTTAAAAGGTACGCTGAATGTCACCTAAACGCGCCTTGCTTAGCATAGGGCATAAAGGTAACGTTCAGGCCTTCCATAATCAGAACTTCTTTGCCTCCAGTCTGAACATATCTTTTTACCATTGGTCTGTTTACCTGCATCTGTTTTCTGCCAGTTGAACGCAATTTTGTTTTCCAGTGACTACCTACACCTGCTTGCTAACGTCTATTGCGGTTGTAGATAAGTGCTCCATTGGGGATTTTGTTTTCTCTAACTTATTTTGTGCTCCTTGGGGTTAATGTCATCCAGGAAGGGTAAATGCCAGTGTGGGAGACAGATTCCCCATAAAGACTGCCACGATAATTGTCTTTTTTTTGTCTGGGAGCTTCTCATGACCATACATCTTGTTCTGTTTGTCAGGCGTTCATTCTGAAAATCCTTCACAATAGACTTTCTTTCCTTTCCTTGTATTGTGAGAACCAGTGTCTTATGTTTCTCTCTCTCTGAAAAAGATGCAATGGAAGGAGTCTCCTATCCCGAGGGTCAGCCATTAGGGGGAAGAAGAAGGTGAAAAAGTTATGACCGTAATCTTCCACTGTTCAGCCTCTGCTAGGTGTTTCTACTGAGGTTGTTATAAACCTAGAGGCTAGCCCGACTGTGTTGTCAGATTTCTCTGCTGCGACCATGTCAGAGGCCAGTGAGGGTCCGTCTGGCAGCACGTCCAAACAGGCTTTGCAAGCATCTGTCTCGGATGTTCAAGGGGAACCACATTTAATTTTTCCTGATGGGCCTAGGGGAATTCCTCAGTTTTTGGTTGGGGAAGAAGTTCCTACTATAGTTCTCGACTGCTGTCCTGGGTCTGAGCCTTCTTAGTTTTTTGGAGGAGATGATCCCTTAAAAAAGAAACAAAAAAATTAAACAGGTTTCTTCTGCTCCTAGGGATCCACAAAGTGAGTGGCAGGCCTTCCCTCAGAGGCTATTTACTGTTTTAATGTCCTTAAAGCCTCCTCAAGAGGTTTCGGTTCCTAATCCTCCTTGCTCCTCTACTCCTCTTAGAAGGGCTAGAGAACAGGATTCTTCTGAGGATGGGTTGGATTCGGCTAGTGAATCCCTGACTTTTTTTACTCATATTCCTTCTCCTTTAGACTGCGGGTCTGAGTAGGAGAAATCTATTAGTCCTGATGTTCCTTTTGAGGAAATTTCCTTTGGGATTGTGCTCAGGTCTCTGATATCCATAAGAAGTACTATGAGTTGCTGAAGTTGGAGTCCTCTAAAGCTGCTGTTTTGGCTGCTTTGCTGGATGCTTTTCAATGCCTCTTGTACACCTGATTCTCTGCCTCCTGCTCCTAAGAAGGCTGACTGGTTTTATAGGGTGCCTGAGGATTTTTCTTTCCTATTTAAATGTCCTGCTGCTGAATTCACCATCATGTCTGTAGCCTCTGATAAGCTGTCACAATTGCTTCCTTCGCCCAAGTTATTGGCTTCTGACAAGGATAGCAGAACTATGGAAAGGTTGGGTAGGAAGGTTTACACTTCTGCTGTTCTAGCTTTTAGAGCTATTAATTATCAGATCTGTATGTCTAGGTATGTGCTGGCTCTTCTTTCTCAGGCCTGTCAACTTATTTCTGATTGTCCAGACTCTGAGAGTAAAACTTCTTTTCTTTCCGTGCTCTAGGGACTTACTCTCAAGTCATTTGTCATTCTGTTAAATGTAGTTATGATGCAGCAGATGCCCCTTCTAGGGCTACTGTTTTTGGTTCAGTGATGAGGAGGTATTCTTGGCTTAGGATTCAACCTCTACCTGATGATATTAAAGTTAAGTTGATGGATGCTCCTCTGGATTCTAAACTTTTGTTTGGGCTGCTGCTGGTTTAAGTCCCTTCAGGATAAGGGTAAGATCTTACAGGAGTTTAAACCTGTGATTGTTTCTCCTGTGCCTAAATTTCAGAGAAACTACCATGCTAAGCCTGCCTTTGTTTGTAGGCAATCCTGGCCTTCTACTAAAGGTATGAAGATTGGAAAACAGGCTCCTCCTGCTAAGGCTACTCAGTTTTCTGGGACTCTGAAGCTTTGCTTTCCAGACAAACTGAGTGTTGTATGACTCCCCGTCTCTTCCCAGCAACATTTCTCTTTGCCTTTCTCTTTCTCTTTCTGTTTGGCTTCCGATCACTCAGGATATTTTGGTTCTGTCAATTATTTGTCAGGGTTACTTCATGCTGTGGAAATGTCCTCCTTTTATGGGCATTCCTCAGCTTCCTCAGGAACAACTTCCCTTTTTCCCCAGAGGTTCTTCAAAATCTCTTGACTCAGGATACTGTTCAAGAGGTGCCTGTGTCCCAAAGGGGGAAAAGGTTCTATGCCTGACTGTTTCTAGTACCCAGAAAAGAGGGCACTTGGAGATCTGTTCTACACCTCTCTACACCTCTCTCATCTAAACACTTTTCTAAAAGTGCTTTCCTTTCGGATGTTCTCCTTTCAGGTTATGTTTCCTCTCTTGATCCCTCAGGACTCTATGGTGTCTTTGGATCTCAAGGATGCTCATCTCCATACTCCTTTCTATTTTCAGGAAGCTTTTACATTTCTCTGTTGCTTCCTGGTAGTTTCAGTTCTCTGCTTTGCCCTTTGGCCTTTCTACTGTCCCACAGGTGTTAACCAAACGCCTTGCTCCTGTGATTACTTTTTGCAGGCTTCAAGGGATCCAAATATTTCCTTACTTAGATGACCTGTTGCTTTAGGTGTCCTCTCCAGAGACCCTTTTGCAAAATCTTCATTTTACCATTTCCGTTCTTCAGAGCGTGGGGTTCACTATAAATTTCAAAAGTCTTCTCAGACTCCTTCTCAGGATCATATTTGGGTTGCAGGATTCAGACGGTGCCAGTGCTTGCATCCCTGCTCCCTCCTAAGGCCTTAACTCTCCTTTCTTTCTTTCAAACTCTTTTTCTCTGGATTCCATTTACCACCTGGGAGTTTCTGAGAGCTCTGGGTTTCATGGCATCCATTCTGATGAAATGTTTCAGTGGTTTCTGAAGTCAGTGTAGCTCCAACATGCACATCCTCTAGACTTTGTAGTTCCTCTTCTTCCTTATCTCTCAGACAGGAACTTCTCTGGTGGATTCAGCATTTGTCTCTGAATCCAGGGATCCTTTTTCATCCCCTTCTTCCTTCTCAGGAATTGTTCACAGATGCTTCAGACATGAGATGGGGGGGTGACATTTGGCTCCCTAAAAGTACAGGGGGTGTGGTCACCTTGTCATTAGAAGGAGCACATCAGTGTCAGAGACGACAACTCTTCTGATGGCTCTTCAAGCCTTTCATCCTCTTCTCTGTCCAGTGCCTCTCAAAGTGTTCACAGACAATACCACAGTGATTTGGTATATCAACTAACAGAGAGGAATGAGATCTTATCTTCTTTCCTGGTTGGCACTTTTGGTATGGAGTCTTGCTGTCAAGTATCAAGTGACTCTTCAGCAGTTTATATCCCTTCCGGTCAGAAAATTGTAGCAGACAGTCTGAGCAGGTCCTTATCTCAGACCAGTGAATGGATGCTTCTAAGGATGTGTTTCTGGACATTATCCACCAGTGGGGTACTCCTCAAGTGGATCTTTTTACCTCCTTTCTGAACAGGCAACTGACTCTGTTTTGTGCCAGAGTTCCAGGTCCTCTAGTGTATCGACAAAGTTCCGTTTGGAGCAACACAATTCCTCACGTCCACAAAAACCAAACAGATGCTTCCACACACTGCAATTTCAGCAAAATAAATCCACCGTTTGTTAGGATAAAAAGAATTTAATGCATACGATACTGAATTTTATGTTGAGCTGCTCACGTTTCATCAGAACACAATAAAATGATTACTGAGGTCTATTTTTATACATAAAAAGGCGCCAAAATGGCTCATTGATTTAAAAAAAACTTTTTCGCGTTAAAATACTTTTTTCTTATAAGATGTAATGAAATAACTTCTTAGTAAAAACTAAGAAGCACCATATCTCCTATATGAATGTTCAAATGACTTGTTGCACAGTGTAAAATCCACATATTTCTTAATATAGGGAGCTGAATTTATGCATTTAACATTAGCAATGGTCTGATAGAGATAGTATCATTAATTCCAGGTTCTGTTGTGGCATCTGTTAACACCTGCCAATATAACTCCCTATATAGCAAATAGTTCTTCATATTTCCTCCTCTGGGGTCATTTTTAACTCTTTCTAAAATGGCAAACTTAAATTTATGTTCTGTTCCTTTCTCCACTATATGCCTAGCAAGGGCATTCTTTGTGTCTCTACATCTTGTACAGTATAAATGTGTGAGTATATTCTGTTTCTCTGTCTTAGTTGTCTTTTGGTCTTCCCTATGTAAAATGAGGGACAGACCGAACAAATTGCAATATATACCAGCATATTAGTCCTACAATTACCTTTAGGTAATACAATTTTTGTATTTTTTTTTTTTTTTTTTTTTTTATCTTTAGGTAATACAATTTTTGTATTACTTATATTTTGTAGTATTACCTGGTTCTTTTCATATATGCTGGAACATTGATTGCATGACCCACATTTTGCTGTATGCGTATCACCTCCATTCTTGGTTGTTAGCTTAATTTCTAACAATTTCTTAATGTTTTTACCCATTTTATTTATAAATATGGGACCTGTTCCTACAATTTCTGCTACAGCCTGTTCATCTGTTAATAAATGCCAATTTTTTATCAAGATGTCTTTTATAATATGGCTAAATGGGCCATATTCTATGACGCATGCTTTATTAAATTTGTTGTTATTGTTACTAACTGCAGGAACTAGTTCATTGATCTCATGAACTTGTGTAATATTGGGTCCCGATATACAAGAATCCTTCGATTCTGTTGTCTTATTACTTCCCAATAATGATGTATACCTGTTGTCCCTTTGACTTAAAACATATGCAGAAATATCTTTCATACTTTCAATATCATATCCCCTAGCAGAGAATAATCCTGTAATAAATTCTATCTCATTAATCATATCTAAGTAATTAGAAGTCATTCGTATGGCTCTTATACATTGGCCTTTAAAGATATTCTTTTTCACCCTTACTGGATGAAAACTACTATAGTCCAAGTAAGAGTTAGTGAAGGTGGCTTTTCTATGTATTCTAGATTTTAAACAACCATCTTCTACACTTACTAAGGTGTCTAAGTAGGGCACCCCTGTGTTTACTTCAGATGTAAATTTTAAAAATTCACTGCTTGCATTAATGTATGCCAAAAATTCAGAATATGAGCCTTTTTATGTATAAAAATAGACCTCAGTAATCATTTTATTGTGTTCTGATGAAACTCGCTGTGACGAGTGAAAGCGCCCAACATAAAATTCAGTATCGTATGCATTAAATTCTTTTTATCCTAACAAACGGTGGATTTATTTTGCTGAAATTGCAGTGTGTGGAAGCAGGTCCTCTAGTGTGGAAGGTGGACACGTTCATATTTTCTTGGAAGGGGATGTTTCTTTATGCATTCCCTCCCCTTCCTCTCATTCTGAAAGTCCTGTTCAAGGTTCAACAGGATGCTCCCAAAATCTTATTGGTGACTCCTTTTTGGCCACGACAGCACTGGTTCCATCTATTTCTGCATCTAGCCAGTGGCAATTATCACAGGTTACCTTACAGGGTGAATCTCGTCACACAAGACAAGGGATCTCTCATCCATCCCTACCTGTACACACTTCAACTGACACTGTAGGTGATAAGATTTTGATTTCTCACAGACACTTTTTTTCTGAGAACGTGCTACAAGTCTTGCAGGAGGTCAGGAAACCTACTACTAGGAAATCTTACTTTTCCAGATGGAAGAGGTTTTCTATTTGGTGTCTCTCTCATAACCTTGACCCACTTACTGTGGGTGCTCCTTCGGTTCTCTCTTACTTGTGTGAGTTGCTCAGTGCTGGTTTGGCCTATACTTCTTTTAAGGCCCACTTATCAGCTGTCTCTGCCTTTTTCTCCTCCTTTAGCTTCTAGATTTGAGTGAAACAGTTTCTTGAAGACGTCCTTAATATTAGACCTCGAAGGAAGCCTGTTCATCCACCCTGGGATATTAATTTTGTTTTAGAGAAGTTGACTCAGGCTCCTTGTGAGCCTGCTGCTGCAGTTTCCTTGCTACATTGTTCCTGGAAGACTGTTTTTTTGTTAGCTGTTACTTCTGCCAGATGGGTGTCTGAGTTGCAGGCCCTTAGGGCTTTTCCACTTTTTTTGTTCTTTCATGACGACAGGGTGTCCTTGTGCACTAACCTTTCTTTTATGCCTAAGGTAGTTAATGAGCTGTCACAGTCTGTTAATCTGCCTACTTTTTTCCCCTGTCCCCAGTCTGACAGTGAGTGGGTGCTGCATACTTTGGACATGCATAGGCAACTCAGGATTTATTTGGATAAGACTAAGGCTATTAGAAAATCTGATCAGTTACTTATTTCCTTTCATCCTAGATCTTTGCGATTTGCTGTATCCAAGCAAACTGTTTCTTTTTGGATTCTTGGATATGCTATTTCCTTTTGTTACACTTTTCATGGCAAGAGCCTTCCTTCTTCAGTTAAGGCTCCTTCTACTAGAGCTGTGGCTTCTTTGGATGCTTTTTTCAAGGGCTTGGGTACTAATTCTATTCTTGAGGCAGGTACGTGGACTTCTGTGCATACCTTTACCAAGTACTACAAGTCTGAGGTACCTCTAGAGCTAGGGCTAGTTTTGTTAGTGCCATTCTTCATGTCTTTTTAGGAGGCTCTTCTGTGCCTCCCCCCCCTCACAAGTTTCCTCTTGAGCTTTGGCACTCTCCCATCTGTTAAGAATAGTTCAGCAGTGAATGTAAGGCTGTAGTACAGTTGTGTAAAAATCTTACCATAACTGTAGATGTGCTTGCTTTCACTACTGCAGTGTTAGCTCTCTTCCTCCATCTCCCTGGTCTTTTGCCTTCCTGGATGTACAGGTTACCTCTTGGGTTTCTTAGACTGTTCCTACTGGGGCATTCAGTTCTGATTATGGTAGGCCTGAACATCACCTTTATGCCCTATGCTATTCAAGGAGCACTTGGGTGATGTTTGGTGTACCTTTTAAAAGCAACAAGTAGTCTTTGGTAGACTGGCTGGATGTTCGGACTTCCACAGCAGGGAATCCCATCTTTAAGAATACTGCAGCAGTGAAGGCAAGGACATATACTGTTATGGTAAGATTTTACACAACTGCAGTTTCTTTATCCTGTCCAGGTTATTGTAAGTATGATACCCAGTAATAACAAGGTCAGAGTAAATTCTAGCTTTAGTTTCAAGAGATCGTAGATAAATGCAAGGCTTGCTGCAGTACAGAATTAACTCTTTACAGACTACTGGAAATGCATGACTTACAGAGATCACAACGATGCCAGTCTAGAGCTTTAGAATTTAAGATGCAGAGTTTGGTATATGTAAAACCATTGAAAAGATAAAAGTTGTGGAGTTGTGATACTGTTTTTTAACAGGTTGTTTTTTTAGAAATATTATAAAATTTGTAATACACTCGCAAAGAGTTTACAAAATGAATAAAACACTAAACTTAGATCATGACAAAGAAGGAAGACCTCTGTGACTTCCAAGATGGCTGCATGCTGATCAACATCTTAATTTCAGCTCTCTCAATGTGAAAAAAAATGAGTAATAAGAACTACTGATTTTGTCACCTTGAGTAAAATTTGGATACTGACTAGTAAGTTAAACTGTCTGGATGCCAACAAAGATGACATTTAGAGAACCTGAAAGAAAATAAACTGGGAAGGTGAAGAGAAAACATTGATGGAAAAGAATCCTGCAGCTGTACAACAAAAAGCAGTTCAAGCTTCATCTTTGGTACAAGAGGTGGATTTCAATAATTTAGTGGAAAAAATAAATCAAATGTACCCAGAGGTGATTAAAATAAATGAAATATTGAAAGAGTATATCAACTCAAATAACAGAAGGCTAGACAAAATAGAATAAGCTTCAACTACATATTCAGATAAACTGATAAAACTATACAAAAATTAGAGGCTGAAATGAAGAAAAGGCTAGCTGAGTTTGAGACTTTTCAAGAAGAGCTGTTCCAGAAAATAAGAGTTAGAAGGCAGAGCACATACAGAACTCTGAGATTTTGTGCAGTACCAGAGAAACTGGAAGGAACAGACTGTATTAGTTTTAGAAATCACCATAAACCAATTCATATAAACAGCTAGACTTGTTAAATGAATGAACAGATAGTGTGTATGCTCCAAACCTTGCTGTGAGAAAGTAGCCAAGACCTGTGTTAGTAAAGAAGCAATCATACCAGCAGAAAGAGTTGATCCTGATAAAAACTGTGGCAGAAGGGAAAACTATTGAAAATTGGAGACAGTGTGTTTGTGGCAGTGATTATTCACCGTACACTGGACAGAATGGAATCAAATTTATCCCACTAATCAGGGAATGTCAAGAGGCAGGTGTGAGATTTCAAGCTGCTGTATCCAGCTGTCTTTAGAATATTTTTTCCTGGAGGATCAAAAACATTTTTTATGCAGAACAGGCCAAGGAAGAAATGCAAAAGTTTATCCAACAAAAAGTGAACCTTCAAGCAGACGGGGGCACTGCCTCTCATTTTTCTGATAGCAAAGCTCATAAAGAGAATTTGCAAGTGAAACCTTTTTCAGTGTTCCAAAGGAAGAACGTATGAGAGACCGAAAAAAGCACAGGGCTGACTAGAAGAATCAGGACCATCTTGTACTTTAACCAGAGTCTTTTACTGGGAGATGGAGATGAAGAGGGGAAAAGACTAGTAATGCTGAAATTAGTTAATAAATGTGAGATTATAAAAGACCAGTCACATTTGTGAAGTATGGCTGTTCAAGAAAAAGTGTCTAGAAATATTTGACTTTGTTGATTTTGATAAACTTGTGTGTGGACTGTAAAGCATATACCCCTCTTCATGTTATTAATGTTTAGAAGGACACTGAAAGGGAAAAAAGTAATTAAAATAAAGTTTGTTCTTAATAGTATTTGCATAAAAATGTCATGATGTAAACTGCGTGTTATATGTTAAGACAGTTTTGTGTAGTATGTAATCAGGAATGTTTTAAATGTGGTGGTGGGGGATTGTATGTGATAAAGATATTAAAGTAAACAAGAACTTTTTATATGTAAGTAGTATATGCTTTACTGTGTAATAAGAAAGGCTGGAGAGAAGCAAGTGAAAGTTAATGTGCCGTGCTCTTGTGAGTGGGGTAGGAGGTATAAAAGTGTACTGTTTATATTGTATGTAAAATTGAGATCCTTGGTATAATCAGTAAACAAATGTTTAAGCTTATATACTTGAACAATAAGATAAAATGATGAAGGCCACAAGAAGTGCCCAGTTTTTCACCATTAGAAAATGCTCAGTAGGAGTGAAGAAATTTGCATCTGAAATAGTTATACATTCTGTTCTGTGCTGAGTGAAACAAAGATTCCTTCATGCATCTGCAGAGTTGTTGGCAGTTTTTCTCTTATTGCTGACTGTTGCATGAGATTTCTGCAAATGCAAGCAATTAATATTGAGAGTTCTGAGCATTCTTTGCTCAGGAATATGTAAAAATCTGATGTTGTCCTTATCATTCTGCTTCATTTATGGGTCTTGGATCCAAGCCTCAGATCCGTCTTGGCCACCTCCCGCAGACTTGAAGTTCCAGGCTCAAAACTCCTCCCCACATCTAACTTCTTCAGATCTCATTTGCCACTGGTGTGCCCAAATGTGATTTCCAGACTTAAATTTCATATTTTTTCTGTCAGTTTTTGCTCTTATTGGTGTCCTTATATACTTAGTTTTGTATTTGTCTCTTCCCCTCTGGTTAGTGGTCTAGTGTACTAGGCTCCTCACTGTCCCTTTCCTCCTCGGGCTTCGGCCCTTTGTCCTTCTCTTTTTAAAAAAAAAAAAAAGCTTTCAGTTATAGTCGGAGTTGTAGATTCTGAGCTAGATATTTTAGGTATCGTAGTTGTGCTTGTTAGAGTAGGTCTTGTTTAGTGATTTATAGTGATAATGGATAAGCCTACTGGATTTAAGAGGTGTTCCAAGTGCGAGCATAAGATTCTGCACTCGGATGCCAATGATTGTTGCGTCTGCTGCCTAGGACCAGCTCATCTAGACTCTCTGTGCAACATTTGTGAGGGATTTAACCCTCAGGCCTTGCAGGAAAGAAGAAATAAGCATATTTTTAAAGGATTGTTGCCTGCTTCTGCTGTTTCTCCAGGGGCTCAAACCCCCCTCTAAGCTTTCTCACAGCTCCATCTCTAAGAAGAAGCACTCTAAGGAGCCAAGAGCATCCTTGGAGCCATGTGCCAAAGCTCCGAGGTTATCAGATCTGACCTCATTGGAACCTAGGCCTCTGTCCAACTGTGTTGGATCTGATCGACCTAATGGCTCTGAGTGAGAATTCCATTTCCATGGTGCCCTCAGATCCTTAGCCTCTTGATCTGAGTAGTCCTCTTTGGATCCATTGGTCTCTGGATCTACAGTCTTCAGGGAGATCCCTTGTGTTGGTATCTGCTACTTTGCCTGTCAAGATCATCCAAAAGCCCAGACACTCTCGCCCATCATCGGTGGCTTCCTCTAGGTCCTCTCAAAGCTTTTACCTTGATGTGGACAGGATGGTTAAATTCATACGGGGGTTCTTTCTGCTCCGTCCCATCGTAGATCTAAGCCTGTCCAGTATGTGACCTTTTCTCCTTCTCTGATCCAGCTTTCAGTTTCTGAGCTCCAGGACAGTTTTCTCCTGAAAGATTCTGGGTCAGATAAGAGGGCTTTTGCTTCCTCTATTCTGACAGCTGCCTTGACTACCTCTGCTCTAAGGTCCTTGGATGAGATTGCGTCCTGGATCAAGGATGTTGCGGTTGGGTCCTAGGGGAAGGGGGGTTGGCTCCATTGATCTCGGATCAGGCAGAGCTGATTCGGTCCCATCTGGGAGTCGGAGTTCTGGTGGGCTGCTTCCATCTTCCTTAGCAGCTTTGGCTCTGGGGGAGGTCAGTGGTATCTCTCTGGGACCCTCAGCTTTTGAGGCATTGGAAAAGGTGTTCTCTGTTTGAAGAGTGCCATTCCCTTTGACAGCTGCTCCACCCCGTGCTCCCCCTTTGGATCAAGGTGTTGAATCAACCATTCCTGCCATGGGTTAGCCTGTCTCGAAGGACCTCCAGTTTGTTCTACCTGAAGTAGTCCCTTCCTCTTCCGGCTCCTCTCCTGAGTATCCTATGGAGGAGATTCCATGGAAGAGGACATGAAAGAGGAGGCATGTGGACTCCCCTATGAAGTCTCTCACTGAGGATACAGATTATGATGAGGGAAGATGGGTCACTCAAAATGCCACCCAAAGATGTCTTCTTTGCAAACATTTTGGAGATTTTAAAGGTAAAGGGTGGCTGAATTTCAAACCCCCCTCATCAGAGGAATTTGTATTCCTGGAGGCCTTTGGGACCAAGCCGTCTACATTTTGGGTGTTCCCCCTGGCTGACATGCTCATTGACCTGGTCGCCAGTCAGGCCTAGAAGGAGCTGGACTTGATAGACCCAGTTCCTAAGCATCCGAATAAAATACTTTCACCCCCCGAGGACCATGCCTTCTGGAGTAAAGTTATATCCATTGATGCTATGGTGGTGGCGACCGCTACCAAGAAGGTGCTTGCACAGCAGACCTCCACTGTCCATCCTCCAAACAGGGAATTCAGAGCTATGGACAGGTTTGGGAAGCGCACTTTTGCCTCTGTGACTTCAGAGAGGGCACTCAATTGCTTGGCACACTTTATTCGCCTTCAGAAAGACTTGATCAAGGAACTCTAATTCTCTGGCGGAGTCTATGCCTAAGGGGGAGTTGGATAAAATTTCCCTAAGATAGTCACTCTCACTTCTTTGCCAACTTCTCCATCAGGGTTATTTTGCATTCAGCAGAGGGTTCTTCCAGGGCAGCTGGGACTGTCATCACGATGCGCCATCATGCCTGGATGTGGCTGTGTGAATTCACTTAGCCCTTTAAGGCATTGTTTGCCAGCGCCACCTTTGATGCTTCCTCATTGTTCAGACCATCTGTTAAGGACACCCTGACCCCGCTGTGAAGAAGAAGGCAAAACCTTGTCTGCTGTAGGAATTTCATTTTTTGTCCTCCAACGAATCTACTCTAGGAATCAAAGGGGTGCTAAGAAAACTTGGTTTCACAAATCTCAAGGTTCATTGCCTAACCCAAGCGGAGAGTTCTCCTGCAGAAGCAGAGGAGGGGCCTATAATGGGAAATACCACCCAAGAGGCAGAGGGGGCCCGCAGAACCAGGGCTCCAGGGAATCCTTTCCTGACCACCCCTTTCAGCATTCCTGAAGCTCTGCCCATCTATCCTACTCTGGAGGCAATCGGGGGGCATTTTTCTCTACACTCATGCATCTGGGCCCAAGTCATTTCAAATGCGTGCATAATAAAAATTATATCTAGAGGTTACTACATTCCCTTTTCCCTTCCTCCTCCAAAGGTACTGAAATCACTTATCAATGTTCCATCCAGTCCGAGGCAGTTGGCAGTGGCTAAAATTGCTACATTGCTATGGACAAGAGTCATCCAAGAGGTCCCAACTGATCAGAAAGGGTTCAGAACTTACTCCCCTTTCTTTTTGGTGCCAAAAAAGACAGGGGACCTGCAGTCTATTCTGGACCTAAGCAATCTCAACTTGTTTGTGATGAAGACCAAGTTTTGGATGGTGATGGTACAGTCCATACCCCTGTTACTGAGGAAGGATGATTGGATGTGCTTAGTGGACTTCAAGGATACGTACTATCACATAAAAATAGACAGGCATTCCAGGAGTCATCTGTGCTTCCGTCTGGGAGCCAATCATTTCTAATTTTGAGCCCAGCCCTTTGGTTTCACCACAGCCCCCAGGTATTTGCCAAGTACATGGCAGAGGTTACAGCTCCTCTACAACTGCAAGGGTTTCAGATATTTCCATATCTGGACAATTGGCTCCTGACCACCCACACTCAGCGTCAACTTTGTCAAGCCAGGGATTTTCTATACTAGTTATCTCATTGTCTAGGCATAATCATAAATGTGGGCAAGTCAAAACCTATGCCAGTTCAGAACTTAGGGTTCATTAATGTACATCTGAATACTTCTACTCAGATAGCTGCCTTACCCCAACATCGCAGTGACACTTTGAAGTTTCAAGTTCAAGCTATTCAACTTTCCTCATCACCTACAGCCAGATTGAGTCTGAGAGCTCTGGGTTCTATGGCTGCTGCCATTCTGTTGATACCGCTAGCACGGTGTTATATACGCATTCTCCAATGGACTCTTTCTATTCAGTGGTCTATTCTATGCTGTCCCCTATCTGCTCCTATCAGGTTAACAAACATTTGCAGATTACATCTAAGGTGGTGGATTAAAGTGGATCTGACAATAGGCAGACCATAAACTCATCCATTGCCCTCAGCCACAGTGACCATATATGCTTCCCATCTAGAGTGTGTGGGGGTATTTCCAGGTGAGGATGGTCCATGGCACATGGACACAGATCGAGACCAGTCTGCATATCAGTGTCTTGGAGATGAGGGCAGTTCTTCTGTCACTGCAAGCCTTTCAGGACATCCTCCCTACAGGAACTATTGCTATTCACACTGACAACAAGGCAGTTATCTGGTACATCAGCAAGCAAGAAGGAACTCATTTGTACCATCTGTGCAGAGAGGCCATGAGGGTTTGGGAATGGGTGATCTCTTATAACCGCTTTCTTCTTGCAACACATGTACCAGCGAAGACCAGTGTGTTAGCAGACAAGCTCAGCAGGTCTATTCTGATGCCTCATGAGTGGTCCCTCAATCAGTCAGTGGCAAATGAGATATTGCACCGTTGGGGTTCTCCCTGCTGCGACCTGTTTATGTAACATCAAATGCAGCAGTTATTTAGCTCAGATTCCACCTTTGGGGGCTCCCAGAAGGATGCTGTAGTCCATGATTGGTTTCCAGGACTCCTGTATACCTACTCTCATTTTCCTTTGCTCCCAAGATTCCTTCAAAAAGCCAAACGGTTGAAGAGGTCAGTAATCCTCATTGCCTCTCATGGCCTCGTCAGGTCTGATTCCCCTTCCTTTGGTCTCATCTCAAGCATCCTCCTTGGTTGCTGAAACCCAAACCGGACCTACTCTCTCACCTGATTTTAGGATTCCACTCCAACCTCCACACTCTGAAGTTGATCGCATGGTTTCACCACTTCCTATGATTGTTAGAGGGCTCATGTTTTCTTCTTCAGTCAAGGCTATCCTTCTGACTTCCCAGAAACAGCCTATTAAGAAGGTTTACAAGAGTAAGTGGAAGAGATTTTCTACTTGAGCAATCAATAGTAACTTGGACCCTTTCTCAGCTCTAGTCCCTTCTATTTTGTCATTTTTAGTATCTTTGTTTAAGCAAGGTTCTAGTTTTGCTACCATTAAACTGCAACTAGCGGCTAGATCCAACTTTCATTCCAGATTTTCGTCATGGTCTCTTGCTTCTGCTAGCCTATGTAAAGCTTTCTTGAAAGGGATCTTGCATTTGAGAACTCCTATTAAAGATCCTATGCCCCCATGGGAGCTCACTCTGGTTTTGCAAGCCTTAACCCAGAGTCCCTTTGAGCCGGCTAAGGATTGTGATTTGATATTTTTGTCTTGGAAATCTGCCTTGCTTGTTGCATTCACTTAAGCAAAAAGGGATTCCGAGTTGCAAGCACTTTCTTCCAAACATCCTTACATCATCTTCCACAAGGATAGGGTGTCACTCCATACTAATTGTCGAAGGTGCCTACATCTTCCATTTCAACCAATGTATTCAATTGTCGGTGATCTTTCCTAACTACTCTGACAAAGGAGAATACCTTCTACATTCCTTGGATGCTCACAGACAGCTTCTGTTCTACCTCCATAGAACAAGGCACTTCCGAAAATCTGACCAGTTGTTTTTTCCCCCTAATTGTAGGGGTCAACCTGTTTCCAAAGTAACAATTGCAAAATGGATCACTAACTGTATTGCCTTCATTTATGAAAAGAATAGTTGGAAGTTGCCAGGTCCTCTAAAAGCTCACTCCACAAGGTCTGTTGCTGCATCGGATGCAGTTTCTTCTAGGATTTCCATTGATGACATTTGTGCTGCCATCACTTGGTCTAATTCTCACACCTTTCTATCCCACTATAAATTGATGTAATGTTCCGGAGCAGGACGTCCTTTGGTTCTTATGTGCTCTGGCATGGTCTTCCTTGGGGCCACCCAAGAACATATGTAACTAGGAACTCTGAACCATAAGTGAAGCAGAATGAGAAGAACATCAGATTTATTAGTTATGTACTTACCATAACTTGGTGTCTGTGTTGTCCTCTTCTCATTCTGCTTCTCCTTCCTGCCCAACCTTCCCCCTCTTTCTAGATATGCTTCTAGAGGATCTAGCTAGCCTTTGTTGGAACCCTGGTTCCAGGTTGATGTCCTGGTTTTCTTCCTTGGCTTTGGGGGTAGCAAACTCAGTCTAAGGAGGTTGGGTGAGATATGGAGGATTATGGGTAAAGGGAGGAGTTTTAAGCCTGGAAGTTCAAGTCTGTGGGAGGTGGCCGAGCTGGATCCGAGACCCATACAGGATGCAGAATGAGGAGACGATAACACAGATACCAAGTTATGGTAAGTACATAACTAATAATTTAAAAATATAAGGACAATTAGTTCAGTTAAAAATGAAGTTCAGAATTATTGGAAGTAAATAAGGGATAGCAAGGTCACAAGCAGTCTTAATCCTTTAATTGGACAGTGTATAATTTAGCTTTATTTAAAGATAGCCAACACATTTTTTCATAGGCGTCTTCTTCTTCTTTCGGCTGCTCCCGTTAGGGGTCGCCACAGCAGATCAACTGTTTCCATTTCTTCCTGTCCTCTGCATTTTGCTCTGTCACACCAACCACCTGCATGTCCTCTCTCACCACATCCATAAACCTTATCTTAGGCCTTCCTCTTTTTCTGTTACCTGGCAGCTTCATCCTTAGCATCTTTTTCCCAATATACTCTGCATCCCTCCTCAGCACATGTCCAAACCAATGTAATCTTGCCTCTCTGGCTTTGTCTCCAAACCTTCCAACCTGGGCTGACCCTCTAGTATACTTATTCCTAATCCTGTCCATCCTCGTCACACCCAGTGCAAATCTTAACATCTTCAGCTCTGCCACTTCAAGCTCTGCCTCCTGCCTTTTTGTCAATGCCACTGTCTCCAACCCATATAACATAGCTGGTCTCACTACCCTCTTGTAGACCTTCCCTTTCACTCTTACTGGTACTCATCTGTCACAAATCACTCCTGACACTCTTCTCCACCCACTCCATCCTGCCTGTACTCTCTTCTTCACCTCTCTTCCACACTCACCATTACTCTGAACTGTTGATCCCAATTACTTAAACTCATCCACCTTCGCCACCTCTACTCCCTGCATCTTCACCATTCCTCTATCCTCCCTCTCATTCACACACATATATTCTGTCTTAGTCCTGCTCACCTTCATTCCTCTTCTCTCTAGAGCATATCTCCACCTCTCCAGGGTCTCCTCCACCTGTTCCCTACTCTCACTACAGATCACAATGTCATCTGCAAACATCATTGTCCACGGGGACTCCTGTCTGATCTCGTCTGTCAACCTATCCATCACCATTGCAAATAAGAAAAGCCTCAGAGCTGATCCTTGATGTAATCCCACCTCCACCTTAAACACATCTGTCACTCCCACCGCAGACCTCACCGCTGTCGCACTACCCTCGTATATATCCTGTACCACTCTTACATACTTCTCTGACACTCACAACTTCCTCATACAATACCACAACTCCTCTCTAGGCACTTTGTCATATGCTTTCTCTAAATCTACAAAGACACAATGCAACTCCTTCTGACCTTCTCTGTACTTCTCCATCAACATTCTCAGAGCAAACATCGCATCTGTAGTGCTCTTTCCTGGCATGAAATCATACTGCTGATCACGAATCATCACCTCCCTTCTTAACCTAGCTTCCACTACTCTTTCCCATAACTTAATGCTGTGACTGATCAGTTTAATCCCTCTGTAGTTACTACAGCTCTGCACATTACCCTTATTCTTAAAAAGTGGTACCAAAACACTTTTTCTCCATTCCTCAGGCATCCTCTCACTTTCCAAGATTTTATTAAACAATCTAGTTAAAAACTTCACTGCCATTTCATCTAAACACCTCCATGCTTCCACAGGTATGTCATCTGGACCAACAGCCTTTCCATTCTTCATCCTCTTCATAGCTATCCTTACTTCCTCCTTGCTAATCCACTGCACTTCATGATTCACTATCCGCACATTATCCAACCTTCTCTCCCTCTCATTCTCTTCATTCATCAGCCCCTCAAAGTACTCTTTCCATCTGCTCAACACACTCTCCTCGCTTGTGAGTACGTTTCCCTCATTATCCTTTATCACCCTTACCTGCTGCACATCTTTACTAGCTCGGTCCCTCTGTCTAGCCAATCAGTACAGGTCCTTTTCTCCCTCCTTAGTGTCCAACCTTTTATACAACTCTTCATACGCTTTATCCTTAGCCTTCGCCACCTCTCTCATTGCCATGTACCTCATCTCCTTATACTCTTGTCTACTTTCTTCGTTTCATTGACAATCCCACTTCTTCTTCGCCAACCTCTTTCTCTTACTCTCCTGTACTTCTTCATTCCACCACCAGGTCTCCTTGTCCTCCTTCCTCTTTCCAGATGTCACACCAAGCACCTTTCTAGCCATCTCTCTTACTAGCTCTGCTGTAGTTACCCAGCTATTCGGTAACTCTTCACTGCCATCCAGTGCCTGTCTTAACTCTTCCCTGAACATCACCTCATAATTACCCTTTTTCAGTTTCCACCATTTGATCCTTGGTGCTGCCCTCACACTCATCCTCCTCTTCTTAATCACCAGTGTCATCCTACAAACCACCATCCTATACTGCCTAGCTACACTTTCCCCTGCCACCACTTTACGGTCTCCAATCTCCTTCAGACTGGCCCTTCTACATAAGATATAATCCACCTGTGTGCATCTTCCACCACTCTTGTATGTCACCCTATGCCCCTCCTTCTTGTTAAAATAGGCTAAAAATCGATTTTGAAAGCATATAAGCTATTTTTAACATCTGGGAAAAGAATAGGGATCAGAGAAAAGCAGACACCAATCAGTTTAAGTGGAAGCACAGGCTGTAACATACACTTTAGCATGAGTAACCTTAATTTTAGGATAGGTAATGCCTGTGGGTGCAGCTCTTCCTTTCTGGAGGGTTTGACTTCTCATTTTCTGAAGATGTACATAGTTTTATGTGTTTGGTTTGCATTAATATGCTATGGGAGTGTTCTGAAAATGTATTTAGTTTTTTTTGAGGGTTTTAATTAAAACAAAAATTTATTTATTTATTTTATTTTACATTTGTTGACCGGGAATGTCCGACTGGAGCGAGGTCCATTTACAGTGGAGTCCCGGGGAGAAAAGCTCCACTATTATACTACATGTTTAGTGATAATATATGCAATACTAGATATTATTTACAATACAAGATATTACATGCAAGAAAAACATGATTAAAGTGATTTGTTCAAAACTAATGAAAGGATTATATTGTAACAATACAATCATCAGATACATCACATATGCCAGTATAAAGAGACAATCTTTTTGCTGAGCAGGTTTGAGCGTGAGCACAGGAAGGCCCTGTATGGCAGTTTTGAGGAGAAGTTAGTACTGTAATATAGAAATAGTAAGCAGAATATAGAGTAAGGTAGGAAGTATTTGAGGAGAGCAGGGAAGCATTTATGTGATGCAAGGACAGAGCCAGGAATGCAAGAGGTGTGATTTGAGTGATTTTTTGAAGAGTGTGATAGAAGTTGCTGAGGAAATATTCTGGGGGAGGTTATTCCATATCTTTGCTATGGTATGAGCAAAAAGAGCTTTACCTGCAGTGTTGTTGGCTTGAGTTATATGCAGAAGGGTTTTGTTGGATGAGCGGAGTGGGCGGTTTGCTGAGTATTGGTTAAGTAGTTGGTTCAGGGCAGGAGTCTTGTGGGGATTCTTTAGGATGTTATAGGTGAGGACAAGTTGGTGGTAACTAATTAAATGAGGAAGTTCTAACCAATGTAGCTCTTTTAGAGCAAGGCAGTGATGGCTACAAAAAGCAGAGTTATTGGCGAATTTAGCAGTCTTATTGTAACATGACTCTAGTTTGTTCGTCTGTTTTCCTAATGCGGGTTAGGATTGGAGATGCATACATTAGGGTAGATAGAAGGTGGGTTTGGGCTAGGGTGATTCGTGCTTGGTCTGTTAGGAAGTGTTTGTGTTTATACAGTGTTCCTAATTTTTTATGTACTTTCTTAATGGTTTGAGAGATATGGACATCGAAGTGAAGATCTTTATCTATTTCAATGCCAAGGAGTTTTGTATGGAGGGAGGGGGAAATTGTGGTGCCATTTTTGGAAGTGATAGTGAAAATAAGGGGTGTGGGTTTGTATTTGGTTGGGGTGAATAGTAGTAGTTTTGTCTTTTTGGGGTTAAGAATCAGTTGGATATCAGTAATCCATTTTTCAATGGAGTTGAAGGATTCCTGGGTAAGGTTTTGAAGAGTGGCAAGGGATGGGGCTGAGCAGATTAAGGTGGAGTCATCACCATACTGTATGAGTGATGCATGCAGTGTGGAGGTGTCTAGTCTGTTGGTGAAAATAGTGAATAGTAATGGGCCTAGTATTGAGCCTTGTGGAATACCTATGGTGGATGATAGTAAAGGTGATAGTGTTCCTTGCCATTTGACTGATTGTTTCCTATCAGAGAGATAGTTTTTGAACCAAGCAGTTGTAGAGGGGGCAAAGGATATTGATGATAACGTGTCTAGTAGTAGGTTATGTGAGACCATGTCAAATGCCTTAGAGAGATCTAAGAATATGGCAGATACAAAGTTGTTGTTATTTCTGAGTTGGTTAACCTGGTTAGTGAAAGACAGAAGAGGAGTGGTTGTACTGTGGTTTGGGCGGAAGCCATGCTGGGTTGAGGAGAGGAGATTATGTGAGGCTAAGAAATGCATCACTTGGGTATGAATACATTTTTCAAGGAGTTTGGACAGGGGGGATAGGATAGCAATGGGGCGGTAGTTTGATGGCTCGTAGGAGTTTCCACCTTTGTGTAGGGGGATAATATGTGATAAATAGTTGAGGGATGTAAGCTTCTTTGATGGAGCGGTTAATCAGAATTGAGACAGGGTAGGCTAGAGATTCAGCTGCTAGTTTTAGGAAATTAGTGGGTAGGCCATCAGCTGCAAGAGTAGTAGGTTTTAGTTTTGAGAGTAGCTTTTTCACTATGGAGGTTGGTATGGGAGAGAGAGTAAAAGATGGCATATTCCTATGGTCCTTAGTGGGGGTGGATATAGGGTTATTGCTAGATAGCTGAGTAGATAGTGATAGAATAGAGTCTATGAAATGATGGTTGAATTGAGAGGCTAAGCTGTCATTAGTGGTATTTGTGTTGGGAGCTGGGGTAGTAGTTCTACCAGGTTTTAGAAGGGAGTTAATAGCATGCCAGAACTTTTTGGGTTTTTTAGAATGTTTGTTTTGGAGATTTAGGAAGTAGCTTTGTTTGTCTAGCTTTGTTTGTCTTTTGGCTTGATTACGAAGTTGTTGATAGTTCTGTCTATTTAAGCTAGTATTGTTCTTTTTCCAGATCTTTCAGGCATTATCTCTGGCTTGTAGTAAGCCTTTTGTGGTCCTAGTCAGCCAAGGGGCATATTTTTCTTTGGTTCTAAGTTTTCTAATGGGAGCTACTGTATTCAAAACATTCATAAAAGTACTATTGAATAGTTTAACTGCCTGGTCTAGTTCCAGAGTATGTAATGGCTGCCAGTTACATTGTCGTAATATACTATTGAGAATTTGTGGATTTACCTTGTGCTCATTTCTAGTTTCCTTATACAGTATGGGTTTGGCTATGTTTAACTTTTTACGAAGAAGGAAAGTGGGGCAGTGATCGCTGAGTGAGTCAGGTAGACAGCCCGTGAGATAATTTTGACTAGGGAAGTTTACTAAAGTCCAATCAAGAGTTGACTGTTTCTTGGATTTTTGATCCACTCTGGTAGGTTGTTGAATTAGTTGAGAGAACCCAAATAAGTTAATATGGTTTGTGGGATTGCTAGAATTACAGGATTGCCAATCTAGATTTAGGTCTCCTAACAGTATGGTTTCTTGTGGCAGGTTGGTTGTAGCCCATTGTAAGATTTCTTCTATAGTTGCTGAGTTATTTCCTGGAGGGATATAACTACACAGGATGTTAATTCTCTTTTTGTTGTTTAGAGATAGAACTGAGCCTAATGTTTCAGCATTTTGGAATTTGGGAAGTGGGTTTGCAGAGGCTGGAGGTTGAGTGTGTTTTTAAATAGAATAGCAACTCCACCTCCCTTTTTAGCATTTCTGTATAGTCTTAGGATGTTATAGCCTGGTGGAAGAATTTCTTCATTCTGGGTGGAGGGTTTTAGCCAGGTTTCAGTAATAGTTAGTAAATCTGGGGAGTATTGGGCTATGAATGTGTGTAGGTCATGCAGTTTGTTTGATATACTTCTTGAGTTTAGGTTTATAATAAGTAGGTCTGATGTTTGTTTGTGTGAGAGGATGTTGTTGTATGGACCTGGGTTGGGGTGTATGTCTCCTGAGATTAGTAAACATTTTTTGTAGATTAGTTTGAGTTTTATAGCATGTGCTAGATCTATATTTGTTTTAGGTAGTGCTTGTTTTTTGAGAGTCTGAGTGGTAGGGGTTTTATATATGTAGAATAAGGAGCTGTCACTAAATAGCGTAGAGCAGATTGTGAAATATATGTGTTTGTGTGTGTGTGTGTGTGTGTGTGTGTGTGTGTGTAAGTATCTGTTGTGTGGAATGAATTGTTTAATGGTATGTTAGTGGGTGTGGATGTGGTGAATGTTAGTGTGGTGAGAGTTAGAATTAGAGCTAGTGGTATGAATTTCATGGTTCGTGTAGCTACTAGAGATATTTAGATAGGAAGTAAGATGGGTGTGTTAGTGGCTGGGTGCTAGATCTTTAGTTTGGCTATTGGGTGGGGTGTTTGGCTTGGGTGTGTCTGAGTGTAATTGAAGGGAGGTGGTGATTGGTGTGGAGATTGGATTGGTTGTCAGAGTTAGCTATAAATGTAGATGCACTGGGGGTGGGTGGGATTTGGGGGTAGGGTAAGGGAGCGGAGTGAGCCGAGGGAAGAGCCGAGAGGTGAGGTGGCTCAGGAGAAACAATCAGTGAACAGGATTACAACTGCAGGTAAAGCCAGGGAGTGGGATTGTGTATTTTGTGGTTTCTGTACTAGTAGTGTGTTCAGGAACTATTGTAATTCCTTCAAAAAAAGGAGAAAAAAAAACTAGGGTGAAAGAGAAGCTGTTAAGTAGAAAAACTCTGTTAGGGGCAGAGATAAATCCTATTTGGTAAGCCTTCAGGTCTAATAAGAGTGGGTTTAGCAGGACCTTTTTATGGCAAAAATGCTGCCACCTGGTGGCGAAAAGGGGGTGATTTCCAGCACTAGGATTCTGCACAACACTTGTAGTGCTTTATGGGGTTATTAGGAGCAGACAGGGGATAACTATGGATTCAGGGGCAGGCTGCTATCACATACACTGGTAGGATGCTGGATAATAGTAGAATGCTGCTATAATATTGCCCTTAGAGCTACATACACTGAGTTGTCCCTGTATGATTTGAGTTGTGCCTTTTCCACTTTGGGAGGTGTTTGTTATGCCTGGGCCAGGGTATCTTCAGACGTCCTCACTATGACCGGAGGGATTCCTGACCGAAGTACTAACCTTATATGTAGGAATAGTACAGGGGGACACCTGTGGTTACAGCTGTAAGGAGAGGAGAGACAAAAAAAAAAAAAAACTTAGTACATCAGGAAAGTAGGAAGAGCATTGTGTGTAGGATAGGAATAGAGAAAGGAGCGTTCAGTGTGAGAGGGAATAGTACCAGCGTGAGTCAAGGATAGAGAAATACCAAGAGTAAAATTGGGAAGATAGACAGGAGGAGGGAGCAACCTCTACTGTAGTAGAAGAAAGAGTAGAATAAGCGGCAGAGGAAGAGACAGCTGTGAAATAAGGATAGATGAGGAAGAAATGGGAGGTAGATTAGTGATATAAAGTAGGAGTACCACTATTAAATTCAGTGCCCCTGTTAACTCGGGGATTATAAAAAGTCCTGAAAATGTGACATAGGTTCAAATGGAGATGACAAGAAACAGCTAAATAAAAGATCAGCTTGCCAAATGCTAATGTGTACTTGTAAAACGTAAGTTGGAAATGTACATTCAAAAAATGTATGTATAATATGTGGGAACTATAATTTCTTATCATAATAGCTACACTGTTCATATTATCTTGGAATGTAAATGACCTTACAAAAAGGAAATATATTGAATTATATTAAGAAATACAGAGTGCTAACAGCAGTGCTGCAGGAGACCCATTTAGAAATCAACATATGAATTTGATGATTAAAGAATTTCGGGATCAATATTCAGTAGAATATCAGGGACAAAAGAAAAGGGGAGTAATTATACTAATTGCCAGAAGAGCTGCAATAGTGATAGAAAAGGGAAAAAGATGATGGTAGATTTGTGGTAATAAGGGGCTGTTGGCAAGGAAAGAGGATATGCTGGCATGTATTTATATTTCACCAAAAATTGCTATTATGGAGCCTAAAAAATTGGCAGAAATAATCCGCTTTCAGCAGGGAATATTACTTATAGGTGAGGACTGGTACTTGATTTGCAACAGCGAGGATGAATTGGGAGAATATAACAAAATAGTGTAGATTATGAATATATTTGATGCAGAAACTTAAATTAATTTGTAGGAACTCTTAAGAGAATTTGCATATTATTCCCCAAGGTATAATATCTGGGTTAGACTAGACAGAAATTATATTTCACAGGAGCATGTGCATTTAATTGAAAGCTTCAACACACATCCAGTAACTATTTCAGATTATGCAGCAATAAAAAACAAAATAAAAATATACAGTAATGAATAAAAATTAGAGTCTGGCACATTCCCGCCTACCTGTTTAAAAGAAATTAATTTAAGGAATGGGTAGTGGAAGTTATTTGAGAGTTCTTAGAGAAGATAGAAATTTCTTCAGAAGCTACAGCTAGTGAGGGGAATAACATGAAAATGGAAAATTAAGTTTAAAAATAGGGTAGAAATTAAAGAGAAAGAGATGTTTAAGAAGTGATGCAAATTATTTATTGGGACTGACAAAGGTTTTATAAAGTGCTGCAGAATAAAGGGAATCTCACACTACAAGAAGATGCACAACTGTAGAGTACTAAAGAGAAAGTGAGTGAATATCTGGATAATATGCACACGTTTAGAAAGATTGCTGCCATTTTGGTAACTCCAGACCACAAAAGCTTTTAGCACAGTGATTTACGCAACAGAAAGTGGAAAGTGTTGTTGTCAAACTTAAGGAGATTGTAAAAAGTAACATAATCTACCTGTAGAGGTATTGGAGATATTTTGGAAATGTTATTAAAATTTGTATAAAGCAGAGAAATTTGGAAATCAAGCAAGAGCACAAATGGAAATATTTATGGAAGACTTTTGCCAAGATTAGAGAAACATGATTAACAGTTAAGATAGTTGATGAAATAAAAAAGGTGACATATAATCAATCTGCGAAAAATCTCCAAGAACAGATGCTATTCTTGTGGAAGTTAGGAGGGAAGAAAGTTATAAATATCTGTAAGGTTTTGGTATTTTAAAAGGAGGGGAAGCACCAACATCTTGGAAGAAAGTTGTGGTGGCTGTAATAGCTAAAGATGACCTGTCACACCCAGCTTTATATAGACCCATTTCAATTTTAAACCATGATTATGAAGTGTGTTTTTTGTCTATTCTAGCTAAAAGTATGGCAAAGGTATTGTAAACATTGATAGAAATTAATCACTTTGGTTTTGTGGAAATAAGGCAAACCTTTGACAACCTTAGTAGAGTAATGATGAACCAGAAGTAGGCAAAATAAAAGAAAATACTGCTGCTTTTAGTGGGTCTTAATGCAGAAAAAAATATTTAACAGAGTAAGCTGGGATTTTGAGTTGGGCAGTGGAAGTATTTGCTTTCCCTGGTACAATAATAAGGTTGATTTGGAAGATATAGGAAAGATCTGTGGCGAGAATTAAAGTGGGAGGGTTCCTCTCTGATAAGTTGTGTCATAACAGAGGAATCGGGCAGGGGTGTCCTCTTTCCCCTTTATTTGCTTTATATTTAGAACCACTGTAAAAAGAAAATAAAGGACTCAGAAATTCAAGGATATATTTGGTATGGTAATCAAGAAAAGTTGGCTTTATTTTCAGATGATATTTTGTACCTGATAAATCCTGAAAAGGATATTTGAATATTGTGGAATATTTTAAGAGAGTTCTTTTCAGGTTATAAAATTAATGAAGATAATTTACGGCTATAGTTTTCGTTTTATGTACCACACATGAATTGGTTCAGCAATACCCATGTTTATGGGGAAATAAGATGAAGTGTTTAGGAGTATGGATTAAAAATGTTTCTGTTATGGCAGCCGAGGATAGGTGGGAAGAGACTAAAAAGGTAATGCAAAAACTGAGAAACAGAAAGTGCTTGTTTATGATGGATAGTAGGATACATTCAGTGAAAATGTTATAGTGGCTTTAGTTTTTTATGCAGGTACAGCATATTTTTTATTAACCAGAGGAGAATTTGAGAAGTTGTTGACAATAATTAATAAAGAGTTGAAGGAATTTACCTGGGAAAGGAAGGGGCAGTGATCAAGTGGGATAAGTTGATCCTTCCAATAGAACAAGGTGGTTTGGTATTAACCTGATTTGAAGGGATGTTTTAAAGCTGCATAATTAAGTCTTATATCCATATCACAATCTAGAAGGCTGTAATTCAGAGTAGAAAGGGAAGATGATGAAGTGGGGGGGATTCAAGAAATGAGAGAGTGGGATTTTGAATGCAGATCTTTAAGGAGAATAATAGCCATACAGAATATTATATTCCTAAAGTAGTGGAAAGTATTCTAACAGGTAAGCCAACATGAGAATGGACAATGGAGATTTTGCCAATGGGGATGACTCCCTGTAGAGGTACAGAGAATAGGCAAGTGGGGGCTGAAATTTATTGGCAAAAAGTGTCAAAGGAACCAAGGTATTGGGAGCCAGTAACTAGAGAGGGAAAATAATGCAATGGGATGAGGCCAAGAAGACATTTTGACTGCAGGCTCAAGACTGCTTTCCCTACCAGGGTTTGATATCAGAGACAGGCAAAGAGAAAGGGAATAGGGGGATCTTAAGTGAAAGACCTACTCTGTAAAGTTTTTAGCTGGATGTAGAACAGAAGCTGGTGTTAAAAAGGAATAATTTATTAGGGCAAAATAATATATTGCACTAGAACTATAAGAATCAGTCAAGAGAGGTTAGAAAAGTTTGGGAAGAGGAATTGGATGAGCAATTTACAAGGGAACTATGGGCATATATATATATATATATATATATATATATATATATGGCTCCCAGGTGGGCGGCCACGGTGGTGTAGCGGTTAGCGTTGCCGCCTCACAGCAAGAGGTTCTCCGGTTCGATTCTCATCTGGGGTGCCTTCTGTGCGGAGTCTGCATATCCTCCCTGTGGTCGCGTGAGTTTCCTCCGGGTGCTCTGGTTTCCTCGTACATACCAAAGACATGCAGTAGGTGGATTGGACACTCTAAATTGGCCCTAGGTGTGTGTGTGTGTGTGTGTGTGTGTGTGTGTGTGTGTGTGTGTGTGTGTGAGTGTGTGTGTGTGCCTTCTGTGGAAGGTTGGGTGCCAGGCTGGCAACTCGACACTGTAAAACTCCAATGCCAATCATGAGTGGACAGATGATCCGCTGTGGTGACCCCTAACTGGGAAAAAACAAAAGAAGAAGAAGATATGGCTCCCAGGTATGCCACAAAGTCCATAAGATTTGGAATTTTTTGCATGAAAGTGTTTGCATGTGTATTTTATACCCCAGTTAGACTTCAGAAAAATTTTCCTTGGGTAGATGGCAAATGTTCGAGGCATGATGGGGAAGAAAAGGTAACTGGGAACACATATTTTAGGAGTGAAATGAGGTGGCAGATTTAAAAAATTCCTTGCAGAGTACATTGTCAGAAATATTGGGTGAGCAAATGGGTATGACTAAAGAAATGATCCTTTTCAGTAGGACACAAGATCTGAATTGCTTAGACTAGTAAGGCCGTCTTAAATTGAATTCTGGTGGCTGCCAAAAAAGTAAATTACTAGAAAATGGTAATCAAAGTCTAAACTGACTGTGTTTGAAAGATTATATATTGTAACAATGATTAAAAAATGGAATTGGTATCTTAAAGGGAATGAGCAAATTACATAAAAATAAATGGAAATTGTGGGAACAGTACATGCAGAATAATGTTCAGGAGGAGGATAGAGATTTAAGGGAATGCAGAAATTGAGCAATTTATATAATGTTCAGCTGATGATAGTTATAAAAAAAGAACATGTGATGTGTAATGTATGTAATTAGAAACATGTTAATATGGTTTGTTTTATTTTATATCAGTGTATGTTTGCCTGTGTCTTAAGCAATTTAATAAAGATGTTAAGAAAAGAAAAACAAGGAAGAGCCCTGTTTGTGATCCAAACAACCCAGGTTTGGCTAAGCTGGGAGCTGACGAGAACAAACTGCATAGTAAAGCAAATTCCATCTGGTCCATCTCGGGAAAGTGGGAGTTGTATTCTTACTGTCTGTTGGACTGTTCTCTAGTGGCAGTGGAGGGTTATCAGAATCACATTGTGCAGTGGGCATAACCACGCCATGTTCAATCACAGTAGCCAAAATTGGGCATACTTACTTCATAGGTGGGTATTCTTAATGGGAAATGTTGTGTACTTCACATCAGCAGCATTTTCGTAAAGACCAGTTTGGGAGTGAAGTCCCAGGCAACATATTTATTTAGGGCTCTTCTTGACCAACAGATTTTAAGTGTAAAAATCCATGACATAAAGAGGAACTAAGTATATATGGCAGGCTAATGGATGGCAGGCACAGAAACGAAAATAATCTAGAGCAAAACAGTAAAAAGCTTTCAGCAGTCTAAACTCTTTGACTAATTTTGAATTCACATTTAAACATTGTAACCAGTATTCATTTTGTAGAGGTGTATAATCAAAATATAGAAATATTTATTTTTGCTGTCATATGAAACAGAATCAGTTACTGTAGGATATTGGGCATCACTGACCACAAGTAACAGTGTGGATTAAATTTGTTAGTTTTCAACAGAAACAGCCACATAGAATAAGGTTATAGGGTTAATTGTAATTTGAAGACTGATAGTTCCTTTAGTCCAGACACAACTGAATTTTTTTGAGAAAGAATGATGCAGAGGAAATCGGTATTTCTCATAACTTGAACTGTATTGCATTATATAAGTCATGGGTAGGGTTGTAGCCAGGAATTTTTTTAATTGAATATAGCACCTCTCCCCTTCCCACAGTAGACGCAACAGCAGGACTTTTCAGTACTGAAAAGGAAAAAAATCCTGAAATGACAGTTTTAAGTCACCCCCCCCCAAAAAAAAAGTAAAGCCGGCTTGATATTTGGGGTGGGGGTGGGGTAACAAATGTATAGCCTAAAAAATAAATTAATGGTAAGTATGAAAAAGGATTAATTAAAATGTAAATTCTAGCATATCTCAGTGCACAATCACATAACGTCATATATAAATACATACATAATTGCGTAAATTCATTTCAAAAAGGTGTACTCCATGGTAGTTACCTTGCTATACCCTTGTTGTGGAGGAAGGATGTGTTAACCAGTTGTTTTAAACTAACTAGTGCATTTAGCCTTAATGCAAGATCTAAAAATATTTGTTCTAATTATTTGTGGCCAAACTAATTAAATATTCTATTTATGTCATGTTTTTTTTTTCTCAACAAGAAGTAAGATTTCTGAGTCATCTGATTTTTTTTTTGTATATTTCAGTGGAAAAGGAATTGAAGAGCATTAAAATCTTTATTGGAGCTTGTTTATGGTTTGAGACATGAAATTTGTGTGTGATATTGTGTGTGTATTCAAGTTCAGCTGTATTGTGACCCATGTCATATTGGAGAAATGTTAACCAGCTTTGCATTAACATCTGATTGTAAAGATCAAATGGGATAACTAAATGTGTAACTGAACATAATAGAACATTCCCTGCTGCATTCTGCTATACTCATCTACTTGTGTTTAAATTGTATCTAGTCATAGTCCCTGTGTCTGAGTAACTGTCGAGCAAGAACATACTTTGTATGGAATGTGAAGGGTACTGTTGAGATTGTTTACAGTGGTCTATCTGTTCTGCAGTCTTATGAAGACATGTTTATTATAAGCTGTTTAGTGTACTGGCGACTACTGTAGTGGTAAGTGCATTTTAAGAAAAGTAAGAACCCTTCAATCTAACTTTAGAAGCTGTACTAATAACTTATTTTGAATACCCTCTGTTACATGCCATATATGTAGTTTTCTCATCTAGAAGTACCTTTTTGAGTTAGAAGATTATAAACTGCAAAGCACAGAAATCTTTATTGTAGCACTTCATCACATTTGTGATATGAAAAAAATGTTTCCCCTTTTGTCTTTACAGGAAATAGGGACAGGAGGTACATGTCAGTGGAAGATTTGTGGTCTTCATCCCCACACTACACTTGCTTTGTATTTTGAAGTTGTTAATCAGGTGGGTCTAAAGATTTGCTGTGGTTGTCCTTCACAAGTGAAAATTTCCTTAGACACATACACACAGACACTCTGTACTTACTAACAAAGGAAGTTAGAACAACTGGTTTCATCTTAAATCAAATGGGTACAACCAGCCTTGTTCTATAACCTTTGAACCTGTGTGTTATGGTACCAGTATTAGATTTACATTACTGTACTTACAACTTCTTGGTGTTTTCCTTTAGCTTACAGTTCAGTCTGTTGTTCACTGTTTCAGAGCAAATTAAGATTTTACTTTGTAGAGGACCTTGCAGTAGTCTAGCAAGTGAACATAACCACGTTCCTGTTGTCCTTCCTTTCAGCAAGTTGAAGGATCCATTTCTCGTACTTATTTTCCTCCATTGTAAGCATGTACGGTATATTAAGGCATTCCTCTTGGTTCCTTTTGCTTCAAAAATATTAACTGGCTTGGCTTAGTTGGCCATTCCTGAGTAGTGTCAGATCGTTTTGGACAAAATTGTAGTCAGTGTTTAAATGTCTTACAAATTTTTCTCAGTTGTAAAAATGTGCTTGTTTTCGGTTTGAATTCTTAGAGGGTCATAGCATCACCACTTAAATAACTTAATAAAAGTATATCTGTAAGAGACATCCCTAAAGGTTTACAGCTTTCAGCATACCTTTTGCCATGTGACTCTACATTCTACTTGTATTTGTGTATACTAAGCTTGAGGGCAATTGATGCTAAAGGTTAAAGCTGTAGTTCCTGTGCTACTGGGTTTGATTCCCTGAGTCCTCATTTGCCTGCAGCGTGACCTTGAGCAAGTCACTTAACTAGACATTACTCCCAGGTCACCCCTGAAAAGGGATTGTGTGTCCAGGGGACCTACCTGGTTAACAAACATTTTATTATTATTATTATTATTATTATTGTATAATAGTCCTACTATATTAAGGAGGCAAAACAAATTAAAAACTTTTCTTTTACATCAGATTTTACACTGCTTATGAAAAACAGGCTAAGAAGGAAAAGTCACACAAAAACTGCAAGGATGACCCAGCCAAGCTAAAGTCTTCAGTCTGTAAAAACTTAAGCTTCCTGTAGTAGAGGCCCATGGGATATGTGCAAATGACCCCTTAAGACCATACCTGCGTACCAGTAAAGACTCTAGCATGGCAGGGTCTTTCTTGCAGTTTATTTTCTGAATGGCTTGTGTTTGAAGCCTTTTTTTACCCTTTGATCTCAGCTGGATCCAGCACTAGGTGACCAAGGCAGTCGCCTAGGGCCCAATGACTGGGAGGGGGACCTCTGGTCAGGGGACTGTCATATTTACATTTATAATTAAAAAAAAAAATGTTTTTAGGGCATTCTTCCTTAGGAAAGCCCTTTGAGTCCAGTCGGGCATACTAGTTGCATCTGTGTGTGCATCATCATTGCACAGACCTGTTTCTTTCTGTGTTCCATGCATATGGATTTTAAATGCAGTAAACATTTGTCTAGCTGCTTCCAGAAGTCATGTAGGCAAGTGAGTAGAAGACATTGCTTCCTCAGGTGTGTCTGCAGACAACACAGACAGCTAAATAAGGAGTGAGTGGGATGTGTGTGTGTGTGTGTGTGTGTGTGTGTGTGTGTGTGTGTGTGTGTGTGTGTGTGTGTGTGTACATGCAAAATGACGTTCCTCTAGCTGCTTCCACAAGTGAGGTAGGCAGATGTGTAGAAGACAACATAAACAGACAAGTAAGGAGAGTGAGTGTGAGTATGTGTGTGTGTGTGTGTGTGTGTGTGTGTGTGTGTGTGTGTGTGTAAAATGCCCTAGTTAGGGATAGCATGTGGCTTTTGCAAATAAGGTAGGTAGGTGTGTAGAAGACGACAACACAGACAGACAAGTAATGAGAGAGGTGTGTGTATGCATGTGTAAGTAAAATGCCCTAATTTGGGATAGCAGGTGGTTAGTTAATTTGCTCGGGCTCAAATCCTTTACCTTAGTTACTGGAAAGAAGAGTCTGAGTCCTCAGGTGCATTTTTCAAGGAATTAAGTTTCAGGTGCATTTTCAAGGAGTTGTGAGCTTCAAGGGAAGAGAAGTTTACTGCTACTCGGGCTAAGTATGTTTACAGTGTGCGACTGTTTCATTTAGCAAATGCTATTACTATTGTGCTGTAGAATTGAAAAGCATTGTTAGTAGCGCAACAGGTTTCATACTTGCTTTTGATGCAGAAGGGTGTGGGTTCTATTCTCACAGCATGTAGATGGATTTCTGATACTGTGTTGTACTTTAAGGGGGTAGCGTGTTGCACTCCTGAGTATGTCCTTCTTTGGATGAGATGTTTAGTAACTATGAACCTATTAATCAGTTTGCCATCTATTCCCTATTACAGTATTACCTTTTCTTTTTAATGTAACTTAGGTGATTTATTCTTTAAGGGCAGCAGGTACTGAATTTGTGGATGAAACACTGAAATATAAAGGTGTTTGCTAGCAGCAACCTCTTTCTTAGTTACTCTTTAATGTGGAATTATTCACATGACTTTTACTTCTGCAGACAGTGTGCATATTGACTGATATTAGTGGATTGCAATGACAGAAGTTTGAGTGTCCTTTTATGGTTGAAATGTTCTGAATTGGACAGTCTTGATGTTCTTCGTGTTTCACTGTTGCAGTCATCACCTGTGGGTTATCCCTGCTTTGGTAGCTCTCAGCCAGCCTGAATACCAGAGTCAGTGTTTTTCTGCATCAGCTGATGGCGCTTGCAGACTGATGTCAGGTCATCAGTGCTATAAAGCAAGGCAGCCGACATCATTACATCAGTCTTTCTTGCCGTGGAGCCCCTAGCAGAAGCAGTTCACTCACTACCAGAGTTTGAATTACAGCTTAAAACGTCTAAAGCTAAGTACCCGGTTGGGGATCCTTTTTTCTTGTACTAACTGATGTCTGAAAAAGTTAACAGTTGTCTCGCCTGTGGAAAACAGATCCCACACTGAGACTTCCATTCATATTGCATCACTTGTTTAGGCCCAGACCACGATGTCCCCCCGTTGCCAGTTCTGTGCCCTCTTTAATGCGAGAACCATTTGTTATAGAGCACTCCTTGTAGCCAGGTATTTTCATCTTCCATCTTCACATTCCGAAATGGTGTCCATCAGCCAACAATTCGTAGACTTTCCGAAAAAACATAAAGATAAGAGACAGACTGCACAAGGCTAAGCCTTCCGATGACTCTACCACTAAGCAGGTCGTCAGTTCTCTGGAATTCAGTGAGACGCCTGGGCAGCCCCTGATGCCAGACGTGATACTTTTGCAGGCCTCTACCGAGACCCTTTCAGAGTCCAGTATGCTGCAGAAATCTTCTTCGACTTCCGAGCCTTTGGTTATCTCTGCCTCGGTTGGGTCTGGAGCCGTGACACAGGCCCCGGCTTCCAAGGTGGGCTTTCACACTACTGAATCTAGACAAAAAACAACGTCTTCTCATCCGACTGCCATTTTTCTTATGCCAATGGATACTCTTAGGCCAAGAAGCAAGGCCACTCCTAGAAAATCTACCTCTAGTCTCCATCTTACTCCTGCTCCACCACCCCAAGACCAAATGCTTAAAATGGTGGAAGATCTTATCTCCCTTATCTGGGGTAGTCAGGCCACAACTTCTAAAAGGAAAAGAGACCCTTCTCCTGAAATACTGACAGAACAGGATTCTGAAGAATCTGACTATTCAGATTTTGAAGAGGAACAACAACCTCTGACTGCTTATGAGGACTCAGATGCAGAGGAATCCATTCCTTCTGCCTCCTCACCAGAAGATCTTTCCTTTGGGGAAACCCTTCACACACTCAGAGAACAGAATCCCAGGATTTCCCTCAGTCTAAGAAAAGACTAAGAGAGTTTTTAGACCTGCCCAGCACAGACCCTTGGCCATCCCCCCTATCTCAGAGGTGGTGGATGATGTCTTCCATAGATCCAACTTAGCTCCTGAAGCCCTCTCACCTGTTCCCAATAAACCTGACAGGTATTACAGAGTACTGGATTTTCACAAATAACTGTACAGAAATCCTGCTGTAGACCCAGATGTCATTACACAGGGACCCAAAGGAGCTAAGGCTAGTTCTGCAAAGAATCCTATTCCTTCTGACAAAGATTCCAGAGCTCTGGACAGATGGGGTAAAAAAGTGTACACCTCTGCAACCTTAGCTATCAGAGCACTCGACTGTCCATTCCACATGTTAAAATATCAACAACACACTTCGGCCACTTGACAAGTAGAGTGCAGTAAGTCTGCTAGCTCTTTTGAATTGGCACAGTCAGGAAAGGTTGAAATCTTTTGCTCTAATAGCTCCAAATACTCATTACACTGTGGATATGATGGCCTAGAAGCATCAAGCAGGGCAGCAGTGTCAGGATCTGTCATTAGGAGACATGCATGGTTGAAGGAACAACCTCACCCTGATCATGTCAAGTCTAAATTAATTGATGCACCCTTGGATAAGGGCCACTTGTTTGGAGTGAAAGCAGAAGAGGTGCTTAAAAAGATGGAAGACAAAGCAAAATCGATGCAAACAGTAAAAGACTTCTTTCAGGTACAACCTCCTAGGTTCAGCAGGAATTTTCCCTCAAAGCACTGGTCCTTTCCCACACCTAGCAGACAAGGGAAAGATAAGCCCCGCAGGGACAGACCACCCAGACTCCTATCCCAGGGACAGCAGAGAACCAAACAGTGGACCACTTCTGCTCCAAAGGCAGAGTTCTAAGCCATCACTCTATGGCAAAAACTCTCAATGACTCCCTCTCCCCCCTTTGCCCTCTTTTCATTCACCAAAAGCTATGAGGAAGGCTCTCCCTCTGCAAAGAAAATTGGCTTTCTGTAACAAAGGACCAGTGGGTCTTAAAAATCATTTTTCAGGGACACAAATTCTCTTTCAGCGAACTCCCAATTCCAAGAGGGTACCCAGACTTGCCCCCAAATCAGTAGGCAGAGGCAATGACACAAGTCCAAACTCGCATATCCCAAGGGGCAGTAGAACCCTGTCCCTCAGATCAAACAGGCAAAGGCTTTTATTCCAGACTATTCCTTGTTCCCAGAAAAGAGGGCACTTGGAGCCCCATCCTGGATCTATCCATTCTGAACATCTCCCTGGTGGTCCCCAAATTCAAAATGCTAACTTTTCAGCAGCTGCTGCCTGTGCTGACAAAAAATGCCTGGCTACTGACCCTAGACCTAAAAGATGCCTACCTCCAGGGAATCCTGCAGGAAATTCCTGAGCTTCAGAGCAGGTTCACAGCACTTTCAGTTCTTTGCGCTACCCTTTGGCTTATCTACTGCTTCCAGGGTATTCACCAAATGCTTAGCCCCAGCCATAGCCTTTTGCAGACAGAAAAATATACAGATTTACCCTTATCTGGATGACTGCCTCATTCAGGCAGAGTGCAAAGAAAAGCTACTCCACGACCTCCTCTTTGTCAAAACCCTCCTAACCTCCTTAGGGTTCATTATCAATGAGAAGAAATCAAAGCAAACACCCTCCAGGAGATAATTTTCTTGGGAGCACTGCTGGACACAGCAGCCCAAATGGCCTTCCTATCCCCAGAAAAGCAGAGCTTCCTGCCTGTCTACTTTACCTAGCTGGCTTCCAGAAATCACCTCACTGCGAGGAAGTTCCTGCAAGCCTTGGGATACATGGCATCCTGCATCTTCCTAATTCCTCTGGCCAGGCATCACATGCGAAAACTTCAGTGGTATCTAAATAACCTTTGGTGTCAGCACTGTCAGCTTCTAGAGACCTCTCTCCCTCTGATTCCCTGTGTAAGGGCCAAGTTTCTCTGGTGGGCAGGGGCCTGTGCCAAGAACAAGAGTCTCCTCTTCATCCTCCGCCCAACTGGGCAGACCATTACCACTGATGCCTCAGACATTGCTTGGGGCGCTCACCTAGCAGGCATGTGCACCCAAGGTCTTTGGGATGCCCAGCACCTTCCCTTACACATCAACCAGAAGGAAATGATGGCAGTACAAAAGGCCCTGACATCCTTAAAACCCCATCTCATGGCAAGGGTTCTCCTTATCAAAACAGACAACACCACAGTTATGTGGTCCATCAACAAACAGGGAGGGACCCAATCTTACCCACTGTGCAGGCTAGCCATGAACCTTTAGCTGACGGCCTCGTCCATGGGATTACACCTAATAGCCCAATACCTACCAGGGATCAACAACACCCCAGCAGACCACTTAAGAAGAAACTTGCTGGACCTCCACGAATGGCAGCACCACAGAAAAATCTTTTTACAAGCCACTCAGAAGTGGGGAACTCTGGATGTGGATCTCTTTGCTTCACACCTCAACCACCAACTGAAAACTTTCTGTACCAGGGAGTACCACCACCTAGCATGGAAGGTGGATGCCTTGACCTTCTTCTCCTGGAACTCCCTCTTTGTGTACACATTCCCTCCTCTGCTTCTTATTCCCAAGGTACTGATCAAGATAAGGGAGGAGAGGCCAAAGGCCATCCTCATTGCTCCAGATTGGCCCAGACAGCATTGGTACCCCTTACTGTGCAGCCTGACATTACAGCTTCCCCTGATCTCAGACCTCATGACTCAGGTGGGGGGCTGGATGCTGCACCCAGACTTGCAGAATCTTAGACTTTCAGCATGGCTAATACTCTAAAGGGAAACTGGGGGCCCCTGTTAAGCAATCAGGTCCTGGACATTATCACAGAGGCCAGAAGGCCCAACACCAGAAAATCTTACACAGGAAAATGGAAAAGATTCTGCTCCTGGAGCCAGTCCAGAGGTAGGTAATAACTCTCGACCTTCCATCCCTCTTATCCTGGACTACCTAGCTGAGTTACTCAATAGTGGCCTCTCCTTTTCTTGTATTAAAATCCACACCTCAGCCATTTCAGCTCATTTCGATACAGATCAGCCCCTGTTCTCGCATCCTTTGATTAAACAATTCCTCAGAGGGGCTTCTAATATCAGACCTCCCAGAAGGCCCACCCATACCAGCCTGGGACCTGAATTATGTTTTGGAAAAACTAACCTTACCATCCTTCAAACCTGCTGCTTCAGCAGAACTGAGATACCTCTTCTGGAAGACTGCTTTTCTACTAGCTATCACCTCAGCCAGAAGAGTTTCTGAACTACAGGCACTGATAGCCAGTGAGTCCTTCATCATTTTCCATGCAGACAGGGTTTCCCTGAGGATTAATCCCTCCTTTATGCCCAAGGTGGTATCTAATGTGACTCTCAACCAGGCCAAACATCTACCTACCTTCTTTCCTAACCCTCAAAACAAGGGGGGAAGAATTCTGCACTCACTAGACGTGCACAGACAGCTCAGATACTATCTGGACTGTACTAAACCCTTCAGGAAAACAGACCAGTTTCATGTCAGCTTTGCCTCAGGGGATGAGGGGAAGCCCATTTCCAAGCAAACAATTTCCAAATGGCTATCACACTGTATTCATTTCTGCTACAGATTACATGGGAAACCACCCCTTAAGTCTATTCATACCCATTCCACTAGGGCAGCCTCCACTTCCACAGCATTCATCAGAGGAGTTCCCACCAGGGACATCCTGGAAGCTGCCACCTGGATCTCTGTCCATACCGTTACCAAGCACTACCACCTACCTCTTTTTTCTAAGGCTAGGGCAGGGTTTGCCTCTGCAGTTCTGCGACCCATGCCTAGGTCTCTTTCTGATCCTACCACCCCTCTCCTCAGCTTTTGGAATCCTCCCACAGGTGATGACTGCAACAGTGAAACATGAAGAACATAGTACAGTTGTGTACACTTGCCATAAATGTAGATGTTCAAGTGTATTTACTGTTACAGTCTTGGTTTCCTTCCCTCCTTCCTCCTTATATCTTCTTTCCTTAGGGAGACATAAGCTTCTTGCAGTGACTCTTAGCCACTAGGACCACTTTACCATATTTCCTTTGGCTTCTGGCTGGTTAAGGCAAGAAAAAATTATGTAATGACATTGGCTGCATTGCTTTATAGCAGTGATGGCCTGACGTCAGTCTGCAAGTGACAGCAGCCGATGTAGAAAAACATTGACTCTGGTATTTAGGCCGCCCGAGGGCTACCACAGCAGGGATAACCCACAGGTGATGACTGAAACAGTGAATACACTCAAACATCTACATTTATGGTAAATGTGCACAACTGTACTTTCTGAATTGGACAGTGTTGTCAATATTGGTTCATACATGGACAGTGTTGCCAATATTGGTTCATACATTTTGATTCATTGCTTACTGGAAAATGCTCAAAACTGCAACCTTAAAACATGGTGTAGTAAGTGTTGCTGTATTATACAAGGAATGTAATTTAATACAATCAGGAAGGTGAATCAAAGAACATACGCGTGTTTACTTGGTCCTAAATATGTGTGCATGGAGCCTATGATTTGAAAATAGCCCAAATGTAAACTTGATCTGCCACTGGCCAGATGCATTTTCTTTGAATGTGAATTTCAATGCCATTTCAATGAATGTGAGTTTCAAGGGCAGAGAAGTTTTCATTATGAGACTGTATTGCTTTATTTAGCAAATATCTGTGTTTGTGCTATAAATTTTGAAATAAAAGTTTTAAATTAAAACCAAATATCTACAAATATTGTAGAAGTAAAGCAGAAAACAGTATGCACTAAGCGGTTTGAACAGTGTTTATCGTAACTGGGAAGAAATAGCCAAGTAATGGGACACTAGAATAGCTTAGTGGGGGAGTTGATCCCTTATCCCGCTTAAGGCCCCATTTGACCATCCGGCTCCATTTGGTCTGGAAGTTATGTGGGATATTTTGCAGGCGCCCTAATGTTTATGGACATTCAGGCTTGATTCTAAGCTCTGTGTTTGGAAAGTATTTCCACTTATGCTGTACTGAGAAGGCCAAAAATAGGCTGAACTATGCATGTCTGCAGCTAGTGGGGGTTTGACTCTACCCATCAAGACTTAAAAACTAAAAAGTCATAGGCATTCAGAAGCTGTGTAGCTGAAACACTGTTATATATCCTTAAGGGGTAATTTGCATATATGTCATGGGTCTTCACTGCAGGAGCTTTAAGGTAGTACACAGTGAAGACTGTAGCGTGGCTGCCTATTTCTTGTATTTTTTTTTCTGAACTGTTTGTGTGACTTTTTTACCCTTTGGTTTGGGTTTAAGAAAGGCAAGTCAGACAATCACAGCATAGTGAAGTTCGTAAGAAAAAGTCAGTTGTCTGTAAAGCCAAGGAATGTAAAGCAAATAGAGGAAAAGGTAGCAACCATTCAGAGCTTCCAGTACAGTGATGTCACAATCGGTTTGACTTTTGAAGATATGCTTTATTTTTGGTATGTTCAAGGGAGATTAACTTTTGACTGTATAGACTGAAAAAGTCGGGTAATTTCAGCATGGTGGTTGGACAGTCTGTCAGGAAAGCAGGTGAGGTGATGGGTACTTTGCATGGGTATCTGTAACTTTGGGAGTGAGGAATCCTGTTAGCAGAGTCTATGATATAGACATAGGAGGACATGGAACGTTAGAGGAGGAGGTGAGGGGAAATCAGACGAATGATAGGTGAATGGAGTAGCAAGGGGCTTACACATTTTAAATGAGGAAAACAGGAGGAGGACTTGGGTTCATAGGTTAATAATAAGCCTATGACTGGTGAGCCGTTAAGAAGCTTAAACACATTACCCTTTTTAGTGACAAGATAGTCTAGTTTCTTCTGGATACTGGATGCTAATACCAGTAATGAATGTGTAGTCACCTGTTTAGTTGTTGAGGTTGGCTGTAAAGGTATGTTGTTTGATGTGCAGAAGGGAGTCTTCCCAAAGATGGAGAAGGTGTTGGGTGAGAAACCTGTCATGCTGTCAGATGTTCTTGATTTTACAGTGAAGATTTAGGTCTTTGCATCTGGCATCTGTTAGACTGTACTATGAATGTGGAGAAGACCAAAAAGTGTAGGTCTTTCATGGTGTCACATGAGGCAAAGGATGCTTTTCAATAGCCTTAGTGAGACAGTAGATGGAGAAGGGTTTTAACCTGCCAGGGTAGCTGAAATAGCTTAAACTGGAGACTTGTTTGGGTAGGAATCTTTGAAGCTTTTCACGTTGCTGAAGATGCTTAGATAGGTACATTATAGTGATGATTGGTCAAAAAGGGAAAAGTATAGAGGGACAAGGACATCCTTTCACTTGTTTCTGATTCCTTGATGGATGAGTTTTGTGAGGAAGAATGATTTCCTAACTGCAAGTGAGACATAATGATCAAAAGAGAGCTTGTCTCTGTAGGAACACAGATCTTTAGTAAGTAAAGAGTCTGTTTTGAGGGGGGGGGGTGCCAAGCAATTTGAAAAGAAGAGGGGACATGGGCTTTACAAAAGGTAACTGTATTGCAGTTGTCATTTAGGATGAACTCATGTGTAACACACCAGCTATTGGTCTGCTCCAGGCCCTTCTAGAAAACACAAATAGCATGCTGTGAATTAACTGCATCTAATTTGTAGGCATCTTGCAAACGTGGTTATCCAGAGATCTTGAATGCCCAATTTCACTTCTGAGAAGTAAATGTAAAATAAGAAGAAACCTATGACTGAGCCCTGTGAAATGCTACTAGTGGTATCTCTGCATCTGGAAGAGATGCCTCCTACCTAACCAACTTGAGTTCTGTCAATGGACAGTATAAAGTGCACAAGCCTTGGGAAGGTCAAGGTAAGTAATGTGAAGAGTCTGGACCTTGTGTAAGGCTTCTCTAACCTTGTCAAATAAATCTTCTAGGCTGAGTAGACATGGCCTATCTTTAGTAAATCCAGACTGTAGGATCAAGGGGTTTAGAGGTTGTCTGCCATTATTAATTATTTCAGCAATAATACATACCATGGTCTTACAATTTTTTCTATTAAGACTAATCTGTCTGTAAGTTCAGAGTTCAGTCTTGGTGCCACCCTTGTGGAGAGGTGCAACTGTGGCAGTTCTAAGAGTTTCAGGTGCATAGCCTGCAGAGAAAGAACTGTTAGAGAGTTATCATGCAGTATTGGCAGGGGTCATGGAACTATTGTTTTTAGTTTTGGAGATTGCTGATGTGACTTAATCTACTGTGATTACAGGAAGGCCAATAAGGAGTGAAATGAAGGGGGAGCTATAGGGTGAGTGGGAGATGTGAAGTTAGAGCTATATTTGTCAAGCAGGATATTGGTTGTTATTTCTGGGTCAGGATAGGATATGCTATTGGAGATGAGTTGAAAGTAGGACTAGGTTGTGAAAGTGAAATGGGCACACAGCAAGCTGGAGTAGCTGAGAGGTGAAGATTTAGTAGCAGTGGAAAGCAGATAACATGTAGAAAAAAGAAAGCAGTTACTAGGTGAGGTAGAGAATGGCAGGCAGGAGCCAGAAGGAGAGAATAGAAAATGTAAGAGAGAGGAAAATGGTGCTGCTATGGGGACAGATCAAATGACAAGCAACCAGGGAAGTTGGAGATGGAGGAGGCTGAGGTGAGAAGGGTGATGGTATCAGAAGTGTAAAGCAGTGGGGAGAGCTTGATGGAAGAGTAAGTTCAAAATGAAAAGGGGACCAGGCATGGCATGTTGAAGGAGGTATCCCCAGCTACAGTGGCAAAAGCTGAGGGTGGTGTGTGTGTGTGTGTGTGGGGGGGGGGTGCAGCATGGAGTAGCTTCAAGAGGCTTGAAATGAGGTAGGAAAGGAAAGCCATCATGGTGCCAAAAAGGAGGGTTTTGTTTATTAAAGACTAAGTAAAGGAGTTCAGAACCTTGGCAAGGGAGACAGGAAATTACACTGATGACCAGTCTTATGGTTTTAGATTTCGTAAGACATGAGAGGAGATAGCCAAGGTGGTCAGTAATGGGCAAGTTTGGAGACACGGTGGGCCATTGTTTGCCAAAAGAGATTGTTGAGGTTGGTAGCAAGCAGGCCCAGACAAAGACAATGATGTAAGGCATTATAGGTTCATAGGTAGGTACTAGGCTATCTGCCCGAAGGCATTTATAAGCCTAGCCAGAATGTGTTGGCTTTTGCCGCCCCCTTAGATTAGTTCCCTGTGCCTCTGTCCAGCAGAGCCATTGAAGTGATCCTTGGGGTAAACTTTCTGTTTCCCATCCACTTGTCAAGGTTTCTCTTGAAGAGGGTTAGCGAGGAGCTCTGCCTAATGTAGCTTGGAATCTTGTTCCAGAGCATGGGAAGTCTCTGGGACAGGAATCTATCCCTCCAGCATGTCCTATTTATTGTTGTGGTGAGGTTTAGATCCCTGGAGCGTATGGTTCGAGGGGATATGGTTTTCTTTAGGTGGAGCATGTCCATCATTTCTGGGTTGGACATGGCCTTGTATGTCAGGCAGAGATCACCCCTGAGTAGGCGGTATGCAACCGAGTACAGCTGGAGTTTCTTCAGTCGAGCTGCATAGGGCATCTGCTTGAGGCCAGTGATCCTCTTGGTGAGGTACTTCTGTGGTCTTTCTAGTTGTTGCAGGTGTCTTGTAAGGTACATCCCAAATGGGGCATTGTACTCTATGATGGGTCTGATGAGTGATGCATAGAGGGGCCCAATGACCTCTTTCGATCTGGATGCAAACCCTTTTGTGATTAGGTGGGCCACATAGAAGGATTTTCTAACCACTTTGACAATGTGAATATCAAAGGAGAGGTTACTATCTATTTGGGTCCCCAGATCCTTTATTATGTCTTCCATATTTAGGGGGCTACCACCTATGTGGTAGTTTGTGGGTTCTTTGTTTTTTCCAAAGGGGATGACTATGCACTTTTTGGCATTTAGCTTGAGGCCATGGTTTTGACACCAGGTATCTGTCTCAGTGAGACCCTTTTGGGGGATGTCTGTGTCAGCTGGTGAGTCAATTATAGTCCCTAGTTTGCAGTCATCTGCGAAATTGGTCAGCAGTAGTCTTCCTGTGCTTGCCTATACCTCTGAGAAATATATGCCGAACAGGAGGGGTCCTAGGACTGAGCCCTGGGAAACACCACTTGTAACCGGTTTAGAGTCAGACCTAGCTCTCACAACTCTTACCATGTGGGTTTTGTCCATGAGTCAGTTGGCAACCCATCTCATGACATAGGGGTTTATGTTCAGGCTGGTGAGCTTGTCTATAATACCTGAGTGGGGAATGGTGTTGAAGGCCTTTGCGAGGTCTAGGTAAGCTGTGTGGACCACCTTTCCTCATCTATAGCCTTGGTAACTGTTTCAAAGAAGTCCACCAGGTTTAGGAGGCATGATCTGCCCTTAACAAAGCCGAACTGGGTAGGGTCCAGTGTTTGGAAGTTTCCAATGTCTCTGTTAATGAGATCCATGATGATGTGCTCCATAGCTTTGCAGACCAAGCTAGTCAGGCTTATAGGGCAATAGTTCCCGGGGTCCGTTGTGGCTCCACCTTTGTGGAGTGGAATAACCGTTGCTGTGCGCCACTCTGTGGGCACGTAGTCTGTGGAGAGGCTGAGTTTAAACAGTCTGTTTAGGTGAGGGGGTTAGTTCATCTTTGAGCTCGTGTAGGACGCAGCCTGGGACACCATCCGGTCCCATTGATTCTGTGTTTTTGGCTTTGGAGAGGGCTGTTTTAACCTGAGTGTCTGTGATTTCAGGGGCACTACATTCTTCTGGTATAGTTATGGGCCCCTTTGGGGGTGAGAGGGGGGTGAAGTTTGCACTGAACCTGTCTGCCAGGATGTTGGCTATATCGGTTCAGTGTATTTTGTGCTATTCTGCACCAACTCCGAGCAGATCTGAGAATTGCCACTTAGATTCTTGACATAGCTAAAGAATGCCTTATGGTTATCTTTGGAGTCCATGGCAATTTTTCTTTCAAAGCTAGCCTTGGATGATTTTATGAGGGAACGTAGTTTCTTGCTGATACTGATCAGGGATGTCTTCCCTTCTTGAGATTTTACTGTTTTCTGTACTAGTTTCCTCCTTCTGTTGTATAGCTTGTTTATGGCAGGAGTCCACCAGACTGGTTTCCTTTTCTTGGAGGAGTGAGTCTTGGTTTTGTTTGGGATAGCATGATCCATGCATTCTTGTAGATGCCTGTAGAGTGCATTAGTAAAGGAATTTGTAGCTTGGACAGCATTATCCTCTAGCATGGGAGCTTTGAAACTTCCCACTTCGGTTTTAAGTAACGTTAAGTTTGCTTTTGAAAAGTTTTTCATGGTGGTTTCTTTGACCGGGGGTGGTAGTGGAATGTGGCTATCCAGAGTAATTAGTTTATGGTCAGATCTAACCAGCGAGGGGTTGACCTCCGGTGTGGAACACCGGTCGCCCATGTTGGAGATGACCAGGTCCAATATGTTGTCACCTCTGGTGAGGGTGTTGACCAGTTGATCCAGGTTATTTGAGTTTATAAATTCTAGGAAATGTTGGACAAGGGAGTTTGTACTTGAGTAGTTCTCCCAGTTAATGTTTGGGTAATTGAAATCACTCAGTATCAGGGTGTTTGGTAGGACCTTTATGTTTCCCAGTGTTTCCAGGAATGCGTAGTGGGGGTCCTGGGACATGGTGGGTGATCTGTAGCAAGCTACAATTTGAATACCAGTTTTGCCCGTTGTTAGTTGCACATGGATGATCTCTGAAGCATCGTGCTGTGCCACTAACCTGGAGGTGTGGGTATCCTTGATGAATATGGATACTCCCCCGCCTTTTGTATTTTGGTCCAGGTTTTGTGGCCGAAATGTATGGGTATGAGTTGTAGCCTGGTAGTGCTGGGGTGCTCTCTGGAGCCTAAACCAGGTTTCTGTTACTGCACATATATTCATTTTCTCCATACTGAGGAGTGCCTCAAGTGCATGCATTTTGAGGTTTAGGCTTCTGGCATTGAGTAGCATTACCGTAAGTTTTTTGTTACTTGTGCTATTTACGGCAGTGGGTTTGTCTTTTGAGCCTTGCCTAAAAAAGGCACTATGGGGGTGGCAAGAGCCTTGGCCAGTATTTGAAAGCCTAAGGGTGACAGGTGCAAGCCGTCTCTAGCGAAGCAGTGTGGCTTGTCAAGCATGTCATCCCAGGCTGACAGACACTGGATCCCCTTTGAATGACACCAGAAGCTTAGCCAGTTGTTGAAATTTATCATTTTTTCTCTGTACTGTGGTATCATTCTTGGTGAGGGCAGGATGCTACTCAGGGTCAGGGTCATACTGGCCTGGGCTATGTGATCAGAGAGCTCCTCCATGTCTCTTTTCATGTAGTCCAGGGAGGTACGGCTCAGGTCATTCACACCAATATGGACAATGACAGAGTCATATTTGTACTTGTTCTGGATTGACCTGAGTGCTTGTGTTATGAGGCGGATCCTTGCACCCAACAGGCAGCTAACGGTAACCTTCTCCTTGTTCAGCCTAGTGAGTGGGACATCAGTGTGCCTGACTATAGAGTCACCTATTACTAGTGTGTTGGGTATGTTATTTTGCCTTAAGGGCTGTGATTGTGTGGCACAATGATTTTGTGAAGTATGTGTTTCATGGTTTGTGTTGGGGGGGTGGAGGTTGCTTGGATGTCTGCTTTGGATGTCTCTTTTGCTTCTGCAGATTTTTATTTAGAGCCTCCGATTATGTTTTTGTGTGTTTATGTGTGTTTTTTGCCGGTGCTGGTTTCATAGGTCTATGTGAGACTGGTGGTGTGATGCAAGCAATTCCCTTCTCCTCTTGACTGCCTGGTCCAGTCTTGAGTTGAGAGAGCTTAGCCTCCAGTTTGGCTGTATAATTGCATCTCTCGCATTTATTAGTATTTGGTGGAAGGAGGAGAGGGTTGTCTGTGTACATGAGGCAATTCTAACTTTGCCTCAAAATGCCCAGATTCACCAGTTCGACCGGAGAGTACACCTGAAACTGCCCTTTGGACATGCCTGGATAGGTACAGTGAACTGTTTTACTGATTGGCTGGTAAGGTCTAATAAAGAGCCTTGTCCTTCTCTATAGTATAGGGGTGTCTAGTGCTAAGGTTTATTAGTGCTTGCTATGAGTTTTGAGCAAGTGCCGGTATGAGAAGTGAATGGTTTGAATGGCTAAGTTGAAAGTTTGTCTAGTGCCAAGGGAAAATTTAAGAGTAGACTGTGTCGAGCCGGGAATAGTTATACTCTAGCTAACCGGCGCTGCCCAGCGCGCAAAACCACACAAATGCGGGTTTTATAGCAGGGAAATGAAAGAGAAATTAGCCCAAAATGGCCAATAAACTACTAATTTCTGGGCTGAAACCACTCCTCCAGGGATAGATAGGCTGCTCAAAGCTCCCTCTCTCACAATGAACAGAGAGACTTCCTTCTATCCAAGTAAGGTATGGGCAAACACAGAAACTTGTAACACAGCCCTGAATTCAGCAGTAACCTGAAAACTGGACTATACTAGCTTAGAAAGGCGGGAAAACAAGTATTTTTTTTTTTTTTTTCAGAAAATAAAGCATATACAATCAAATAAACACTTTAAATGCACAGAAATGGCTATCACACTTGAATGTGTTGCCTACAACAGTTAAACAGGTAATTTAAACACAAAAACGACTTTGTTAAAGTGCAGACAGTAAAATAAGTACAATATGTAGCTGAAACAAGCTTTTTAAATCACAGTTAACTCAGATCTAGTTTTCCGCGGCATGGATCAGACGTTCCAGATTGCTCGTGCTATTTTTGTCATCAAAATAAGCATTTTTCGCAAGTTATTTCTAAATTTTTTTTTCTATTACTGTGTAGTTATTAGTTTGTGTAGCTTCTTACAAGCTCCCCTTTCCCTTCTATATTATTAACATAGTTTAGTAGTTTGTAGTGGCCTCGTGTTCGGCCTAGTTGATAACTTACTTATCTGTATTACTGTGCATTAAGCCAGCATATTAAGGAAGGAGCCAACTTCATAGTCCAGAAATAAATACGTCAGACTGTTAATGAGACAAGGGCATGTCTTCTATAACTATAGATGTGAAGTTATTCAATCTCGCCGTCCATTCTTTACTGATGGGGTTTGGAGCTGATCCATCGGCTCCCATACAGCCGTTTGCAAAACTTGAGGTTTACCAGTAGCTCAAGACCAAGCCCTTTATCCCATGATGCACTGCTGGAATTACCTCAGATCTAGTTTGCCGTGGCACGGATCAAAAGTTCCAGTTTGCTCGAGCCATTTTTGTCATCAAAATAAGTGTTTTTCACAAGTTATTTCTAAAATTTTTTTTATTATTCTATAGTTATTAGAGTAGTTTGTGTAGCTTCTGAGAAGTTCCCCTTTCCCTACTATATTATTAACATAGTTTAGTAGTTTGTAGTGACCGCGTGTTCAGCCTAGTTGATAACTTACTTGTAGATGCATAATATTTAGCTAATGTTGGTCCCCTTTCTTTTGGGCTGTAGTTTATTGTGTGTGTGTGTGTGTGTGTGTGTGTGTGTGTGTGTGTGTGTGTGTGTGTGTAATTTGTTTACAGTTATATCTGTAATTCTGACTGTTTGCTAGGCTTGTTCTGCTTTGAGCCTAGGTGTGGTTCTATATATTATATTCTGAGTGTTTCTTATTAGACTTTTTGTGTGCTTTTTTGCTGTTAAGCCTAAGGCTTTGTTGTTTGATTGTTAAGCCTAAGGTATTTGTTTTTGGGATATGTCTGAGGACAAGGACAAGCACCCAAAGTCTGGGTTTAAGAAATGCCCAGACTGCGGGCAAAAGATGTCTGTGACTGATGGCCATGTTCAGTGTGTCTGTTGCGTAGGTGCTGTACATTTGCTGGAGTCCTGCAGAATTTGCCACTCCTTTTCCTCGAGGGTCTTATTGGAGAAGAAAAGGAAGCTAGTTGACAGAGGCTTGCTGAAGCATCCTTTTTCCGAAGCATTAAGTGACCAGGATGGGGCCAGCAAGTCCTCCAAGTCTTCAGGGGACTCCAAGGAATCTAAAGTGTCTAAAATGTATAAGAAAGTAGAAGATCCTGGGACATCTGCTCCACAGATCTCGGAGCCGAGCGTCTTTCCGTTTTGGAGCCGGCCCACAATTCTGGAGTCAGTATCTGAGAGACCTGCATCTCCACTCCTTCAGTCAGCACTGTCGGTGCACTCCTCTAGGTCTTCTGTCAGCCTGTCAGATTTGGATTTGGACCGATTGGTGCAGAAGCTCTTACGGGCACCAGGCCTTGCTAAATTGTTGTCGGCTCCAGCCCTAGCGTCGGAACCGAAGACCACTACCCTGGATTTGACTGCCCCTCCTCTGAGCCGTACTGGACCTTTGGAGCTGGAGGGGGCCGACCTGTTGATCGTGGAGCCTTTGGAGCCGAGACCTGCTCCGGTGTCCTCGGTTGCATCTACTCTGACGTCCTCGGTCCCGACCGGGGACTCTAGGAGCTGACACTCTCCTGTTGGGTCCAAGGAAGATAGTTGCAATGACTTGTTGGTGCAGACTCTTCCTCTTGGGGCTTCGGCTTGGAAGAGCTTGGCTCCCACCCCCTGCTCGTAGCCCACGGCCTCAGTACCGGAGGGGCTGGCGGGTCCTTCGGGTCTGTCCACTCCTTCTCATTGGAGCCATGATGCCTTAGAAGCCATGAGGAGAGCCTTATCCCCAAAGACATCCTCAACACCAGGTCTGGCTTCCTCTTCCCCCAAAGTACCTGTGTCTGCTTCTGCTTCCATCGACCAGACTAGGCGTAGAGACCCTGTGCCTCAGGTAGCCCCACAGGGCACCCCCTGCTCTTCTGAGACCTCCCCAAAAGCTCCCACTGAGGAGGTTCCCAGGAAGAGATTGTACAAGAGGAGACACTTGGACTCCCCACAGGAGTCTTTCACATCTGACACTGACTTGGATGAGTCAGAAGGGTCCCCACGATCCCCCTCTGAGGATATCTCCTTTGCAGAGATACTCGAGATCCTTAAGCAGAGGGGTGATTGGCAGTCCAAAAGCCCTACTGAGGACGAGTCAGTTCTCCTGAAGGCTTTCGGGTCTCAACCTTCCACCTCTTGGGTGTCTCCACCCTTCGATGAGCTCATGCAGCTGGTCACTTGGAGGGAGTGGGAGTCATTGGAGTCCATGGAGCCTGTCCCTTGGAGGCCTAACAAGTTTATTTCTGCTCCCGCAGATAAATACTTTTTGTCCAAAGGAGTCCCTGTTGATGCCATGGTGGTGGCGGTGGCCACTAAAAAAGATGTCTGAGACTTCCTCGTCTATCCATCCTCTTAACAGAGAATCTAAGATCATGGATAGATATGGGAAACGCATGTTTAGTTCAGCAACTTTTACACTCCGATCACTGAACTATTTGACCCATTTCACTAGGTTGCAAAGAGATCTCCTTAAGAAGTTTGGAGAAACTCTTCAGGGTACTGTAGCTGCAGGGGCTTCTGATAAAGTTGCCGCCCAGCTTGCTACCCTCATTTCCATTTTGAACTCGTCCATGCATCTCATATGATATGCAGCTGATGGGACGATTAGGGCAGCAGGTACAGGAATGTTCTCAGAAGACATTCCTGGATGTGCTTGTGTTCCTTCGCGGAGCCCTTTAAGTCTTCATTCATGAACAGCCCTTTTGATGGCTCATCTCTCTTTGGGCCTAAAGTGAAGGAAACTTTGACTAGGTGTGAACAGGATGGAAAGACTCTGTCTGCCGTCGGAGTCCGTTTTTCCACCCCTACTCGGCCTTACCCCAAAGACCAAAGGGGAGGAAAGATGTGGTTTCGAAAAGCCCAAGGAGCCTTTCAGGACACACACGGTGAACCCCCCTCTAGGGGCAGAGGAGGGGGTAATAATGGAAGACGCCGGCCTCGTGGCAGAGGGGGCCCGCAACACTAGGGTGACAGAGATCTCCTTAAGAAGTTTGGAGATACTCTTCAGGGTACTGTAGCTGCAGGGGCTTCTGATTAAGTTGCCGCCCAGCTTGCTACCCTCATTTCCATTGTGAACTCGTCCATGCATGTCATATCATATGCAGCTGATGCGATAATTAGGGCAGCAGGTACAGGAATTGCTCTCAGAAGACATTCCTGGATGTGCTTGTGTTCCTTTTCGGAGCCCTTTAAGTCTTCATTCATGAACAGCCCTTTTGATGGCTCATCTCTCTTTGGGCCTAAAGTGAAGGAAACTTTGACTAGGTGTGAACAGGATGGAAAGACTCTGTCTGCTGTCGGAGTCCGTTTTTCCACCCCTACTCGGCCTTACCCCAAAGATCAAAGGGGAGGAAAGATGTGGTTTCGAAAAGCCCAAGGAGCCTTTCAGGACACACACGGTGAACCCCCCTCTAGGGGGCAGAGGAGGGAGTAATAATGGAAGACACTGGCCTCATGACAGAGGGGGCCCGCAACACTAGGGTGACAGAGATCACTTCCCTGGTCAACCCTATCAGCTCTCCTGAAAGGAGGCATGACTGTTTTGCTCTGGAGGCAGTCGGGGGTCACTTATCATTGTACCCAGACACCTGGCAAAATATAACAAACGACAGCTGGGTACAAAGTATTATTTCCAGAGGGTATTTCATACCGTTCTCCATTCCACCCCCACCCGCAAGGAGAATCCCGGATGTTTCCACCCAGTTACAGGGAACAAGCAACTATAGAAGGCCACAAGTTTCTAGATAAGAGCCATCCAGCCAGTCCCAGCAGACCAAACAGGATCTGGAACTTACTCAATATTCTTTTTGGTTCCAGAGAAAAAGGGGACTGGAGACCCATTTTGGACCTCAGCAGACTCAACCAATTTGTGAAGAAAGAGAAGTTCCGGATGGTCACACTACAGTCTATACTTCAATTTTTAGGGAAAGACAATTGGATGTGCTCGATAGATCTCAAGGATGCCTACTACCACATAAAAATGGCCAGGCCATCCAGAGATCACCTGCATTTCCGGCTGGGAGCCAATCATCATCAGTTTCGAGCCCTGCCCTTTGGTCTCACTACAGCCCCCAGAGTGTTCACCAAATGCATGGCAGTGGTCATGGCTCACCTGAGGCGTCTAGGATTCCAGGTGTCTCAATACCTAGACGTTTGGCTCCTTACCTCCACCACCAAGCATCAACTGATTCAGGCAAGGGAATGCACTCTGACACTCTGCAATCACTTAGGCATTACAGTCAACTCAGAAAAGTCTGCCTTGTCGCCATTGCAGCATATCGTTTTTATAGGGCTAGAGTTAGACACTTCAGCCACCACTCTACGACTACCAATCGAGAGAGTCTTTCTTCTTCGCCAGCATGTCAGCTCATTGTTATCGAAAGACAGAGCACCAGCTGCAGAAGTTCTAAAAGTGTTGGGTTTGATGGCTGCAGAGATCTTGGCCATACCATTAGCAAGGTTGCACATGTGGATTCTTCAATGGCTGCTGTTCACTCAATGGTCTTATCACGAACTCCCAATGAATCATCTGATTTTAATTAAGAACTCTTGCAAGAGAGATCTCCAGTAGTGGTTGACGTCTCTTCAGGTAACCATAGGACGCCATTTTGTACTACTCCCTCCAATAGCCACTGTGACCACAGATGCTTCCCTGATAGGGTGAGGGGGGGCATTTTCAGGGTAAGACTGCCCAAGACATATGGATGGATCAAGTCACATCTGCATATCAGTGTTCTGGAGATGAGAACAGCACTTCTGGCGTTGCAGTACTTCCAGGACTCTCTTCCTCTAGGAACGATTGCAATTCAGACAGACAATATGTCAGTAGTCTGGTACTTGAACAAGCAAGGTGGAACCAAGTCTTACCCCCTTTGCCGAGAAGCCCACAGAGTTTGGCAGTGGGCTGTCTCCTCCCACTGCTTTCTGTTGGCAATGCACATCACTGGGAGATCCAATGTGATAGCAGACAAACTGAGCAGGGCACTCTTGTTGCCTCATGAGTGGTCCCTCAAGAAAGAGATTGCAGACAGGATTTTCCGCAAATGGGGCCAGCCTTGCTGCGATCTTTTTGCCAGTCACATCAGCACAAAATGCAGAAGCTACTTTGCCCTGATTCACCCTCCGGGAGAACCCCCGAGAGACGCACTCTTACATGATTGGCCCCTGGGACTCCTCTATGCATTCCCTCCTATCCCATCGATACCCAGATTTCTACAGAAAACAAAATCTCTGGGAAGGACCAGCATTCTTATAGCTCCTCTTTGGCCTTGGCAGATTTGGTTCCCATTTCTTCATCATTATCTCTTGGAGGATCCATGGATTCTGGACCCAGTTCCGGACCTTTTGACACATCCGTCGGGGGACCGCCATCCTTCCTTGCAGTCACTGAAGCTGACAGCTTGGCTGCTCCAGTTCCCCTCATAGCCAGGCTTCATAACTTTTCCAATGAGAGACAAAGCAGATCCTTTTGTCTTCCCATAAGCCGTCCACCAGAAGATTATATCTTAGTAAGTGGAAGAGATTCTTCATATGGGCTTCTAAGCAGAACATTGATCCTTATCAAGCCCCCTTGACGTCCATATTAGAATTCTTGACTATGATCTTTAATAAAGGATTGGCAGTCGCAACAGTTCGGGTCCAGTTGGCTGCTATATCTAACTTTCCTCTTGGGGCAGATGGGCTAAACATAATGTCCCATAAGTTGTCCAAGGCCTTTCTTAAAAGAACCTTTCACATGAGGCCTCCAGTGAAAACTCCTTATTCTCCTTGGAATCTAAACTTTGTGCTGTCTTGTATAATTGTTCCCCCGTTTGAACCAGCATCATCTTGTGATCTCAAATTTTTATCGTGGAAAACCATATAGATGGTCTTAAAAAAAAACTTACACACACACACACACGTGTTTGTTGTGTGCATTTGCATCAGTACACTGCTTTTACTTGAATTTAGTTTGTCAACTCTTTGGTCAATTGTTGCATGCAGTCCCCCAGGAGTGTGGAATATTCCCTTTCTCCGGGGATTGTGCAAACTAGGAGTTAGAATAAATAATTAGTGAGGTGGGGGGTGCTCAGAAATCTTGCCCTACTGCAAAAAAAAAAAAAAAATGTGCATACTCAGAGGTTATTCCTGAGAACATGCACAAAAGCACATCGAGTATAGCAACATCGATGTTTCAGAGTTTGCCATAGAAAGTACATCCGTTTCGATGTGTGTTTGTTCATGCATGTGTACATATAGTGGTTTTGTAACAAACCAGTCACTGGAGTCAGCTTTGTGACTTAAACTTTGTGACTTATTGGCAAACAGAGTTCAGAAAAGAAATGCAGTTCTTATCAAAAAAGTCAGTCTGCAGTTTTTTCAGGCAAGTGTTTTAACAGTACAGAAGACTTTTACATTCCTGTCTGAACAGAGCTCTGGCAGAATAACTGGCAGTATTAAAACAGTACTTACAGAGACTCTATAAACAGCAGCATAGCTCTCAACAGGGAACAACCAAAGAGTTTCACCTTCAGTTCCCAGCTACAGGGAACACCAAAACAATTTCACCCTTTACACAGACAGTAATATATCCACTCAAGGGTCCATCTCTTCCCTCATAGAGAGACCCCCTGAATTGCCTCCCTTTTTTATTCTGATCTTTGTTACTCCAACTAAGGTCCCTCTTCAGACTCAAAGGTCATGAATCTGCTGTGCACATGCACACCAAGCTTCAAAATACCCCTGTGAGTAGCTGACCCTCATTACCTCTAATATTTTTGCTTGTTTCTGGATTAATCTTAAAGGGACTATCTACCCATGTGCTGTTTAACCATTTGTGGACAGCATATTTAAAGAGATCAGCCACCACTGTCTTACAGTATGTGTAGACTGCATGCTACAGAGTATCCAGGGATGTACAACAGCTTTTTAAAGAGAACATATATGTAAACATGACTGATGCAGACAGAATACAAGTTTGAGAAGTCCACTGTGCTAGCAGATACACAAATTCAATTGACAGTGTACAAATTCAATTGACAGTGTACAACTAAAACAAATTATTGCAGATCATTTACTTAAAGTTGTTATACAGATAATAAAGGTGCTCCAAACATAGGTTTCAGTAACCCATGATGAGTTAGTAAGCCACCTCTCACATATTGACAGTTCCATTTTACCTGTAATTGTTTTTTCAAGGATAATCTTAGTGTTCTTTTTAGGGATGTCTCTTAAAGCAGCAGGTAACTCATTCCACTGTACACCTACATGTACAATGCACTGGAATGCAAACTCTCCATATGTATTCCTTGTTTTTTGTGATTTATATCAGCTCTTCTAAGCACAATGTTTTTATTGCACTCAACTAGAATTTTAGCCAAAGTGGACATTCAGGTACATACTGTAGTTTATGAGCCCAGTGAAATTGGGAACAGTTTGTCTTTAGCCTCAATGATTTGAGGCTGTGAAGGGCTAAGTAATGGTATAGTCTACAGTGATGTTCTGTAGCAAGTCTGCTTATCCTTTTGTAAGCCAGGTTGAACTTATGGAGCAGTGGAAACTTGATCCATAGAATAAAAGTGAGGGGAATGACTACTTATTAGCAGCAGATAATTGAGCACTGTTGGAGAGAAATGACTTGAGTTCTGCCTAGTTTTAGGTGGTTCTTTGCATGAATTTCTCAAACTGTAATTATCACTGATGGGTCCCAACAGTTTTAGTGAGACTAATTCCTCATTTGGTGACTTATCCATAGACAATAAGGTGAAATGTGAAGGGGTAGAGGTATGAGGATTGTCTTTGGATAAATGACGATGGAATATCAGTGATTTTGGCTGTTGCTTCTGAAGAGCAAAGGTTTGGTGTTAAATAATAAATCAAATGTGGATTCTAGTTAACAGATGATAGTAGTGATTGTATTGTGTGACAGAAGCATTATAAAGTCAGCAGCATATAGACCAGGTTTTCCTTCAAATTTAGGCCATGTAATTCACAAACATAGTTAAAAGTAGCGGCCCTGGTACCGTGCCCTGAAGGACCGTGACAGTAGCAGGCAGCAGTTGCAAGATGAAACTGTTCCTTCTGCCTAATTAGTGTCTTTCTTCCACACAGCTTTAGAAGTATTTAATGGCAGTGAGATAAAGGCCGTAGATATTTAGGGTTATGATAAGTATCATATTACTCCTTTTTTAGACTTCTGTAGCAATTCAGCCACAATCCAGTTGGTCACAAATGTGAAGTTTGTTAACCAATGTGGTAACATAAGTGCCATGGTTAGGCTGTGAGGCACTATGTCTTTAAAGTAGCACTAACAAAATGATTCCTTATCATATGACATTCATCTAGTATTTAAATGAGGCAGAACGTAGGAATCACCATTTTTTTCTGATGAAGTCCTGAGGATATTTGAGCCGAAAGTGTATGATAAAGGAGTGTGCCACCTGTATGTACTAAACTGTGTTTTTGTACACAATAACAGATTTACTTTACTTCTGGCTCAGATCCATTTTTTTAACTGGAGAAGCCTTACACGATTGCCCAGAAGTGCAGTTTATTGTTTCTAGGCTGTAAATCATGTTGAGTATTTGACATAATGTTGTATTTGCTTATCTATTAAAGCAGTTGTGAATGAATGCAATTTGTAGAATTTTTGATAAAAAATTGACAAGGGAGCTACGGGAAGATAGTTTAATGCAGTTGAAGTTCTTCTTTTATATTAGCTACAATAAATATCTTTTTATACTACCAAGAATATCATTAGTTAGTATTGCAAACCATAACTGTAACCCACAAGGGGGCATCATTGAAGTCTAGTTGGCACAGTTTTGTTCCCATTTAAAGAAACCATACACCCATGTACTTACATGTGGAAATTATCACATCATGAACATTGGCATGACTAAATTAAGCACTACAAGTAGCAGTGTGATACATGTGTAATACAGCAGGTTTGGCTTCTCAAGTAAAAGGGCATACCTGTGTTATTTTGTCAGACAGTTATCCACAGTTTGAGTATGGAATTCAGAAGTTTTAACCAACATTTGGTGTTAAAGTATTTAACTGCAAGTTGACTTAATTGTGGTAGAAATGACCAGTTAGAAAGACCTATTTAGACAGTGAAGAGGGTGTCAAATAGATCACTGATAGTAGGTATGCAGATTGTCATTTTGAAGTATTTGAATATAGAAGTGTTCAAAGAAATCTCGTCTTCTCACTAGCTTATTTGCTAATGGGCTGAAGTTTAAAAAGCAAATTATCAATGTCTGCAGCTTTTCTAATGGCAGATATACAAGGTAAAAGAGATGCTAGAAAGGAATTTACAGATTTATAAAATATTATTATGCAAGTAGACAAAGCACTTGGCAAGACTCTTAAGAAAATTCAGAGAGGAGCATACCTCTCAACCTCTTAGAGCATGAAGTCTGGATGAAGCCATAAATAATGGGGGGAGAAAGACCCAAAAATAGGGACAGTTTTTAAAAATTACTTTGACAAACATGGAAAGTTGATAGAAAAACAGGTTTTGCATTAGCGTGAATTTTATAAAAGATATGAAGTCTAAAACTCAAATGTTTGTAATTTTCTGACTTCAATCTTAATGATTTGCCAGAAAGCAACAATTTTTGGAGAAACAGACCAAAATATGAGGCAAAAATCTGGACAGATGAGAGGTATCAAGAGCAGACAAAACAAGATTATTGCGGTATTGGCAGAATCAGCAGCCTGAAGCTGTAGCAAGGTTTGAGCAGCTAAAGATGAGATCCTATTATGTTTGTTGAGAATTCAGTTGCTTATATTGAAGATTTCTTTTTAAGAAAAGAATGTCTAGTCTCTACAGTCAGATGTAAGCTGGAAAAGCACAAGTGGTCAGGTTTATAATGGAGTCTCGTGAGAGTGTCAGCTCATGGGAAGAAGGCATCCCTGGCATGTGTTCATTAATATCAGGGCAACCAGAACTTTATTAAAAGGAAGATCAGAAATCTATAGAGAACAGTCATATTAAATGTTCTTGATTTGAAAGACCATTGAAGAAACCATCCAAAGGTATGAACAGCTTGAAAGCGGTTTATTGTACTAAAAACTGATAATTTGATATTCATACTAAAATGTATATTGAATGAGAATAAGGTCCTATTTGATGTAAGAAGCTCATGACTTGCTTGGTGTAAAGTTAATTTAAAATGAACAATGTGCAGTAATGAAAGATGACCACAGAGAATATTTATAAAATAGTTTATTTTATAGCTAAAATAAAAAAGGTAAATGTAATATATTTGGGTATAAATCTTTAACTCTTACAGCCTAGAGACATTTACAGTTGTTTCTGTTCTTTCTGATGCCTGTAAGTGTCTCCTTGTAGGCTATTCATATTTGCATTAAGAATCCCAAACTAAACTAATGCAAGCTATTGAACAATTTCATCTAAACTTTCACAATGGGCAACACAGCTGGACTAATATTTAACATCTGTCTAGTGCTGCTAAAGTGATATTAATTGTTGTTCATATATTGTTTATAGTGCCATCATTTTTATATATTTGTAAACATAACAATGAAGTTACACAGACAGAACTGCATAATCTCATATGAAAGATCACAGATGGACAAACAAAATGTTGCATAGCAGTTTGTAGCTTGAGTGGTTACTGAAATATTTTAAGTTGTTTACAAAATATTACAAAATCAATATTTACTTTATGACTTGTAAAATCCAGTTTAAGATGTAGAATTTAATAACTGTTAGCACTGCAAAGATTTGTTTGTGCTGAACAATTTGCCATTTACATTTCTTTAGTAATCCTTATCCCTCCAGAAGTATGTGCATTTGTTTGAAATGTGAGGTTATTAACTTGATTTTGTCAAGAAGTTGAAGATTCAGTCATTGTATACAAACCTCAAGTGCTCCACTTGAGTGAATGATTTAAGGAGCCTTCCTATTGTAATTCCGAGATACATAGCTGTGAATCCCAGCACTCCTACTAGTCCCATCTCTTCAGCTGTATCCACTGTGTACAAAGAGAGCATTTGGGAAGGACAACCCCTGTAGCCTCTTAATCCTGCTCTGTTCCCTCTCTTAACAAAAAAAAAAAAATATATATATATATATATATATATATATATATATATATATATATATATGTGTGTGTGTGTGTATGTATATATATATATATATATATATATATATATATATATATATATATATATATATATATATACTTAATTCAGCTGTTCTTATTGTAACTACCTTAGTTTGCTGTTCTGCATGCTCTTATCTGTTCAGTTGCTCTCACTCTGCACTTATTACTGCTTGCTAGTTGTTGTTGTTGTGTCTTTCGGCTTTTCCCGGTTAGGGGTTGCCACAGAAGAACTCCGGTCCGCTAATGATTGGCAGATAGATTTCTACGTGCCAAGTTGCCAGCCCTGACGCACAACCTTCAACGAATTCCATTCATGCATGTCTCCACGCAGAAGACGCTGTAGCTGAGAATCGAACTGGACAGTGTCTTATTGTGAGGTGACAACGCTACCACAGCACCACCACTGCATACACTGTTAGTAGCCCTCTAATTTACTGCCTTCTGCACTTGTATTTAGTCATTTGAAAATTTAATTGCATTTATTTAAACTGTATTTGCCGTAATATTGCTACACACTCGTGTGTTAGCCTGCACTGCATTTGAATTGTATTTACTGCTGTTTTAGCTGCTTTTCTATAAAAAAAGAAAACAAATTCTAAGTTTGTTCGCTGTCTTTCCTGTAACTAGCCTAGTCCAGATACAGACTTGCTGTAATCTAGGACTGTTGGTAAGCATCTGAGCCCCCTAAGCCTTTCTGTGTTGGAGGGAGCCTTCTAGCTTATCAGTGGGAGTGGTAAGCACTAGGTAGCCTGTCTACCACAAGAGGAGTGGTTTTTGGCCCAGAAATTGTAGTCTATTGACCATTTGGGCAGTTTTTCCATCTCTTTCAGCTTTCTGGTTTAAAAGCCCGCATTTGCACTTGTTTCCCGCCTTTCCTGTAACTAGTTCAGTCCAGATACAGATTTGCTGTGTCCAGGACTGTTGGTAAGCTTCTGAGCCCCCCCAAGCCTTTCTGTGTTGAAGGGTAGGCTTCTAGCTTATCAGTGGGAGTGGTAAGCACTAGGTAGCCTATCTATCACAAGAGGAGTGGTTTCTGGTCCAGAAATTTTAGTTTATTGGCCGTTTGAGTAGTCTTCTATCTCTTTCAACTTTCTGGTTTAAAAGACTGTGTTTATGCTTGTTTCCCGCCTTTCCTGTAAGTAGCCTAGTCCAGGTATAGGTTTGCTGTATCCAGGACTGTGTGTAAGCTTCTGAACCCCCAAGCCTTTTCTGTGTTGGAGGGAAGTCTTACAGCTTGCCAGTGGGAGTGGTAAGTAATAGGTTGCCTATCTATCACAAGAGGAGTGGTTCCTGGCCCAGAAATTGCAGCATATTGGCTGTTTGGGCAATTTTTTCCATCTCTTTCAACTTTCTGGTTTAAAAGCCCACATTTGCGCTTGTTTCCCACCTTTCCTGTTACTAGTCTAGTCCAGATAAAGAGTTGCTGCATCCAGGACTGTTGGTAAGCTTCTGTGCCCCCCAATCCTGCTGTGTTGGAGGGAAGCCTTCTAGCTTATCAGTGGGAGTGGTAAGCACTAGGTAGTCTATCTACCACAAGAGGACTGGTTTCTGGCCCAGAAATTGTAGTTTATTGACCATTTGGGCAGTTTATCCATCTCTTTCAACTTTCTGGTTTAAAAGCCCACATCTGCGCTTGTTTCCTACCTTTCCTGTAACTAATCTAGTCCAGATACAGATTTGCTGTATCCAGGACTGTTTGTAAGCTTCTGAGCAGTGCCAAAGTCTGTTCTTCAATTTTTCCCTTAGATCTGCTAGTTCTCTCCTCTCCTGCACTTTTACTTGCATGTTAGTTTAGCACTCTACCAGACTTCTTGTAGCAATTATTGTAGTACACACAAGTGCTACCAGCACTAAACGTTCTACAATGAAACAGTTCCACTACTTATTAATGCGTACCCCTCCAGGCATGTCTAAAGGTCAGTTCCTTGTGCTTTCCCCTGTTAACCTGGTGAACTTGGGCATCCTGAGGCAATGTAGCAACTGCCTCATGTACACTGACAACCCTCTCCTCTTACCCCCCAACACTCATACTTGTGAGAGATGCACTTGTATATCCAAACTGGAAGCCATGCACTCTCCAGCCAAGACCGGAATAGCTGATCAAGAGGAGAAGGTCAACACTTGCACCACACCACATGGAACACACAGCCCTCCAGAACACACACCAGCATTGCCTTCACATAAAAACACAAACCACACACCCACCTTTGCGGAGGCTGTCAGTAAAAATGTAACCAAACAGCAGAGACCTCCAAGGCAGAAATGCAGTCGACCACCACAACACAACACTAATCACGAGGCACATAACTCACCTAAACAGTGTGCCACTCAACCAAAGCCCCTGAGGCAAAACAGCATGCCCAACACACTAGTCATAGGTGACTTGATAGTGAGGCACACTGATGTCCCACTCACTAGGTTGAATAAGGAGAAAGTAACAGTCAGCTGCCTGTCAGGCGCCAGGATCCACCACATAACGCACACACTCAGGTCCCTCAACAACAGGTACAAAAATGACTCTGTCATTGTACATGTGGGTGTGAATGACCTGAGATATACCTCCCTGGACTATATGAAAAGAGACATGGAGGAGCTCTCGGACTACAGCCCAGGCGGGTATGACCCTAGCCCTGAGCAGCAACCTACCATCACCCAGAATTATACCACAGTGCAAGCAGAAAATGATTGATTTCAACAATTGGCTAAGTTTTTGGTGTCATTCTAAGGGGATCCAGTATCTGTTTGCCTGGGATTACATGATTGACAGACCTCGATGCTTTGCCAGAGATGGCCTGCATCTGTCACCCCTGGGGTTCCTGATACTGGCCAATGCTCATGCCACCCTTATAGTGCCTTTTGTAGGCGGTGTTCTAAAGACCAAATTACCACCATAACAGCTACGAACAAATGCAATTTGAGGGTCATGCTGCTCAAAGCTAGAAGTCTAAATCTCAAAATGCACAGACTCGAAGTACTCCTTAAAATGGAGAACATCGACATTTGTGCTGTAACAGAGACCTGGTTCAAGGCAGCAGAAAGCACCCTTGTACTACCAGGCTACATCTCATTCCCACCGTTCGGCCCCAGAACTAGGACCAAAACTCCAAAGGTGTTGGTATCTCCATATTCATATAAGGCTGTGCACACCTCCAAACTGGTAGGCCAACATAATGCATCTGAGGTACTTCAGGTGCAGCTAACATTGGGTAAGACAGCAATTCCGGTCGTAGCCTGCTATAGGTCCCCAGCCATGTCCCAAGATTCACACTCCATATTCCTAAGCACCCTGGAGAATATTAGGGGTCAACCTAACACTCTCATACTGGGTGACTTCAACTACCCCTCCATTAACTGGGAAAACTACTCATGTACCAATACACTTGCCCAACGTTTTCTGGTATTCATTAATTCCAATACCCTGGGCCAACTCGTTCTTACTCCCACTAGAGGTTGCAACATCCTTGACTTGGTCGTTACTAACATGGGCGACCATTGCTCCTCACCAATAGTCAACTCCTCCCTGGTTAGATCTGATCACAAGCTAAACACCTTGGAAATCCACATCACTCCCACCCCCCACCCCCAACAAAGGTAACCACCATGAAAAACTTTGCCAAAGCTAACTTTGGGTTCCTAAAAACAGAGGTGGCTAACTTCACGGCACCCATGCAAATAGTTGCACGACCGCCATGTCATACACCAATGCACTGTACAAACATGTACACAAATGCATGGATTTCGCCATACCCAATAGAACTAAGACACTCTCCTCAAAAAAAAGGAAGCCAATCTGGTGGTCCCCTGCCATAAGCAAACACTACAACAGAAGGAGGAAATTGATGCGGAATAAGGTGAAGTCCCAAGACTGGAAAGACTCCCTTATCAGCCTCAGGAAAAGGTTGAGATCCCTCATCAAATCCTCTAAAGCTAGCTATGAAAACAGAACTGCAGCAGATAGAAAAGACAACCATAAGGCCTTCTATAGTTATGTAAAGAATCTCCATGGCAATACCCAGATTTGCTCTGAGCTACTGCACAATGGTGTCCCCTGTACCGAGCCAACAGATATTGCAAATATACTGGCGAATAGATTCAATGCTAACTTTACCCCTCTCTCCCCCCTCCAAAGGACCAATCACAATACCAGTAGATTGCCAGGCACCCAGTATTACTGCTGCACAAGTTAAAACAGCACTGTCCAAGGCCAAGAATACAGCTTCTATGGGACCTGACAGTATCCCCTGGCTGTGTTCTACATGAACTACAGAGTGAACTGGCTCACAGCCTCACCTCAGACTTTGTCCCTACTGAATGGCGCACTGCTACAGTTATCCCTCTCCACAAAGGAGGATCGACTACAGACCCCGGGAACTATCGCCCCATTAGCCTGATGAGTCTGATATGTATGGAACGCATCATCATGGACCTAATAAACAAGGACATAGGGAATCTCCAGACTCTGGATCCTACACAGTTTGGTTTTGTGAAGGGTACATTATGCCTGCTCAACTTGGTTGACTTCCTTGAGTCAGTCACCAGAGCTGTGGATGAAGGTAAAGTGATTCACACAGCCTACCTTGATCTGGCCAAGGCCTTTGATACCATTCCCCACTCAGGAATCATAGAAAAACTTACTAAGCTAGGCATCAACCCCTATATCACTAGGTAGGTTGTAAACTGGCTCACAGATAGAACCTACAGTGTGAAAGTAGCTGACTCCGTCAGACGGCCGACCAGTCACGAGTAGAGTCCCACAGGGTTCGGTCCTGGGTCCTCTCCTGTTTGGTATCTACTTCTCTGAAGTCCAGGCCAGCACAAAGGGATTCTGGCTGACAAAGTTTGCAGATGATTGCAAGTTGGGAGCTATTATTAACTCCCCAAGTGATGCTGGCATCCTACAGAAAGGCCTCAATGAGACCAAGGACTGGTGTCAGAACCATGGCCTTAAGCTCAATGCCAAATAATGTGTCTTCATCCCCTTTGGAAAAAACTGGTTCCCTTGAATTACCACATTGTTGGTAGTCCACTGAACACAGAAGGTGTTATAAGAGATCTGGGAACACAGCTTGACAGCAACCTCTCTTTTGACCACCACATTGCCACTGTGGTCAGAAAGTCCTTCTATGTGGCACATCTCATTACTAAGGGTTTTGCATCCAGGAAGAAAGAGGTCATTGTCTCCCTCTATTCTTCCCTCATTAGGCCAGTCATTGAGTACAACGGCCCATTTGGCATGTACCTCACTAGACACCTGCAACAACTGGAGAGGCCGCAAAAGTACATCACAAAGAGGATCCTAGGCCTTAAACACTTGCCCTATATGGACAGACTCAAAAAACTTCATCTATCCTCTGTATCATATCACCTACTTAGAGGTGATCTCTGCTTGACTTACAAAGCCATGTCGGACCCAGCTCTGTTAGAAATGCTACATCTAAAGAAATCACAATCCCTCCACACCACATGCTCCAGAGACCTCAACCTCACTACCACAATCAACAGAACATGCTGGAGGGAAAGGTTCCTAACCCAGAGACTGCCCATGCTATGGAATAGACTTCCCATGCATGTCAAGCAGAGCATCTCACTGGCCCTCTTTAAGATAAATCTTGAGTGGATGGGAAATAGAAAATTCACCCTGGGGATTACTCCAGTGGCTCTATTCAACAGAGGCACTAGGAGCTAAGGTTGGGTGGCACGATGCCAGGGTAATCCTATGGGCTAGGCTTGTAATGGCTCCAGGACCATTAGCCTAGTGCACACCTGTAAACATTGAATTTAAGAGAGTACAACAAAGGTCAAAATTATGATTTATTTAAACAATTTTTTGCAGGGGTACAAGGCCACTGCACCCCTACGACTTATGTATAGTAACTCAGAGATTACTGTACCTCAGAGAAAAAGAAGTACTCCAAGGTAGTATGATCTCATACTTAATATCTGCAGAGTCCTTATTTGTTCAGATAGCCTCACTGTTAAATGGACTGTATTGGCATTCCCCTAAATTTCAGCTGCCTGGTTTAGTATTGGAGGAGGTGTTACACAGGAAATGTTTTTTATGTGAGTTATCTCTTTATGGGGTCTTTATTGTGGCTGTTTTCCATAGAAGCTGGTCCCATATCCAAGCTGTCAAAGTTTTTCTTAAACATCCTAGTGAATATTACTGATTCTACAGCTGTCAACTTTGCATCTGAAACCTTACGGCCTTTGCATGTTGTAAGTCTTTTACAAGGATAGTGTGGCCTTCAGGACAGACCTATATTTTGTTTCAAAGATAGTTTGAATTATCCCTGTAGAGTGTATATGCTACTAGTGTTCTGCATGGTGTCAGAAACAAGGGGAGTGAATGCTTTTCTTACCTTGGATATGCATTTTCTGCCAAATTGTTAACTGAATCCAGAGTTTAGGAAGGCAAACCAGTTGTTCACCAACTTTATATCAGGGAGAGAGAGAGGCTTGCATTTGCCAAAGCGATACTTTCCAAGTGGCTTGCCAATTGCCTGATCTTTAGATTTTGGGTAACCTTTCACCCTATGCTAAACACTGTGTTCTAAGCTTATTCTTTATGTAAGTGATGTTTGCATCAGGAGTGTCTTCATTGCAGATGTATTCTCCTTGACTGCTTGGTCTTCAGTAGAAACATTCATTAAGCTTTATTATCTTGACCATGACTCCAGGGACTAAGCTACTTTTGGAAAGTCATTACTTCAGGGCACCTCATTTGCTTTTTGCATGTACAGTCCTCCAGATTTTTCTACCCTTTTGATAACTGTTTGGGATTGTGGTCGACCAGGGACCCATCATGGAGGTTTTGTGACACTAACATATGACTGATGCTTTCTTAGTGTATTAATCTACGAGGGTATCCTTTTCACTGGGTCAACAAAATCCTTCCTGCATTCCCTAGTAGTTCTTCCAGCCACTGTTCTTGGAGTTCCCTGTCTTATATTACTTGTTTAATTATGTAGTGTCAAATCTGTTGTCCTGACTAAAGTCACTGTTGCAGTATTCCAAACAGATGGGTCATTATCACCGATATCTGGCCAGGGTACCAAAGCTTAAATCTTCCAAGGATCATATGCCTGACATCTGAACTTAGCTCACAAGCCTAGAGGTATATATGCAGATGTTGAGTGTAACTCCTCAAGACTATCTTGCCACTATCCCAAACCCAGGTTTTGCACCCATCTGTTGATCTTCTCATGGCCGGTTGTACTGTAAGCTTCTTGGATTCAGATAAGTTCCCTGTTGGGAACCTTCCTTTTTGTCTATAATGTTTGGTGGGACTTTAATATTACCTAGGAGGGGTAAGTGTGAGTGTAGTAGGCAGATAGTCTACTTAAACCTCCACATCTATTGCCTTTTCTTAGGCGCAGAGCAAGACTACAAAGTTTGTATTATTTGACACTAGACACTATGCTCCCATTTGTCTTTGTTGAACATCTTGGAGACCCAACATCTGAAACATTTGGCCCACTATAAGACAGTGAACTCATCCACACCCAATGTACCTCCAGCCCATAAGAAAAAAAAAATCAAAAGGCCTAGACCTGACACTCCTTGTCTGTCCAGTCTAATTCTGATGTACCTGCAGAGGTTACAGAATCCACGGTATGCCCGGCTTTCTTCAGTCATCCTCTATCGCAGCCCCACTGGAGGTCAGTATGGCTTCTGGGGACCACTGGTCTGAAAAGACTGTTACTGCAGTTGAGAAGGGAGAATCACAAATTATTATCTCAGAGGGACCAAAAGGCATCCTTCAAATTTTATTTTGGGAAGATATTCCTAACAAACTGAAGTATGTCAGTGATCAGCGCCTCTGTGCTTAATTCAGGCTGACGTCACCCCTAAGAAAAAAAATGACAAAAAAAAACAAGCTTGTTTCTTCACCTCCTCCCTCTAGTGAGAAGGAGTGAATGGACTTCTTTCAAGGCCATTATAGCCCTTAAATCTCCTTCTTTTTCGGCTCCTCCACCCACTTCACAGAAGGTTACTGTCGGATCTTCTTACTTGGAGGAGGAGGCCTTAGGTTGCGGTGACCATTTATTAGCTTACTCCTCATAAATTCACTCTCCTGACCAGATTCCCACAGATGTTGAGGACTCCATTTCTCCCTGTGGAAGAGGCATCCTTCAAGGAGACCATTTTAAATATGATGAAACATTCTGAATGGGAGGCTAGGCAGATTTCTAATGTTCAAATGAGATACTGCAGCCTGTTAGAAGTGGGCACACCAACCCTCTCCCTTGTCCCTCCAGTACTGGAGATTTTTTTGGATGCTTTAGCATCTACATCTTCTACTCCTGACTTGCAGCCTCCTACTCCCAAAAAGCCAAACAGATTCTACACAGTTCCAGACCACCTTAAGATCCTTTTTAAGAATCCTGTAGCTGACCTTTTAGGTGTCTCCCTATCCTTTGACAAGCTTTCTAAGCTACTGCTAATGCTAATGCCCTTCATTCGGATAAGGATAGCAGGTCTATGGACATGTGGGGTAAAATGGTTTATGCTTCCTCTACGCTATCCTTCAGGGCAACTAATTGTCAGACCTAGATGACCAAATACCTTTTATCCTTGGCAGTTTAAGCAAAGTTGTGGTGGGCATGCCAGGCACAAAATCAAAACAACAAGTTTTGTCCTTGGTAACTCAGGCCACTCAAGTGGTTAGATATAGTATAAAATGCAGCAGTGATGCTGTTAGGCTTTTTCCAGAGCAGTATAGTTATTAGCAGATGCGCCTTATTGCAAAACCAACCCATGCCTGAGGACTTAACAACTCCCCCCTTGATAAAGACCTTTTGTTCTAACTACAGGCAGCTAACCTATTTAAAGACTTGCAAGAACTGGACAAAACTATGAAGGACTGCAGACAAATCCTTCTTACCTCTATGCCCAGGTACCATAGAAATTATCCAACCAAGCCCATGTCCCATGTTAGAAGGAGCCATAGGCCTTCTCAAAAATGCAGGAGGCACCCAGAAAAAGATTTACAGAAAAACTTGAAAGGTACCCCCAGATCTGGTAGGCCTCTCTTCTCCATTAAATCACTATGACTGTCTTTACAACCCCCACATTACCCTTGGTTCTATCCTAACCCTCTCAAAAAGACTCACTCTGTCCATCTCAAATTGAGAAAAGATTACCACAGACAAGTGGGTACTATCAATTATAAAGGAGGGTTATGCTATGTCCTGGAAAGAACTTCCTCCCTTCAAAGTCATCCCACCACCACTGCAAAACCAGTTAAATCATCTTCCTCCCATCCTTCGGGAACTACAGCCCCAAAACACCATAGAGCCAGTTCCTTTTTAGTTTATAGAGTGAGGATTGTAACCTAGACTGCTTCTTATACCAAGAAAAGAAGTTCATTGGAGACCTGTGCTGGCGCTCTCTCTCTGCACAACACCTTCCTCAAGGTTCTGACTTTCAAAATGCTTTCCCTACAGACCCTGCTTGCCATTATCCTTCCACAGGCTTTTATGGTTTCCTTCATATCCCCTTCCTGCAGGAAATGCCTGAATTCTATTCTAGCTCATTGCGTTTTCAGTTTACTGCTTTGTCTTTTGGGCTCTCTTCAGTCCCCAGAGTATTTACAAAGTGCCAAGCTCCTTTTACAGCCTTTTGCAGAACTCCAGGAATACAAGCATGTCCTTCTATTCTCATGTTGCAGTATTCTAAACATGAGGGATCCTCCACCTGAGGCGACCCAAACGTCTGACCCATATGCAAAACCTTAGCCTGCCTGCTGTATGGTGTGTGGGACGTCACACGTAGGTACCATAAACCGTGGGCCGTAAATATGATGTCCACATGCACAGACCTCAGAAATTCTCTGCCGCCAGTCGAACTTCAGCTTGCTTGTTCTGCTCCATGCCACTGTCTCCTAAAAGATAAGTACCATGTTGGGGAAGCATTTTCTATTCTGGAGTTGCCATTTGTCATTCTTTTAGCTGATTCTATCCATGTCATCTAGGAAGGGGAAAATGTAAATGTGGGCGTTGAATCCCGCACAATGATAGCCACAACCTCTGCCTCTTTTGTTTAAGGCCTACACATGACTACAAAGCATGATGATTTTTGGGTTTCACTGTTGTAGTCATCACCTGTGGGTTATCCCTGCTGTGGTAGCCCTCGGCCGGCCTGAATACCAGAGTCAGTGTTTTTGTGCACCGGCTGCTGTTGCCTGTAGTCTGACGTCAGGTCGTCAGTACTATAAAGCAAGGCAGCCGACATTATTACATCAGTCTTTCTTGCCGTGGAGCCCATAGCAGAAGCAGTTCACACGAGTGCCGGTCGGTTGCTACCAGAAGTCGAATTTCAGCAGAAAATGTCTAAAGCTAAGTACCCTGTTGGGGGGACCCTTTTTTCTTGCTCTAACTGATGTCCGAGAAAGTTAACAAGCGTCTCACCTGTGAAAAGCAGATCCCACACCAACATTTTCATTCTTACTGCATCACTTGTTTAGGCCCAGACCACGATGTCCCTTTTTGCCAGTTCTGTGCCCTCTAATGTGAAAACCATTCGCCATATAGCTCTTTTTGTAGACAATTATTTTTGTATTCCGTCTTCAAATTCCAATATAGCATCCATCAGCCAACAATCTGCCGACTTTCTGAAAAAACATAAAGATAGAGACAGGCCGCACAAGGCTAAGCCTTCCAATGATGCTACTGCTAAGCAAGTCATCAGTTCTCTGGAATTCAGTGAGGCCTTTTGCAGCCTCCGATGCCCGACTCGCTTTCTACGCAGGCTTCTTCCGAGACCGGTATGCCTCAGAAATCCACTTAGTCTTCCGAGCCTTTGGCTGTCTCTGCCTCTGTTGGGTACGGAGCCGCCACATAGGCAGTGGCTTCCATGGAGGCTGATCGCACTACCGATTCTAGACGAAAACCATCTTTTCTTCCTGCTACCATTTTTCAGAGACCAACAGATTCTCTCAGGCCTTGAAGCCAGGCCACTCCTAGGAAATCTGCTTCTAGGCACCATCTTGCTACTGCTCCCCCACTCCAAGCTCAAATGCTTAAAATGGCGGAGGATCTCATCTCCCTTATCCAAGATACTCAAGCCCCCACTCCAAAAAGGAAAAGGGTTCCTTCTTCAGAAATTATGCCAGACCAAGAGTCTGAGGAATCTGATTATTCTGCCTTTGAAGAGGAAAAACAGCCCTTAACTGTTTATGAGCATTCAGATGCAGAGGAATCCACCCCCTCTGTCTCCCCTCCAGAGGACCTCTCCTTCGGGGAAACCCTTCACTCCCTCAGGGAACACTTTCAGTGGGAATCTCAGGACTACCCACAGTCAAAGAAACAACTTAGAGAGTTTCTGGACCTGCTCCAGCACAGACCCCCTGGCCATCCCACCTATTCTAGAAGTAGTGGATGATGTTTTCCTTGAATCCAGTTTAGCCCCTGATGCCCTGCCTCCTGCTCCAGCTAAACCTGACAGGTACTACAGAGTACCGGATTCTCACAAATACCTGTACAGGAACCCTGCTGCAGACCCAAAGGAGCTAATACTAGTTCTGCCAAGAATCCGCTTCCTTCTGACAAAAACTCCAGAGTTCTGGACAGATGGGGTAAGAAAGTATACACCTCTGCAACCTTGGCTATCAGAGCACTCAGTTGTCAGTTCCGTATGTTAAAATATCAACAGCACACTTTGGAACAATTAAAACAGAAGCTTGCTACCTCTCCTGATGGTGCCAACTCAAAAGAGCTAGCAGAATTAGACATTCTGCTTGTCAAGTGGCCAACACTCATTACTATGTGGATATGCCATCCTAGAAGCCTCTAGCAGGGCAGCAATGACAGGATCTGTTATGAGAAGACATGCATGGCTGAAGGAACAATCTCTCCCTGATCATGTCAAGTCTAAACTTATTGATGCACCCCTAGATAGGGAATGCCTGTTTGGGGAAAAAGCAGAAGAGGTGCTTAAAAAGACAGGGAAAAAGCTTAAAAAGATGGAAGAAAAAGCAAAATCTATGCAAACAGTAAAGATTTCTTTCAAACTAAAACTGCCGAACAAACTAGTGAATACGAAAACCCCAAAGGAAGCAGTCTGCAGATATGATTTCAGTAAATCCAATAAGTGAAAATAATCACTGTAGTAGATGTATTGTAATCACTTTTATTTCACAAGAACTTTCGGAAGGCTTAATATCCTACCTTCTTCCTTGTCGGAATAAAAGTGCTTACAATACATCTACAATCATATCTAAAGATTTCTTTCAAGTTCAACCACCCAGATTCAGCAGGAACTTCTCCTCTAAGCACTGGGCCTTCCCTGCACCCAGGGCTCAAGTAAGCCTCACAGGGACAGGACATCCAGGCCCCTATCCCAGGGCCAGCAAAGAAGCAAACAATGGACCAGTTCCGCCGCTAAGGCAGGGAGTTCTAAGCCAAGCTTCTATGGTAAGCACTCTTAATGACTCTCCCTCCCCTCTCTGCCCTCTTTTCACCTAAAACTAGGAGGAAGGCTCACCCTCTTCAAGGACAGTTGGGTCTCTGTAACTAATGGGTATTAAAAATAATTTCTCAGGGATACACTCTCTTCAGCGAACTCCTAATTCCAAGAGGGTACCCAGACCTCCCCCCAAACCAGTTGGCAGAGGCATTAAAACAGGTAAAAACCCTAATATCCCAGGGGGCAGTAGAACCTGTCCCTCTGGATCAAACAGGAAAAGGTTCTTACTCCAGACTATTTCTTGTTGCCAGAAAAGAGTGCACTTGGCACCCCATCCTGGATCTATCCAAACTGAACATCTCCTTGGTGGTCCCCAGATTCAAAATGCTAACCTTACAGCAGCTCCTTCCTATGCCCGCACAAAATACCTGGCTTTTGACACTAGACCTAAAAGATGCCTACCTCCACATCCCCATCAGGGAATTGTGTAGAAAATTCCTGCACTTCAGAGCAGGCAATCAGCACTTTCAGTTCTCTGCACTGCCCTTTGGCTTATCTACTGCTTCTAGAGTATTCACTAAATGCTTGGCCATGACTATAGCATTCTGCAGGCAGAGTAATATATAGATTTACCCTTACCTGGATGAATGCGTCATTCAGGCGAACAGCAAAGAAAAGTTACACCAGGATCTTCTCTTTGTCAAAAAACTCCGAACTTCCCTAGGATTCATCATCAACGAGAAAAAATCAAAGCAAAACCCCACCAGGAAAATTGTTTTCTTGGGAGCTGTGCTAGACACAGCTACCCTAATGGCCTTCCTATCCCCAGAAAAGCAGAGTTTCCTGCCTCTCTACTTCACCCAGCTGGCTTCCAGAAGTGACTTCACTGTGCAGAAGCTCCTGCAAGCCCTGGGATACATGGCATCTTGCATCCTTCTCATTCCTCTCGCCAGGCTTCACATGAGAAAGCTTCAGTGGTACTTAAAGAACCTTTGGTGTCAGCACTCTCAGTCCCTAGAGACCAATCTCCCACTGATCCCTTGCATAAGGGACGACTTTCTCTGGTGGGCAGAGGCTTGTGCCATGAACAAGGGTCTTCCCTTCATCCTCCACCCTTCCGGCCAGACAATAACCACCAATGCCTCAGACATAGCTTCAGGTGCTCACCTAGCAGGCAGGTGTACCCAAGGCCTTTGGAATGCCCAGCAACTTCACTTGCACATCAACCAGAAAGAAATGATGGCAGTGCAAAACGCTCTGACTTCCTTCCAACCCCATCGCAGACCAGAGGTCCTCCTTATAAAAACAGACAACACCACAGTAATGTGATACATCAACAAGCAGGCAGCCACCCAATCTTACCCCCTGTGCAGGTTACCCATGAGTCTGTGGCTTACAGCCACCTCCATGGGGCTACACCTAATTGCCCTGTACTTACCGGGGATCGACAACACACTGGCAGACCACCTAAGCAGAATTTACTGGACCCCACAAATGGCAGCTCCACAGAGAAATCTTTCTGCAAATCACCCAGGTGTGGGGGACCCCATAGGTGGACCTGTTTGCCTCGCACCTCAATCACCAGCTGCACGAGTTTTGTACCAGGGAGTATCACCTCCTAGCATGGAAGGTGGATGCCTTGACCTTCCCCTGGAGCTTGCTCTTTGTGTACATATACCCTCCTCTGCCCCTTCTTCCCAAGGTTCTGATCAAAATAAGAGAAGGGAGACCACAGGCCATCCTCATCACTCCAGATTGGCCCAGACAGCATTGGTATCCGTTACTACGCAGTCTGACCTTATGGCCCCCCCCAAACTGCTTCCTCTAAGGTCAGACCTCTTGATCCAGGAGAGGGGAAACGTACCTCACCCAGACCTACAGACTCTCAAACTTTCAGCATGGCTCATACACTAAAAACTAACAAGAAGTCACTTTTAAGCAAACAGGTCCTGGGCATCATCACAGAGGCCAGAAGACCCAGCACAAAAAAATCTTATGCAGGAAAATGGAAAAGATTCTGCTCCTGGAAACCAACCTTCCATCCCTCTCATCCTGGATTACTTAGCAGAGTTGCTCAATAGTGGCCTCTCCTTCTCCTCTATTAAAATCCATGCCTCGGCCATCTCTGCCCATTATGATTCAGACCCACCCCTTTTCTCTCATCCTTTTGATTAAGCAGTTCGTCAGAGAGGCTTCTAATATCAGGCTTCCCAGAAGACCTCCTACTCCACCCTGGGACCTGAATTATGTGTTAGTGAAACTAACCTTACCTCCTTTTGAACCTGCCGCTTCAACAGAATTGAAATACCTCTCCTGGAAGACTGCCTTCCTACTAGCTATCACTTCAGCCAAAAGGGTCTCAGAACTTCAAGCTCTCATGGCTGTCGAGCCCTTCATAATTTTCCATGCAGACAGCCTTCCCGAGGACTAATCCCTCCTTTATGCCCAAGGTGTTATCTGATGTGACCCTTAACCAGACCATACACCTTCCCACCTTCTTTCCCAACTCTCAAAACAAGGGGGAAAGAATTCTACACTCACTAGATGTGCAGAGACAACTCTGATACTGTCTGGACCATACTAAGCCATTCAGAAAAATTGACCAGCTTCTTGTAAGCTTTGCCCTAGGGGCAGAGGGGAAGCCCATCTCCAAACAAACCATTTCCAAATGGATATCGCAATGTATCCATTTTTGCTACAAACTACATGGGAAACCCATCCGTAGGTCAGTCCGTACCCACTCCACTAGGGCAACCTCCACTTCCACTGCCTTCCTCAGAGGAGTACCTACCAGGGACATATTTGAAGTGGCCACCTGGACCTCTGTCCATACCTTTGCAAAGCATTACCACCTACCTCTTTTGAACTCTACTGACTCATACCTAGGACTCTATCTATCCTTCCACCCTCGGTTTTGGGAATCTTCTCGCTGGTGATGACTGCAACAGTGAAACATGAAGAACATAGTACAGTTGTGTACACTTACCATAAATGTAGATGTTCAAGTGTATTAGGTAGGTACTAGGCTATCGGCCCTGGGGCCTGTATAAGCCCAGCCAAAAAGGTACTCTGGTTTTTGCCACCCAAGAAAATTATTTTCCCGTGCCACTGTTGAGCAGAGCCACAGAGATGATCCCCGGGGTGAATTTCCTATTTCCCATCCAGTCATCAAGATTTTTTATTCATGTTGCATTCTTGGTTTCCCTCCCTCCATCCCCTTTTCAAATCTTCCTGTAGGGGGACACATGCTTCCCAAGGTGGCTCTTAGCCACCAGGACCACTTCTCTCTTTTCCCCTTGTGCTTCTGATGGGTTAGGGTAAGAAAAACTGATGTAATGACATTGGCTGCATTGCTTTATAGTACTGACGTCAGACTACAGGTGACAGCAGCAGGTGCACAAAAACATTGACTCTGGTATCCGGGCCTGCCGAGGGCTATCACAGCAGGGATAACACATGGGTGATGACTGCAACAGTGAATACACTTGAACATCTACAGTTATAGTAAGTGTACACAACTGCACTCTCCTTTTGCCAGTCATTTGTCCCTAAAACCCTGCACAGCCATCTCACAGCGCTTAACTTGTTCAGGAAAACCAGTGTCTTAAGCGTCTTGCTTTGGGCAAAGAAGCAACACCTGCCATTTCAGACAAACTGCCAAGAAAGAAGGCCAAGGTAGCTACACCGGAAAAAATGCTTGTGCTTCCAGATTTGGACGTCCTGCCATTCACTGATCTAGGGGCTGAGGTCCATCAGATGGCTTTGGTGACTTTGGCAGGCACCGTGTTGGAAGCCACCCTAGTTTCTCCAACCTGCACATCCACAGAGGTACCTACGATGTCGGCTTCCAATGTCTGGGGGAACCAGGTTCACCCAGATGGCTTGGGATAGCTTCCATATCCAAGGAAAGCCCCTCTAATTCTCTGGTGTCCTTGGATCCTAGGCCTGTGCCTTCTCAGCCCGATCCAAAGACCCCTTCTCTAAAAAAAGCAGAAGTCTAAGCATTTGTCTGCTCCTTCAGAATGTATTCTTGATTGGCAGGCATTTTCTTAATCTGTTTTCCAGGCCTTCATGGCCCTTAGGCCTACTTCATCACAGACCCCTTCGGGTCTGCCAGCTTTGAGTCTCAGGCCTCCTCCTGTAGGCCCATTGCTCCATGCACAGACACATGAAGAAGATTCTTCAGCTTCCTCTTCAGATGAGCCCCTTTCTTATTCTTCACAACTGGCTTCCCTTAGGATATTGCTCTCCTGAAGAGGATTCTCTAGAAGGTGATTCCCCAATGAAAGACATCACCTTTGGGGAAACAGTTTCCAAAATGAGAGAGTATGCAAATGACAGAAGCTCAAAAGAGGTATTATGAGCTTCTACAGATGGAATCCCCCTCTCTCTCTCAATCATTACTCTAATGATCCCAGCCTACTTGTATGCCTTTCCCTCGGTCTCCAAGGCCCCAGACTCTCACCCACCAGCCACTAATAGACCAGATAAGTTCTATAAAGTTCCTGATGACTTCAAATTCCTTATCAAGCCTCCTGTGGCAGACCCTTTTGTTATTGCAGTCTGTCCAGATAAACAATCCAGACAGATTCCCTCCTCCGGATAAAGACAGTAAGATGATGGATAGATTAAGGAAGAAAATTTACACATCTTCCACAGTGGCCTTCAGAGCCATCAACTACCAAACGGATGTGCTCAGGTATGCCTTGGACCAGGTCTCACAAGCCGTTGGATCAACTGAATTCTACAACAGAGTTTCCCACCAAGCACAGGCTTCCACCCTTTCTTTAGATGCACAGGTCACTAGAGACACTATAAAATGCAACTATGATGCTGCAGAAACATCAGCTGCCTCAGCCTCAGTCCTCCATAGGTACTCCTGGCTCAGACTACAACCATTGTCTGATGATTTTAAAAGCAGAATCATGGATGTTCCACTAGACAGTAACCTTCTCTTTGGAAAGCAGTCAGCAGAACTGTTCAAAAACCTGCATGAAAAAAACAAAGAGCTGCAGGGACTTAAACACCTTTGTGTCTCACCTGTGCCTAAATTTCATAGAAACTACCATGCTAAACCTAGATTTGTCAGGAAGGCTTCCACCAAACCCAGAAGAGGTGTCAGAAAGCCTTCCATGTCCAGACCTGCCTTGTCTCAAACTACTCAAAGACAGCCCTAATAATGCATGACTGTCAGACCCTAACACTCCATCCTCCCCTTTCTGCCTTTCTCACTGTCTTCCCCTGGCAACAGATCATCTCAGACAACTGGGTCCTGTCAATACTGGAAAAAGGATATTTTATGACCTGGAGGGAAAATCTGTTCCAAAAAGGTATACCACCTCCCCCATAGGACCAAATTCATATAATTCCACAAGTCATTCAAGATCTTGTAAGACAAAGTCCTGTTCCAAGAGTCCTTCCAGGATAGCAAGGCCTAGGGTTTTACTCCAGACTCTTCCTAGTCCCAAGAAAGGATGGCCCATGGAGACCAATCTTGAACCTGTCTCTTCTAAATCCTGTCCTCCATGTGCCCACCTTTCGCATGCTTTCCCTCCATACCGTTCTTCCACTCTTGATCCCCAACTGTTATCTGGCCACTTTAGACCTGAAGGATGCATATCTTCACATCCCTATCCACCCCATCTTATTGGAAATTCCTGCATTTTGCTGAGCAATCCTTGCACTTTCAGTTTACTGCTTTGCCCTTTGGTTTGTCCATTGCATCAAGAGTATTCACAAAATGCATAGCTCCTGTGGTAACCTTTAGCAGAACAAAAGGCATTCAGATCTTCCCATACTTCGACGATCTTCTTATTCAGGCAGATCATCCAAATACTCTACTAAGGCACCTACAATTCACTATTTCCCTCCTTGAAGGCCTAGGTTTCACAATCAACCATCTCAAATCCTCACTTACTCCCTCCCAGGACCAGGTGTTCCTGGGTTGCAGAATATGAACAGATTTGATGAAGGTCTTTCTTCCACCAGAAAAGGTCACATCTCTGACCACCCGTTTCCAAGATCTACTCCTAGCCAGCTACATTTTGGCCAGGGAGTTCCTACGCCTTCTAGGGTTGATGGCAGCCACGCTTCCCATGTTACCCCTAGCCAGGTTACACATGAGAAAATTTCAGCCATACCTGAAGAATGTTTGGTAACAACACGACCACCCCACAAGAGTTTCAGATACCATTCTTTCCATGTCTCAAGAAAGAGATCTACTGGTGGATCCAGAAAATTCACCTGAACCCATGACTACCATTGCAGCCACTCCCTGCAGTACAGCAGATGTACACAGATGCTTCAGATCTGGGATGGGGAGCAACTATGAATGGACTGAAGGTTCAAAACCAGTGGGACTCCTGTCTTCAGAAAAAACACATCAGTATCAGGGAAATGACTGCCCTCATCCTAGCCTTAAAAGCATTCCTCCCCTTGATACACCCAAAACTTCTAAGAATCTTTACAGACAACACCACAGTCCTGTGGTATATCAACAAATAAGGGTGGGGGCAAAATCATACTTGCTCTGCAGGCTGACCATCCAAACTAGGGAAATGGCTATCTTCTCCAAGGTGAAGCTGCAGGCAGTTTACATGCCATCTCAAAAAAATGTTTAGGCGGATGCTCTCTCAGCAGGTCATTATCACAGAATCACAAATGGATGTTGCACAGGGATGTCTTTTTGGACATACTCCAGTGAGGTACACCATAAATAGATCTGTTTGCCTCCCCTCAAACCAGACAGCTGAAGCTATTATGCACAAGAAGCCCCTCCCCCAAGCCTGGAGGGTGGACACCTTCTCAATCTCCTGGAAGGGGATGTTTCTTTATGCATTTCCCCCCTTCCCTCTCATACAGAAAGTCCTGATGAAAATTCAACAGGACAAAAGAAAAATTTTGTTGGTGACTCCCTTTTGGCCAAGGCAGCACTGGTTCACCCTACTTTCTCTAGCCAAGGGCACTCACCACAAGTTACCCCACAAGGTGGACCTCATCATGCAATAGAAGGGATCACTTATCCATCCACTCCTCCAAACCCGTAAACTAACCCTGTGGGTAAACTTCTGATCCCTTGTAGACATCTTTATTCAGAGGACATGCTTTCTGTCCTGCAGGAGGACAGGAAACCCACAACCGGGAGGTCTTACCTATCCAAGTGGAAAAGACTCTCTCCAGTTGGTGTCTTCACAGGCAACTAGATCCCTTTCAGGCAGATGTACGTCTAGTTTTGTCCTATTTGTGTGAACTCCTCAAGTCCGAACTTTCATATTCATCAATGAAAGTCCATTTATCAGCTATCTCTGCTTGCTTACCTATCAATCCACCTTTGTTATCCAGATTAGCGGTAAAACTTTTCTAAGAGGGTACTTCATATCAGCCTCCAAGAAAACCTATCCCTCTTCCTTTGGAACATGAACTTCATTCTAGAAAAATGTACCACTGCCCCCTTTGAGCCAGCAGCCTCAGCCACCTGGAAGATATGCACTTGCAAAACAGTGCTTCTTATAACCCTAACTTCGACCTGATGGCTCTCAGAACTGCAAGCACTCATGGCTATCCCACCATACCTGATATTTCATAAGGATAGGGTCTGTCTTTGTACAAATCCATCCTTCATGCCTAAAGTGGTCAATGAATGTTTCTTTAACCAGTCCATCCACTTACCCATGTTCTTTCTTTCCCCACAAAATGACAGTGAGAGAGTTCTCCAGTCCCTCAATGTTTACAGACAACTTAGCTTTTACCTAGGTAAGACTAAGAGCATCAGCAAGTCTAACCAGTTGTTTGTATCCTTTCACCCCAGTGCTCTGGGGAAAGCTGTATCCAAGCAAACAATATCTTCTTGGATTTCAAACACTGTCTCCTTTTGCTACACCTTTCATGGAAAACACCTTACTTACACTGCGATGGTCCCCTCCACCAGGGCTGTGGCCTCCTCTGGGGCCTTTTTCAAAGGATTAGATACAGCCACTATCCTAGAGGCAGCCACATGGTCTTCATTTCACACATTCATTAAACATTACAAGCTGGACAATATCTCCAGGGCTAGGGCGGGCTTTGCTAAAGCCATCCTGCATGGATTCATAGAGAGTTCCTCCTCCTCCACTTCCCCATAACACATGCTGAGTTTTGGTACTCTTCCTCATGTTTAGAATATTGCAACATGAGAAAAGGAGGACATAGAATAGTTGTGTAAAATCTTACTATAACCATAGATTTCCTTCTCTTCCATGTTGCAGTATTCTTTCCCTCTCTCCTTCCCCTTTTTAGGACCTCTGCCTCTTCTTCCTGTTCCTTATTTTCCCTCTCTGGATGGCATCCTGATCAGCTACCCTTAGACTGTCGTCCGACTGGAGCATTCAGTTCTGAGGTCTGTGCATGCAGACATCATATTTATGGCCTACACTTTATGGTTCATACGTTTATGTCCTACGCACCATACAGCAGCTAGGCTAAGCTTTTGTATGTGGGCCGGAAGTTTGGGTCACCTCATTTGGAGGATCCGTCATGTTTAGAATACTGCAACATGGAAGAGAAAGACATGTATGGTTATGGTAAGATTTTGCACAACTATTCTATTCCACTACGTAGGTGATCAACTGATCCAGGCTTCTTTGCCTCATATCCTACTGCAGCACCTCCAATTCACCCTAAACCTCCTCTACCAACTGGAATTCACTGTCAACTTCAAAAAATTATCTCATTAGCCCACTCAGGACCTGATTTTCTTGGGGTACAGACTTGACACAAAGATCACATAGGTCATCTTACCCCAGGAAAAGGCACAGAACTTTAAAAGTTACTTACATTGCCTTGCATCCCTCAAAGCTTGTTCAGCCAGGGAGATTCTAAGAACATTGGGATTTATGGCAGCATCCATGCCAATACTTCCTTTAGACAGATTGTATATGAGGAACATTTACTGGTACCTGAAAAATGCATGGTCTCAACACTGTCACCCCATAGTTCCTATGGTGAGTGACACAGTTAAAGCTCAGACCAGGATTGCCTTTCATGGTACAGATTCCTAACTCAAGAAATGTACACAGATACCTCAGATGAGGCCTAGGGGGGCATGGATGGGCACACACACAAGATCCTTGATCATTGCCAGTCCTGCGTCAAGAAAGAACACATCAGTCTGAAAGTGATAAGTAATCTCATTTAGGCCCTGCAAGTTTTTGCACACCTCTGGAAACTATGACCTCTGTAGGTATTCACAGACAGCACAACAGTCGTGTGGTACATAAGCAAGGAGTAACCAGGTCATACCAGCTGTGTAGGTTGGCCCAGATGGCTGTTTACATTCCATCTCAGGGCAACATCCTGGCAGATTCCCTAACCAGGTCCATTAAAGACCCCCATAAATGAAAACTTAACAGTAAGTCTTAGATATAGTGCACAAGTGGGGAACACCAAAGATAGACTTGTTTCCCTTGGCAAGAGCAACAACAAGCTCCCCTTTGTTTGCACCAGAACTCCTTGCCCTTTCACATGAAGAACAAATGCACTACCCTTCCAACAGACAGGGAAGTCTCCTTATACTTTCCCTCCACTTCCTCTGCTACTAAATGTTTTACTAAAGCTCTAAAAGAAAAATAAATACTACTGGTGACTCCCTTTTGGCCAAGGCAGCATTAGTTTTCCCTTCCCTGTCACCTAGCCGGGGGGGGGGGGGGCAGTCACCACAAGTTGCTCCCACAAAGTAGATCTGATAACAACATGAGGACTCATTGCTTTATCCCAACCTACCATCCCTCCACCTAAGCCTATGGAAGATAAGATTATGATCTCTTCCAGGCACCAGTTTTCTGAAGGCATGCTCCGAGTTCTCCATGAGGCAAGGAGGGAAAGCATGTCTTGTAATTGAACATAATTTTGGTGAATGTAAAAAGTGAGTGCTTTTCACCAGATTTGTTTGACTGTGGAACTTGCTTCTTTCTGCACTGTTGTGCAACCTTGGAGTTGGTATATGTAGGTCCCAGGGGAGCAGAGAGTGCAGTGGGGCTTGCCCCCTGCAAAAAAAAAAAAAAAAGTTGTTTGCTGAAGGTGTCTTCAATGAATGGCTTTCGATTTTTTTCCATTTATTGAAATTACCTTCAAGTTGACATGAACCCAGCAAGGAGACTCGACACATGAAAATCCTACATAACATGGAAGAGATTTTTTTTTTATATGGTAACATGCAAAACAGGTCCTTACAGAGTCAAAGGTCTTATGCTTTTTGTGTGAGCTAATGAAGAAAGGTCTGGCCTTTTCCTGTATTAAAGCCCGCCTTTCAGCCATTTCTGCTTGTCTCCCTCTCAACTAGCTGGTTATGTCCAGGCTGAAAGTCAAATAGCTTCTAAAAGAGCTACTGTACTTTTTCCCCCCAAGGAAACTTGTACCCTCCTCCTTGGGATCTCAGCTTGCTCTAGGAAAAATGCACTCTGCCTCCTTTTGAGCCAGCTGCTTTCTCTACACTCAAATTTTGGACCTGGAAAGCTGTTTTGTTGCTGGCTCTCACGTCTGCCAGGAGAGTCTCAGAACCACAAGCACTCATAGCTGTCCCACCCTTTCTCATTTTCCATAAGGGCAGGGTGTCCCAGAGGGTCAAATCCTCTTTAAATGTCAAAAGTGGTAAATGAGTTGCCACTCAAATGGGCCATCAATCTGCCTACTTTCTTTCCCAACCCACAGAACAGGGATGAAAGACATCTACATTCGCTAGATGTGCACAATCAACTAAGATTCTCTCTGGACAAGATTGTGTATTCACAAGTCAGATCAACTATTTGTCTCATTCATGGACTCTAAACTGGGCCAGACAGTGTCTAAACAAACTGTTGCTGGCTGGATTTCTAAGTCCATTTTATTTTGTTACTCACAGCATAGGAAATCATTGCATTCCTTCCTAAGGGCCCATTCCACAAGAGCTGTAGTCTCCTCAGAAGCATTCTACAAAGGAGTAGATTCCAGAACCACACTGGAAACTGCTACCTAGTCCTCTATTGCTCACCTTCACTAAACACTACAGAATAGCTGCCTTTTCTAGAGCTGGAGCTGCCATCAGAAGATCAATCCTGTTTGGACTTTTGGGCAATTTCCTCAAACTCTGCCATCCTTCCTCATGCTTCTTTAAGCTTAGTGAATCACCCATCTGTTTAGAGTACTGCAACAGTAATTTCAGTCAGGACGTAGTACAGTTGTTTAAGAACCTACCGTAACCGTACATATCTTACTATTCACTGTTTCAGTATTCCTTCCCACCTTCCTACCTCATTCTTGCATTCTCTCCATTTTACCTTATTTCCTGCCCAGTCTGGCAGACCCCAGGACTGAGGAAGCCCTTTTGTCTCCTCCTGTGTCTCTCCTAACTGACTACTATTTTCTCTCAATTGTCTTCAGGCTGTTGGCTTAAAAGTAGTCTTGAAAATTTATGCTCGTACGTCTGCATATACAACCCTACGTTTGTGAGCTGAGGTTATACATTGAATGTGTAATCCTGGGAAGGTTTAAGCTTTGGTACCACAACCAAATGTCAGCAGTGAAAACCCATCTGTTTGCGATACTGAAACAGTGATTAGTAGGGCATCTACTGTTATGGCAAGTTCCTAAACAGCTGTACTTTATTTCATGATTTGCAGTCTTGTGGCATGAAGGCAAACTGGTGAGATCTGAGAATCCATATAGTTATGTAACAGGTATATTACATCACAGTGTGCTTTGCTACTGGTCCGGTGATGTCCCCAGGTAAAGTATTTTACAGAAAAAGTGCTAGGTTCTGATTTGGAGTGAAAGTATACTCAAGAAGGAACAGAGATAGTACTATCAAAGCTCCTGTGATATGGTAACAGCATGTTATTTGCATATATGCTGCAGTTAAGCATCCATTTCTAATGAACCCACCTATTGATGATAGCAGTGCCACACAATTGCTTCTAGTTTCTACCATAACATGCTCTTTTTAGATATCTGTTATAATGTCTGCAGTTTGAGTCATAACGTTTTAGTGGGTAACTGGTATGTGTTAATTAAGGACATGCAGTGTTTAAAATTATTTTAAGATAGTAAGTGTTGAAGTGCATTTGGGAAGCATAAGACAAACAGTTGAGCCAGACATGAGTATTAAATCTGAACTTGCAAGAATATTAAGAAAACACTAATTCAATTGAATAGAAGGAAAGAAGTAGCTGTTGCACTTACGTACTTCTGTTTTTACAGTGATTGCTAATGTCTGTTTTTATTGTTTGATTGTCTAGTTAAATTATTTAGCACATCCATTGTTAGTTGTGAGATGAGTGGGATATCTACTTAAAGGTGAACCACAGGTCTTCTGCATTCTGAAGAAGATTCTCCCTCATCCTTTCTGTAGATCAGAGAGTGTAACTTGTGTGTGTGTGTTATGTCTTTAAGAAGCATGTAAGGCTGTGATTGCACGTATAAATTTCAGACACGTGCAATCCCTAGTGGTATTTTGTAGAAACAGCCAGTGAGTGAGCATGTATGATTGCAGTAGTTTGTATATGTTACTTAAGTCATAGTCAATAAGCCTTTACAGTGATGTGTTTGTATAGAGTAAAGCTGCTTAAACAGAACCCATGAACATGCGTTTACTCGTGTACCAACACAAAAGTGACATGGTGTCAGAACTGGGATGGAAAAGAGAAGAACATTAGGAGCCATGAGATGTAATGATGGCAGCAAAGGTAAAACTGAGAGAAAACAGTACAAACACAACCAGAAATAATTAAAGGTAATGAAAACTAATAATAATTATTTACTCAATGCGAAAAGAGACAAGAAAGGGCCTTACAAGTGTACAAACCGCATTATCAAGCAAGCGGAAAGTACAAAAAAGTTTAACTAAAGAAAATGTTTAAGATAAAAGTATTTGACAAGACAATTGACTTTAAAGTACAAAACAAGCATGGACGAGCATGTTTAAGGCAGAACGACTATATTCAAGACAGAAATGGGCATGTTTAGAATAAAACGAGCACATGAGAAGCACATTGGGCATAAAAAGGGCTTAAACGAGCAAAAATAATATAATAAGAAAAGAGAAAAGTCACAGTAAGCAAAAATAAATCAAGATGACTGCTTGTATTTGGACAAGGTGCTGTATTTGGGCATAGCTACGACTTTGTATTGTATCAAGGGTGCAATTAAAGTAATTCGAAGTATCTCAGTGTGTGTAAAAGTGCTTACAGTATGTGTTTATTACTGTGCATGTATTTCAAAGAGTTCACTGTGTGCAAAGTGCTACTATGTCGTATAATCCAGTCAAAGCATAGTTATTCAAAGAAAAGTTCCTGTGCTAAGTGTGTCTATTTGCAAAGTCCTGCCATTACAGAGTGTTTCTTGTACCGTAAAGAGTTGCCTCGCAAGGTACCGCCATTTTGGGAACATTTCAGTGTACTGCATGTAGTCATTTGCAAAGTGCAAGTACTTCGAAAGGTATTTAATTTGGGCAACAGAAGTTTGGTTTATTAGCATTGTACAGTTGCTTGATATGTTTCTTCCATTGATAAAAGTTGTTTCCTACAAAAGATTACAAGAATATTACAGTGCTCATGAGTGGCTCAGTTGCATCGTAAAATTCTCGAATGTTTCTTAAAGAGATGACTTTAACAAGTAGTGGTGTATGACTGTAGCATGCTTACCTTCATTGATAAAGTCCCAAGCGACTACTTTGACATTTCTACTGTTACCAAATCCGAACGTTACCAGCTCCAAAAGCTAATGATTTTAGCATTTCTGCCTTTAGCAATTCTGAAAGTGCATGATTTTAGCATTTCTGCCTTTACCAATTCCGAAAGTAAATGACTTTGACATATCTACCTTTACCGATTCTGCAAGCATGCCGAGTGATGATAAATGACTTGAGCATTTTTATACAAACTCCAACAAACAGTCCTGGATAGGAAGCCTCTTCAGAACAAATCCAAATATCTAAAAACAGATGAGGCTCGCCACGGCAGAAGTATAAAATAAATACTTTAATGACTGCAGTATATAGTAAGTGCTTTCACGTCTACACAACGCTTCTTCAGACTTTAATACCTGCTCTAAAACACATCCATTTAAATAGTGCTACCTATAAGTATGATCCAATCACATTCAACTCAATTGCAGTTCAATAAAATACATTTAAAAACACATACACGTTAAAATCGACAACAAAAGTACCAATACATGCATAATATATAAAAATACCTTGCAGATGTATCTAAAAGATATATATATATATATATATATATATATGTATATATAAATATATATATATATATATATATATATATATATATATATATATATATATATAAAATATGTAAAGAGTATACAAAATATATATGTATACATGTAACCAAGAATCAACTTCTCATTAAGAGGATATAGTAAGAGTGAGGTAGAAGGAGTGTACCAAGTAAATATGCCCATGAGAAAGGGAAGAGGGAAACCTTTCCTGCATAGGAATCAAGGGAATATAGTTCATATCAATAGTAGTGACCAACGAATAAAGAAAAACATGATGGTAATTCCATACTCTAATAAAAACGTGAAGATTAAAGATGTTATTAGTAGAAACTATAGTAACTTAACCATTGATGATAGAATTGCAGAGTTAGTGGGTCCTCAACGTAGTTTTTCATATAGGAACACAAAGTCACTAAAGAGGCTATTATGTTATGAAAATCATAAAAAAGGATCTGTTACATCTAATAGACAAGGCACTTTTCCCTGTAGAGGATGCAATCAATGTATCTATATGTCTGGCAATAACTATTTTATACATCCTGACACAGGCTATGAATATAGGTTTAATTTCTATGCTGATTGCAGATCCAGAGATTTAGTGTACCTGGCTGTCTGTCAGACATGCCAGTTTTTCTATATAGGTAAAACTAATAGAAGCCTTCGTGAACGTGTAAGAGAACATGCATATGCAATCAATAGAGAGGATGATCGTAATGCACTAGCTCGACATGTCCTAGATGTAGGAGCACTACATAAATTTAAATTCAATGTTTTGGAATTAATAAATAAAACAGATAGTTTAGGTGATACCAGGAACTGTACTGAGGAATGTGAGAATAGATGGATATTAAAACTTCACAGTCACAGGGGGCATGGACTCAATGAAAAGGTAACTCTGAAGCCTTTTTTAGCAGCACGTCCCTATTCACATTGATTCTTGGTTACATGTATACAAATATATTTTTTATACTCTTTACATGTATTTTTTAATACTCTTTACATATTTTATATGTATATATTTTATATATATATATATATATATATATATATATATATATATATATTAGTATCTTTTAGATACATCTGCTAGGTATTTATATATATTATGCATGTATTGGTACTTTGTTGTCGATTTTAAAGTGTATGTGTTTTTAAATGTGTTTTATTGAACTGCAGTTGAGTTGAATATGATTGGATCATACTTATAGGTAGCACTATTTAAATGGATGTGTTTTAGAGCAGGTATTAAAGTCTGAAGGAGCGTTGTGTAGACTTTACCAGTCAAAAGATTTCATAAAGCGTTGAAACGTCCGAGAAATTGTTCCACAAAGCTCTCTAAAGTATCAAAAAATTATTCCGTAAAATTTCGTAAAGCATTGCAAAATTTACAAAGTTATTTTGCAAAGCACAGTAAAGCATCGAGAAATTTGCAAAATTATTTTGCAAAGCATAGCAAAACATCGAGAAATTTACAAAGCTATTTCGCAAAGCACAGTAAAGCATCGAGAAATTTAAAAAGTTGTTTCGCAAAGTGCAATAAAGCATTGAGAAGCCAGAGAAGTTTATTTCTCAAAGTCCAGTTATTTGAGAGTACTATGAGGTTGTTTATCCACATAGTACCGATAAGCTTAAAGAGGAAAGTACAAGGTACAAAAGCATTGAGCAAACCGTGTTTATGCCAATTACATATGCACATGTGTGTATCTGTATTCGTGCTTAATTGCAAGACCTTCCCTGAAATGTGTTAATATGGCAGGTGGATTTTGAAAACCTCAACCACTTGTATTTGATCAGAATATTACAGAGGACTGGAGAATATTTGAGCAAGAGTACAATGTTTTCATACAAGAAGCTTATGCAGATAGAGATGCATGTACCAGGGCATTCATTTTGCTAAATCTAGCAGGATCTGAGGCCATAGAAAGACAGCGTCCATTTGTATATGCACCAGCAGTGTATGAAGGTGTAGGCGCAGGCCACTATATTGTTGTATAAGCTGAATAAAGGGAAAAGACCCTGAGTGTTTGAAGTGCAAGTTCAGAGAAATGTTGTAACCCCAGATGAACATTTAATTAGCGGGACATTTGTTTTACACAAGAGATCAGAAAGCAGGGGAAATTTTGAAGATTATAAAACTGACTTGAGAAACATAGCTAAAACAAGTTGGTTTGGTGATTTGAAAGATGAGCTAATAAAGGATAGACTTGTGTGTGGTATTAATAGTGCTGCAGTGAGGAAAATTTTACTTCATGACAGTGATATGACATTAAGTAAAGCAACAGGGATTTGTCAGATCCATGAGATGACAAAGACATATGAATATGCTTGCGAGTGACAAAAGCATGGTTTCAGTCAGCTCCAGAGCAAATGTAGATGGTATGCAACACGTGGCAAACAGAAACAGGTGTAAGAAAAGGGGCAGCCACAGGGTTTCCAAAGAAGTTCCAGAAAAAGTGTAACCTCCACCGCCAGCTCAGTACAACACAAAAGTGAGTTAGCAAAACCCAAGTCTAGCTTTACTGTTAACTGTCGCATTTGTGGTGCAAATCGTGAATCTAAAAGAGAGAAGTGTTTAGCATTTGGTCAGCAATGCCACAAGTGTAAAAAATTTAACCATTTCCAGAAGTTTTGCAAATCAAGTAAGCTTCACTCAGTTGTAAAGAAAGGTTGCACAAAAAAGCAGGTTGATCAAGCAGATCTGAAACAGTCAGCTTTCTATGTAGATGGTGTATCAGTACTTGGAGAAAGAGTTGATGCAGTAAACTTATTAATAAGGACTGAAGTGTTTTGTATGGTTCAGATCAATGGAAAATCCACAGAGCTCAAAGGAGAGACATGGATGAAAGTGTAATGTTATATCAGCGGACACATTTGCAAAAGTGAGAACTAAGGAACAACTTAATGTAACCAGCAGTGAGAGACTTGTTGCGTATGGAGGTGAAGAAATTCAAACAGAAGGTTCAGTAATACTTTCCTGTTATTTGGCTAAGAACTGTTGCAACTTATTATTCTACGTAGTCTGATGACCAGTGCAGTGTTTACTAGGTCTCAAAGACTGTTTGAGAATGAATCTGCTTTATTTTGTTAAAGAGGTTCATCTTGCAAGCGCAGTTCCAAGTTCAAATTTTTCCAAAGTCATTTTTTCAGAGTATGATGAAGTTTTTAATGAGAAGTTGAGCAACCTTGCAGTTGTGTATTCCATGAAGTTAAACCCAGAAATCACTCCAGTAGTCAGACCAGCAAGAAGAGTTCTGATTGCAATGCAAGATGAAGTTAAAGCTCAGTTGGACAAGATGGTGCAACAAGGTGTGATTTGTCCAGTCACAGAACCAACCAAGTGGGTGTCATCTATGGTAGCCGCCCATAAGAAAGGCTCAGACGAAATCAGAATATGCATTGATCCTAGAGATTTGAACAAAGCATTAAAAAGACCATATCATCCAATATGCACAGTTCAGGAAGTTGCATCTCTAATACCGAATGCCACTGTATTTTCTGTTTTGGATGCAAAGAGTTCATTTTGGCAAGTGTTGCTTGATCACAAATCCTAATTTCTCACTACTTTTGGTACTCTGTTTGGCAGATACAGGTTCCTAAGGATGCCATTTGGAATAAATTCTGCAAGTGAAGTCTCTCATCATGCGATGGAACTAATTTTTTCAGGTTATCCTTGTGCCATAATAGTAGACGATCTATTAGTTGGAGGCAATGGCAAAGCAGAGCATGACAGAAACCTCAAGAAAGTTCTAGACAGAGCATGTGAAGTAAACTTGAAGCTCAGTCCTCTGAAGTGCAAATTCAGACTTCCAGAAGTGAGCTACGCAGGACATTTGTTCACAAGTACAGGCTTAAGACCTGACCCTACCAAATAAACAGCAATTCTAGAGATGTCAGCACCAGACAATGTTCAAAGTTTACAGCATTTTTTGGGCGTGGTCAACTATATAGGCAACTTTATCCCAGGCTTTAGTGAGTTGACAGCACTTTTGAGAGAGCTAACATGCAAAAATGTTGTATGGTCATGATTGGAACATCATCAGTAGGCGTTTGACGACCTTAAGCAGAAAATTGCAACCCCACCTACATTAAGGTACTATGATGTCTACAAACCACTTGTTCTTTCCTATGATGCTTCAAAATTTGGTCTTGGCACAGTTATTCTTCAAGAGGGCAGACCAGTAGCCTATGCATCAAGGACATAAACTCAGATGAAATGCATTATGCACAAAATTGAGAAAGAGCTTTTGGCAATAGTTTTCGCATGTTTCAAGTTTCATGATTATATTTATGGTCAAGCTATTCAGATTGAAACAAATCATCAACCTTTTGTTACCATTCTAAAGAAGCCTATGCATTCTGCTCCGGTGAGATTACAAAGAATGGTGCTCAAGTTGCAAAAGTACAATTTCAGAATGGTCTGCACTAAAGGCAAATTGGTATCTAGCATACCTTATCCAGATCACCTAGAAATATAACAGAACAGCTTGATGCTGAAACTTTTGACTCTGATGTAATGTCAGTGCATAATTTTCCACCACTAAACTTGAGTTGAGACCACACTATGACTGATCCTGTTTCACAAAAGCTTAATCATGACATCAATATCGGATGGCTGTCAAAGCAATCTGGTGTATCACCTGAAGTGCAATCATATTTTCCTAATTGAGATGAATTGTTGATGGAAGATGGTATTATTTACAAAGGTCCTAAAATTGTCCCTGCTTCCTTACAGCAAGAATGTATTCGGATTTTGCATCATGGTCACTCAGGTTTGTTATCCACTAAGAGAAGGGCAAGAAAATTAGTATTTCGGCCTTCATTATCAAAGGATATTGATAGAGTTCTTTCTAGTACCAGAGCGCATTTGCAAATAGAATCGCTTCAACTAAATCCAGTACCTGAACTACCTTGGTCTACTGTAGTTACTGATATAACAATCAGCACTACTTAGTTTTGGTAGATTCTATTCAAATTGGTTTGAGATTGATCTGCTACCAAACTTAACATTAACACCTGTTATTACTAAGTTGAAAATTCATTTTGCAGTTCATGGTAGTCCACACAAACTTTATTCTGACAATGGTACTCAACTTACTAGTCAATTTCAGAAATTTGCGAGAGAATGGGACTTTGTGCATGTCACTAGTAGTCCTGAATATCCGCAATCCATTGGTCTAGCTGAACGAGCTGTACGGAGTGCAAAGCAATTACTTGAGAAGTCAAAGTGTGACCATATCGATGTATTCTTGAATTTATTTAATCTCAGAAACATTCCTTGTGATGATATTCTTGGCTCATCTGCTCAAAGACTACTTTTCAGACAAAACAGAACAACACTACCTATTTCATCCAGTTTGTTGAAGCCTAATTCTAAGAACAGTAAAACCATCAAGACTCAATTGTTTAAGAAGCATAATATCCAGAAATCTAGTTATGACAAATCGAGCAGATTAATTTGTACATTGAGGGAAGGAGAGACAGTACGAATCCAGACAACAAAAGGTTTTGATCGAATAGAACAGATTACAAACATCTCTGCCAAGCCGAGATCCTATTAAGTGTGTGGAGTGTAGGAGGAATCACAGACATCTTCTTCCTGTACTAGAATCATCATCATTGCAATCACAACATTGTATCCGTGATGCAAACTCTAAATCAAAGAATGAGTCACATTGTTTCCAAACCAAAATGTATTCAAAAGTCTGATTCTTTTCCAGAATGTAATTCAAACATTCCACAGGTCAACCATTTTGCAGAGACTGTCCCAGTTGCTAAATCTAATTCCCAATTTAATGTTACATGATATCGACAAGTTTCTAACCCTAGTGTGAATTACACAGCAGCGTGGACTTGATTTTGTGTGTGTGTGTGTGTGTGTGTGTGTGTGTGTGTGTGTGTGTGTGTATGTGTATTTAGTATTGTGTAATGCATGTCTATCGATTATCTGTGATTTCTGTGTGCTAGTCTCATGACAAATTGCATGATCTATTTCTCAAAGAGTGAGGATGTAGATCAGAGTGTAATGTGTGTATGCTATGTCTTTAAGAAGCATGCAAGGCTGTGCTTGCACATATAAATTCCAGACACGTGCAATCCCTAATGCCATTTTGTAGAAGCAGCCAGTGAGTGAGCATGTATGATCACAGTAGTTAGTTGTATAACTTACTTAAGTCATAGTCAATAAGTCTTTACAGTGATTTGTATAGAATAAAGCTGCTTAAACAGAATCCACAAAGACTCATTTATTCGTGTGCCAACACGAAAGCGACACTTTCTCTGTCTTTCATAAAAAGATTTTTTTCTGTGCCAAGAAGGTTTCCAGCCTCCAAGTGCATAACCCTTTCTGTTTTTGCTTATAGGGACACACTGTCTTACGTCCTGCATTTAATTCAATTCCTATGCTTTGCACATTGAATTTGGGCACATCCTTAACCCACCATAATAGAGAGCTTCTTATGGAATCCCTTTGAGTTTGGCAGCAATTGAAGGCTTCCCTGTTTCATTCCTTTGGTGGTGTAGGTTTGGCTTCATTTACTTTCCTCCTAGCCAGTTTTGCTTTGGCCCTCTTGCACCTTTTGATGCAGAAGATTGCTGCTGTGTAAATGTGCATAATAAATCTTCTATACCTTTAGAATGACTTTGTTCATCCTAGTTACGTTTCCCCCCATTCCATATTCACTTATTGGATCTTGACAGCACTTTTCTAAGACTAGAACACATTATTGTTCAGTTCACATCACTCTACCTAACATTTTGACAGGCTATCATGTGCTTTTGCTGGTGTGTTCTCTTTGTTTTTGGTTAAGTCTAGATTTGTTAAGTTTACCAGTACTATAGTTAACATTATTTTATACAAGCAGACCAGATATTTTTTGTTATATTTTGCTTGTTCATAGTATGTGTTCGATGTTTATTAAATAGATCTTAAGTATTTTATTATGCAGTAAGTATCCCACTGGCATTTAAAATACAGTAAAATAAATCACTTCACAAGTACTTTACTACATGCAGTATAAAAACACATCTAAAAAAGTACCATAGATATATTCCCTATACGTCTGAACACAACATAAAAGCCTTCTTCTGCAGGAGCTGCCTGACACTCATAAAATCAAGACTGAACATTGTTCTGCTCAAGTTAAAATGTTTCTTAGTGGAATACTTCTTGGAGAAGGTCTTGGTGATCTGTAGGTGGCATCCTTCTGTTCTGGGAAGGCTGGAATTTCCTGTGTTTTACATACAAATTTTTGCTTTAGTTTTTTCCAGCTTTCACATAAAGCTTGTCTGTACTTTCTGAAAATAAACACAAAATTGTTTTAGTATTTAATGTAATTATGACAATTATTTTAAAGATGTATTTCATTTATTGAAAATATTAACAGTTGTGGCAACTTGAAAAGTAGTTTGCTGTGACGTAGCTGAGTATGTGAAGGACAGAGTTATGGGTGTGTATAATGCAAACCACTGTGTTTTTTTGAAGGTCAGCATTGTTTACACGTTGATGTCCTGCAGTGATATGCACTGTACTCTGCAGATGGCCAGTGATTTTTTACATAAATATATTTTTCAGATTAAAACCTGGTTTAGGTAGATTCAGATGCTTTCCTGTAATTCTTGTTACTAAGTATGCCCAAGAGCACACTCTAGCATATTCCCACCTGAGAATCCTGCCTGCACCCATTTGTAGCTTAACTACTTACCCAATCTGTGATCATCTAAACCTCCAGAAATGCAAAGTAATGTGTATGATGTTTAGTACAGATGAGGCCTTTGGTCTTTGCATACTGAGATGAATCTGTGCCCCTGTTTTTGACTTGCTTCAAGAGGAGAAGCATATGTATAAGTGTGATGCAGTTTTCCTTATTAAAAAGGCTGTGTTGGGTGAGTTGATTAGATGTTTTTCATGTAGTTCAGCAGCACTCTTCTAGCTGCTAGTGATGTTTATAAAAACGGATAGTTAAAAAATAAATTGGTTGAAATATACATTTATTTATTGTTAGAACGACAAGCTTATGGAAGAGTCAGTCATAAGTTACAATGCATTACTGAAGATAGAGGTAAGTAGGTCTCCTTAGGATCACAGCAAACACAAAACAGTTGTTTCACAAAACCATTTACACCTTACCAATATCTACCTTCATGCTGTACCCCCTTCACAAGAGGGGCAAAGCAGGTCAGTCCCAGAATAAATTTATGGGCACCCATCATATCATCCAGGTTTAATTTAAAGAATAGTTGAGCATCACTTTGCTTAACTTGCAGGAAAAGTCTGTTTCACAGGTGGGTTAGGAGTTTAGTAGTAAATTTGTCTCTGCAGTATATTTTATTAATATGGTGGTGGTGGAGTTAAATCCCTAGTTCTGGTGTTAATGGAGCTATTTGACTTGTGGAGATTGAGGAGATCAAGGAGGACGTAGCCCTTAATGGCTTGCAACACAAGGCACTGATCACCTAGCAAATCCTTTAAGAAACTGTGAAAAGGTAATGCTTCCAGCTTTTCCTTGCAGCTCAGAGACTTTAGGTCAGCCCTCTTCTTGGCTAGGAACGTCTGAGACCTTTTCAGTTGCTTAATATGTCTAGAAAGTTGAACAGAAATTTATGTTTACAAAACTACATCCTGAAGGGGGCATTTTACTCAGTAATTGGTCTTATTAGGACTATATGCTTAGAGATGATGTCTTTTGAACTGGAGGTTATGGCTTTAGATATGAAGTGTGTTAAGAGGATTTTCTGACTATTGCAGCTACATGGTGGTTGAAGGAGAGAGGAGTTATCAAGCATGGTTCCGAAATCCCTGATTACAGTATACGTTTGGAGTGGGATATTGACTGTACATTGAGAGTAAGAGTTGCTTACCAAGTATGACAATAGCACACTTTAATTTTAGCCCTTTTTTATACAGCATTTGTTTACGAGGATTAGTTCCTGCTGTAACAAATTGATATTGGAGGGAGATTTGACAGTAATGCCATGACTGAAGTAATCTGCAAATATAGTTGTCCAAAGGCCCTAACTCCTAGTGTAGCGATCAGAGAAGAAGATGCTGAAAAGGAAGGGTCCCAGTCCTCTATCCTGGCTATACCACTAGTTAATGTCATACCTCATACTAGAGAAGAAATGGTTAATTTGTTATGGACTGAAATGTATTTATAATAATTGAATCATGAGTCTGATTGATGCCCTTTATCAGTAGACTGGGTTTCAACTAAAAAGAGTAAATTGGGAGAAATAAAATGAAGCTTTAGGTTATACTAAATGTGCATTGCAGGACCAGTTATTGAAGAACTAGGATTTAATCCTGTTCTTTAATTATCTGATTATTTGTAATTCTTACCATAACTTGGGGGGTTCTGTACTTCAGGAAAGCGCTAAATAAAAACTTCACAAATTTAGAGTCTAGTCAAGTAGTGAGAAATTCATGTGACAATCACAGATTTTGCAATGGGAAGACCTAGTAAAGTTGTAAGTATTGTGACATTCCCACACCAGGTAGCTGGATTGTTGACAATGCATTGCAGCATAAGGGTGGGTGCTGATTCTGATGTTAAACTGAGGTCCCATCTGATTGAGTTGGTGGTAGCTCAGATGGATGTAAAAGATCCCATGGCACCTATCAAAAAGAGCAGGGGAGACTCCACGATGCTGTGACCACATTTTCCCTGGTAAATAAGATACCATCTTTGGTCTCCCTGAAGAGGCCACTAGCCTTGTAGGGCTAACCTGGTCAATAGAGGATAGATAAATAAAAAATAAATACATAAAATGGCCAATTTTTCTCCATAAAATAACTTAAAGCTACTATGCCAGATTTTAACCAAGTTTGCAGTTCTACCCTTCCCAGTAGTTTGGAAGCAGTACAGTGGCACTCTCTTGAGTTGGAAGAAGTGGCAGCTTTTGTAGTTTGATATATTAAACACAGTTTTCTAAGCTGACTTGATGACAGTACAAAGTGCAGATTCCAAGAAGAGTCTAGAAAGAAATTTTAATTTATAATCATACTTGATCTTAGCCAGAAGGCAGTCTTGAAGTGAGATTTGTACATTAGATGTGGCCCAATACAGCAAAAAAGGCTTAAGCTTTATTTAGTGTATTGGTCACTTTCATAGGTTAATCATGACATGCAGTGAGCTTATCACAGTGGTGCATTTCTGTTCTTTTCGTGTCTTATTTATTTGAGATTTTTTTTTAGGAAAAAAGTTTGTAAGCTTTTTATTAAACCATATTCCAAATAAATTTAAAGAATCATTCATTGATATCACCATAGGGATAGAGTGAGGTGCATCCGTAGACTTTTGTGATGCGCCGATTAAAGACTATGGATGCACCTCACACTTCCCCTGTTTTGATGTCACTGAGATTGTTTACTTTTATCCTCAGTAGCATAACTTTAGGCAAAACAATATTTTTAGAAAAAAAAAATTCTCCAAAATCAGTGATCAAAAAATTTGCCGTGGGGGTGGGAGGATTATGGTCAACACGTTGTACACTTGCGTAGTGCCAAGGTAAGGAATTCAGTCAACACGTTGTACACTTGCCATAGTGCCAAGGTAAGGAATTCAGTGAGACAGATACTTTAACTGTCTTGTCTAGACAGTTTACTTGATTTTCAAAATTAAAAGCTCAGTCAGGATGCACCTCAGTCACATCCATAGCACCCTTTTGTATTGTTGTAATACCCATAGCTTCTTATGGAGACATTATATTTTTGGGGCTGTAAGTGACTAACCAATTAATCACTGGCAGTGTATGAAAATCAAGGTGTAAGAAAATGACACTAAGATTATTAATTTAGAGTGGTTTGCAAGTGGAGATATTAACCATTGTTTATCACTTCTAATTCATACTTTCATATTTACATTTATATTTTCATAACTGAGTTAACTACAAGTTATTGAGGGGCATAGTGTGAAATGTTATGGTGAGAGACCAAAAAATATTCACAATTGCTGTTCATGTATAATATATGCTGAAGATTTCCTGGTTTGCTTGTAATCGGGAAGATTTGCAATATTTCCATATGTACATTATTTTCAAAACCAGATGACTTTTACAAACTATAGTATAACATCAGGTGAAGTCTTACATAATGTTGGAGAAAATTGTTACTGGTACTTATACTGTAAGCAATACAGCTTTGAAGGTGATTTTTTTTATATATTTAACATTTTTTTACCAGGAAAGTCCGACTTGGAACTAAGCCAATTTTCAGCAGAGGCCCAGGGAGAAATGCTCCATGTAATTCATCTCCAGATGAGATTCATTTATTTTCGTTATCCATTGTTGACCAGGTTAGTGCCATTAGGCTTGTAGTCTCTTTTCAGAGTAGACCCAAAATGGTATTTATACTGCTAGGGAAAAGTTGGCCAGGGTACCTGGGAACTTCCCTTACACTTTTTGAATGGAGGATGCTTTTCGTTGTTTCACTTCCTGCTTCTGTTCTGGGTGCAGTGGCAGCTCAAAGAATCAGAAAGAATCATGGCAGATATATGAGGAGGTTGTGGCAGCAAGGATGAGTTCTAGCTTGAACAGAACATTTAATGGTGATGAGACAGATGAAAAAAAGTGAACAGGAGTGTGCGGAGGTTGCACTGGGTATGAAGGCAGTCGAGCCTTCATAAATGGAAATATTAAACAGCTCGAAGTTTGAAGACAAACGGACCTTGAGGAAATGTAATTTTGTGCAATGAGAAGGGAGATAAAGTTGTTTGTGAAAGGGTGAAGGTAGTAAAATCTTTACAGGATTCTGAAATGATGTTCCAACAGAGGTTATTCAAGGGTGAGAGTGAGAGCCAGAATGGATATATTACTACAACCTTCCAGTCAAGAGGGTTGCAGGATGTTTTATTGCAGGACGTAATGTTGCAGAACAACCAGAGAGCAAGAAAGCAGTTTTGTGGGTCGATATAATAGACAGACTACAGGAATAAGAACCAGAAGAAGTAATGAAGGAGAAAGAATAGGCGAAAAAACAAAGAAAGAAGTATCTAGCAAAAATTAGCAAAGAAGAAAAAGGACTGGACAGGTATGATATTTGGGACAACATAAAGCCGTTAGGTTCTACTCCGCAAGAGGTAAGAGCATGTATACATATTAATGAAGACACTTTTTGTAACATATTTAAATCAGGACAATATATGGAGACATTTTGGGGACAATATGCATTAAAGAAAACTGTAACTCATGGAATTTATATGTTTTCCAAGTATTTACTAGAGAAGCTTAAAAAAAAGTTCAGTTCCAAGCTGAAGTTGAGAAAGAGACACTAAAAGAATATTTTAAGACAATGTGTAAAGATGTTAAAGAATATTCTTAAACTTTGACACTTGAGGTTTGAGGAATGGGGATTGGGAATGTAATGCATTAAAAATGGAAAATAAAAAGATCGTGCACATCCCAAACATGATAAATGTAGATGAGAGCAAAGATACAGTGAAATACTGGGGACAAAAAAAAACATTTTTTGTGGAAGAAATTAATATTTAATTAGTTGTGATAAAAAGAAATATTATGTCTGTGGCAAAGTGGGTCATGATGCAGAAAGATGTGAATTGAAATTTTTTAAATGTGAAAAAAATGGTCATTTATGGATGGATCGTAAGGAAAGTATAGAAGAACATAAGGAGAAAGCAAGTAGAGAACAAGATGTTGAGCAAGAACTAGAACAAGAGCAAGAAAAAGTAAAAGATAAATAGCTATAGAAAATACTGAGCTGGAAGAAGAAAATGTAGTAAAAGGACAAAAAGAAAGAAAAAACGAAATGAAGAAATGTCAGAAATAAGTGAAGAAGAGATGAACTGGTGAGTAATGAAAGGGAAAAAAATTCCACTGGGGAAAAAGGTAAAAGATAGGAAAAGAAAATGCATTGGTTTCAGTATGAAAGAAAATAAGAAAGGGGAAGGATAAGAAGGTGGAGTAGAAACAAGAAGATAAGAAAAGGTAAAGTAAATGAAAACTGAGGATTTTAGCAATGTTTAATAGTATAAAAATGTAAAACTAAAAATAGGGTATTAGAATGATGTGCAGCACTTGACCTGGGCATGATTACTTTAGAAGATATAAGAATATTAACAGAAGAAGAGGGATTGCGATTACAAACAGAAAAGTTATGGGAGGTGAGATTATTTGGAATGTAGGAAAAGAAAATAGTTTGGATTTTACCTTAGTTATAATGGGTACAGTAACAATAGTAGATGTGAAATGGAAAGGTCAAGTTTATAGAATTATAGCAATCTATGCTTATGTGACAAAAAAGGAAGAGAAGATATATTCAAGAAAATTCTAGATTATATAAGTGTGTTGTGATTTGAACCGTGACGGGGGTGATGGTATAAAAACAACGTTAGAAGTGATTGAGTGGAAATTATATAATTGGAACATTGGAAGCAGCAGAGACCTCCAAAGCAGACACCCAAGCAACCGCTACCCCAAAACAAAACACGTGAAACACATAGCTCACAAAGCCAGTGTGCCGAACAGTCACAGCCCTTAAGGCTAAACAACACACCTGATACACTTGTAATAGGTGACTCTATCGTCAGGCACACTGACGTCCCGCTCACCAGGCTGAACAAGGAGAAGGTCACGGTGAGCTGCCTGTCGGGTGCTAGGATCCGCCACATAACACAAGCACTCAGGTCACTCCAAGGCAAGTACAAATATGACTCAGTCATTGTCCATGCTGGTGTGAATGACCTGAGACGTACCTTCCTGGACTACATGAAAAGAGACATAGAGGAGCTCTCTGAACATGTATCCCAGGCCGGTATGACCCTGACCTTGAGTAGCATCTTACCCTCACCAAGAATGATGCCACAATATGAAGACAAGATGATCGATTTCAACAATTGGCTTAAGTATTGGTGTCATTCAAAGGGGATCCAGTGCCTGTCAGCCTGGGATGACATGCTCGACAAGCCACGATGCTTTGCTAGGGACGGCTTGCACCTGTCACCCCTGGGCTTTCGGATATTGGCAAAGGCTCTTGCTACCCCCATAGTGCCTTTTTTAGGCAAGGCTCAAAAGACAAACCCACCTCCATAGGTATCACAAGGGATAAGAAACTAAGAGTAATGCTACTCAACGCCAGAAGTCTAAACCTCAAGATGCCTTTTCGAAACTCTCCTTAGCATGGAGAACATCGATATCTTGCAGTAACAGAAACCTGGTTCAAGGCTCCTGAGAGCACCCAAGCACTACCAGGTTATACCTCATACCATGCTTTTCAACCCCAAAACTTGGACCGAACCACAAAAGGAGGGGGAGTATCAATATTCGTCAAATATACCCACACCTCCAGGTTGTTGGCACAGCACGAAGCATCAGAGACTATCCATGTGCAACTACCAGTAGGTAAAACTGCCTTCCAGTTTATAGCCTGATACAGACCACCCTCCCAAACCCAGGAACCCCACTCTGCCTTCCTGAGAACACTGGAAAATATGAAGGTCTCTCCAAATACCATTATATTGGGTGACTTCAACTACCCAAACATAGACTGGGAGCATTACTCTAGCTCCAACACCCTAGCCCAAAGGTTCCTAGAATTTATAAACTCAAATGCTATGGAACAACTTGATGTTCTTCATCTCACATTGCTGCAGTCCTTACATATGGGTAGTCCGCTGTCCTCGGTCGGCCCGAATACCAAAGTATTAGGCTGACGTCGGTCAAAGCGCTTAAAACTGACATCAGGGCGTCAGGGTACAAAAGCGCATGACCGGCGTCATTTCCTCAGTCTTTGTCGCATGGTCGATGCAGAAGCAGCGTTGCAAGTGCCGTTGGCGTTCTGAAATTTTTCGAATTCGGAGTTTCAGACCGAATCCAAGTTGGCTAAGTACCCCGTTGGGGATTATTTTGGTTTTTTCTTGCCTCAGTGTTTTACCGGATGTCAGAAAAAGTGAATAACTGTATTTCTTGTGGGAAACCGATACTGCATAGGGATTATCATTCTTTGTGTATTCCTTGTTTGGGGCCTGAGCACGGCGTTGTTGGGTGTCGCTTTTGTGCTAGGTTCAATAAGCGCACTATTGCGAAGGTTGGATTGTGCTAGGCTGGTCTTTGGGAAGCGGTGCAATTATAATATGCCGTGGATTCTCCGGCGCCCGCTTCTGGGAAGAAGCGCAAGGACAAGACAGTTAAACCCAGGCCAGATGAGTCGTCCGTTCCGGACGCCCGTTCTTTAGAGGCTTCAGTGGAACCGGTGGTTCGGACGGAGACTTCTCTGGAGTCTCAGGGGGAGACTTTGATTTTGCAGGAGGTGGTCTCTCAGGAGGCAGGTCAGGCTGAAGGGGCTTCCCAAGTTTCTGTACTCCCCTCCCTTCCTAGGGTGGTTAGGCCTTCTCCTTCTGTTTCCAAGGCTTCTCCCAGAGGCAGGCCAGTTTCAGCTTCTGTTGGTGTCACTCCTAGTTCAGCAGGGTCTGTGCCTAAGAAGCACATGCTTAAAATGGCAGAAGATTTAATTACTCTGATTAGAGGTTCTATGCCCCCTCCTGATAAGAGGCCTAGGGTGGAGCCAGAGTTGGGAAGTTTTGAGCAGGCTTGATATTTCAGAGTCTTCAGCTGAAGACTTGCAGGAGTATTCTCCTTATTCTGATTCTGATGCAGATGATTCCACTCCTTCTGCTTCTCCTCCAGAGGATTTTTATTTTTCGGAGACACTTCATTCTGTGAGGGAACATTTTAAGTGGGAAGGTCAGGACTTCTCTGATTCTAGGAAAAGGCTTAGGAGTTTTGCTGTTACCCCAGCATAGGCCCTTGGCTATACCCCTGTTCTGGATGTTGTGGAAGATGTGTTTGCAGAGGCTTCACTTAATCCTGATTCTCTGCCTCCTGCTCCTGTTAAACCGGATAGGTATTACAGGGTGCCTGAGGCTCATAAATATCTTTATAAGAGTCCTAGGGCGGACCCAGAAACTATTAGTCAGGGACCTAAGGGTGTCAAGGCCTCTGTTGTAAAAATCCGGTTCCTCTAGATAAAGAAGCCAGAGCTTTTGGATAGATGGGGAAAGAAGGTCTATACATCTTCTACCTTAGCTATGAGGGCTTTGAATTGCCAGTTTCATATGTTGAAATATCAAAACTTTTTCTTTCTCAATTGAAGTCTAAGGTGGATGCTCTGGCGGAAGGCATTGAGTGTAAAGAGTTGCAAGATTTGGTGCATGTCTCTGAACAAGTGGGTAAGCATTCATTACAGTGTGGTTTGATGCTGTGCAGGCCTCGTCTAGGGTGGCTGCCACTGGCTCAGTTCTTCGCAGGCACGCCTGGTTAAAGGATCAGAATTTATCTGACCATGTTAAGACAAGGATTTTGGATGCTCCTTTGCAGTCTGATGTGTTGTTTGGTTCACCTGTGGAATCAGTCTTGAAGAAAATGGAAGACAAGGCTAAGTCTATGCAGGCTGTTAAGGATTTTTTTGCAAGTTCAGCCTCCGAAGTTTAGTAGGAATTGGCCTGCTAAGGGGTGGACGTATCCTTCTTATGATTCTCAGTCTAGGGGTAGATCTAGGCGTGGTAGGGGCAGAGCTCAGAGTTCTTTCAGGCCTAGAACAGGAGTTCACCTGCACAATCTTGGTGAGGCAGGGGCCAGTCCTTCGTAAACAGGCCCAATGACCTACTTTTCAGCTGCCAGATCCTTCTTGCCTGGCAGCACCTTTGGGAGGAAGGTTAGCACTCTTCAAGGAAAATTGGATGTTGATTACCCAAGACAAATGGGTATTGGATATCATACACCAGGGTTACAAGTTTTATTTCCATACCTTGCCTCCTTTCAAAAGGCATGCCGGACGTTCCTCCTCAGCAAAGACTAGAGGCTGTAAGCAAATTTCTTTACTACTTCAAATAGGGGGGCCCATACAAGCGGTTCCTCTGCCAGAAGTGGGCCTAGGATTTTATTCTCGCCTGTTTCTAGTACCAAAGAAGGAAACACTCTTTGCATACTGAGATGAATCTGTGCCCCTGTTTTTGACTTGCTTCAAGAGGAGAAGCATATGTATAAGTGTGATGCAGTTTTCCTTATTAAAAAGGCTGTGTTGGGTGAGTTGATTAGATGTTTTTCATGTAGTTCAGCAGCGCTCTTCGAGCTGCTAGTGATGTTTATAAAAATGGATAGTTAAAAAATAAATTGGTTGAAATATACATTTATTTATTATTAGAACGACAAGCTTATGGAAGAGTCAGTCATAAGTTACAATGCATTACTGAAGATAGAGGTAAGTAGGTCTCCTTAGGATCACAGCAAACACAAAACAGTTGTTTCACAAAACCATTTACACCTTACCAATATCTACCTTCATGCTGTACCCCCTTCACAAGAGGGGCAGAGCAGGTCAGTCCCAGAATAAATTTATGGGCACCCATCATATCATCCAGGTTTAATTTAAAGAATAGTTGAGCATCACTTTGCTTAACTTGCAGGAAAAGTCTGTTTCACAGGTGGGTTAGGAGTTTAGTAGTAAATTTGTCTCTGCAGTATATTTTATTAATATGGTGGTGGTGGAGTTAAATCCCTAGTTCTGGTATTAATGGAGCTATTTGACTTGTGGAGATCGAGGAGATCAAGGAGGACGTAGCCCCTAATGGCTTGCAACACAAGGCACTGATCACCCAGCAAATCCTTTAAGAAACCGTGAAAAGGTAATGCTTCCAGCTTTTCCTTGCAGCTCAGAGACTTTAGGTCAGCCCTCTTCTTGGCTAGGAACGTCTGAGACCTTTTCAGTTGCTTAATATGTCTAGAAAGTTGAACAGAAATTTATGTTTACAAAACTACATCCTGAAGGGGGCATTTTACTCAGTAATTGGTCTTATTAGGACTACATGCTTAGAGATGATGTCTTTTGAACTGGAGGTTATGGCTTTAGATATGAAGTGTGTTAAGAGGATTTTCTGACTATTGCAGCTACATGGTGGTTGAAGGAGAGAGGAGTTATCAAGCATGGTTCAAATCCCTGATTACAATACACGTTTGGGTGGGATATTGACTGTACATTGAGAGTAAGAGTTGCTTACAAGTATGACAATAGCACACTTCAATTTTAGCCCTTTTTATACAGCATTTGTTTACGAGGATTAGTTCCTGCTGTAACAAATTGATATTGGAGGGAGATTTGACAGTAATGCCATGACTGAAGTAATCTGCAAATATAGTTGCCCAAAGGCCCTAACTCCTAGTGTAGCGATCAGAGAAGAAGATGCTGAAAAGGAAGGGTCCCAGTCCTCTATCCTGTCTATACCACTAGTTAATGTCATACCTCATACTAGAGAAGAAATGGTTAATTTGTTATGGACTGAAATGTATTTATAATAATTGAATCATGAGTCTGATTGATGCCCTTCATCAGTAGACTGGGTTTCAAACCAAAAGAGTAAATTGGGAGAAATAAAATGAAGCTTTAGGTTATACTAAATGTGCATTGCAGGACCAGTTATTGAAGAACTAGGATTTAATCTTGTTCTTTAATTATCTGATTATTTGTAATTCTTACCATAACTTGGGGGGTTCTGTACTTCAGGAAAGCCCAAATAAAACTTCACAAATTTAGAGTCTAGTCAAGTAGTGAGAAATTCATGTGACAATCACAGATTTTGCAATGGGAAGACCTAGTAAAGTTGTAAGTATTGTGACATTCCCACACCAGGTAGCTGGATTGTTGACAATGCATTGCAGCATAAGGGTGGGGGGGTGGGTGCTGATTCTGATGTTAAACTGAGGTCCCATCTGATTGAGTTGGTGGTAGCTCAGATGGATGTAAAAGATCCCATGGCACCTATCAAAAAGAGCAGGGGAGACTCCACGATGCTGTGACCACATTTTCCCTGGTAAATAAGATACCATCTTTGGTCTCCCTGAAGAGGCCACTAGCCTTGTAGGGCTAGCCTGGTCAATAGAGGATAGATAAATAAAAAATAAATACATAAAATGGCCAATTTTTCTCAATAAAATAACTTAAAGCTACTATGCCAGATTTTAACCAAGTTTGCAGTTCTACCCTTCCTAGTAGTTTGGAAGCAGTACAGTGGCACTCTCTTGAGTTGGAAGAAGTGGCAGCTTTTGTAGTTTGATATATTAAACACAGTTTACTAAGCTGACTTGATGACAGTACAAAGTGCAGATTCCAAGAAGAGTCTAGAAAGAAATTTTAATTTATAATCATACTTGATCTTAGCCAGAAGGCAGTCTTGAAGTGAGATTTGTACATTAGATGGCCCGATACAGCAAAAAAGGCTTAAGCTTTATTTAGTGTATTGGTCACTTTCATAGGTTAATCATGACATGCAGTGAGCTTATCACAGTGGTGCATTTCTGTTCTTTTCGTGTCTTATTTATTTGAGATTTTTTTTTAGGAAAAAAGTTTGTAAGCTTTTTATTAAACCATATTCCAAATAAATTTAAAGAATCATTCATTGATATCACCATAGGGATAGAGTGAGGTGCATCCGTAGACTTTTGTGATGCGCCGATTAAAGACTATGGATGCACCTCACACTTCCCCTGTTTTGATGTCACTGAGATTGTTTACTTTTTATCCTCAGTAGCATAACTTTAGGCAAAACAATATTTTTAGAAAAAAAAAATTCTCCAAAATCAGTGATCAAAAACATTTGCCGTGGGGGTGGGAGCATTATGGTCAACACGTTGTACACTTGCGTAGTGCCAAGGTAAGGAATTCAGTCAACACGTTGTACACTTGCGTAGTGCCAAGGTAAGGAATTCAGTCAACACGTTGTACACTTGCCATAGTGCCAAGGTAAGGAATTCAGTGCGACAGATACTTTAACTGTCTTGTCTAGACAGTTTACTTGATTTTCAAAATTAAAAGCTCAGTCAGGATGCACCTCAGTCACATCCATAGCACCCTTTTGTATTGTTGTAATACCCATAGCTTCTTATGGAGGCATTATATTTTTGGGGCTGTAAGTGACTAACCAATTAATCACTGGCAGTGTATGAAAATCAAGGTGTAAGAAAATGACACTAAGATTATTAATTTAGAGTGGTTTGCAAGTGGAGATATTAACCATTGTTTATCACTTCTAATTCATACTTTCATATTTACATTTATATTTTCATAACTGAGTTAACTACAAGTTATTGAGGGGCATAGTGTGAAATGTTATGGTGAGAGACCAAAAAATATTCACAATTGCTGTTCATGTATAATATATGCTGAAGATTTCCTGGTTTGCTTGTAATCGGGAAGATTTGCAATATTTCCATATGTACATTATTTTCAAAACCAGATGACTTTTACAAACTATAGTATAACATCAGGTGAACAACATGGGGACTCCAGACCAGAAGTGTATCCCTCACTGGTAAGATCAGACCATAAACTAATCTCACTGGATATTCACATCCTGACTCCACCCCCTGCCCAGAAAACCACAGTGAAAAACTTCTCTAAAGCAAATTTCACACTCCTCAAAACTGAGGTAGAATCCTTCAAAGCCCCCGGGCCTGTGGAAAATACGGCCCAGACCGCAGAATCATTTATAAACGCATTCTATGAACACCTTCAGGAATGCATGGATCATGCAATCCCAAATAAAACCAAGACCCAATCCTCTAAAGGCAGACATCCTGTCTGGTGGACCCCAGCCATAAACAAACTATACAATAGAAGGAGGAAGCTACTACATGATAGAGCAAAATCCCAAAAAGGGAAGGCATCTCTGATCAGTATTAGCAAAAAATTACGGGCACTCATAAAATCGTCTAAGGCCAGCTTCAAGAGAAAAATTGCACAGGACACTAAGGATAATCACAAAGCTTTCTTTAGTTATGTTAGGAACCTGGGTGGTAATTCCCAGATATTCTCAGAATTAGTTCAAAATGACAAAAAATACACTGAACCCACAGACATTGCCAACATCCTAGCTGACAGGTTCAGCGCAAACTTCTCCCCCCCCCCAACAAAAGGGCAAATATCTATCCCAGCAGAGTGCTGCACCCCTGACATCTCAGATGCTCAGGTAAGAGCTGCCCTCTCCAAAGCAAAAAACACAGCATCAATGGGACCAGACAGTGTACCGGGCTGCATCCTACATGAACTCCAAGAAGAGCTAAACCCAAACATAAAACTACTGTTCAGTCTCAGCCTTACTACAGGATATGTACCCAAAGAGTGGCGTACAGCAACAGTGGTCCCTCTCCACAAAGCTGGTGCCTCAACGGATCCTGGAAACTATCACCCCATAAGCCTGACTAGCTTGGTCTGCAAAGCTATGGAAACGATCATCATGGACCTCATAAATAAAGATATTGGGGACCTACAGACACTGGATCCTACCCAGTTCGGCTTTGTTAAGGGCAGATCCTGCCTCTTAAACCTGGTCGATTTCTTTGAAACAGTCACCAAGGCCATTGACGAGGGGAAGGTGGTCCACACAGCCTACCTGGACCTCACAAAAGCCTTCGATACAATACCCCACTCGGGCATTATAGATAAGCTCACCAGCTTAAATATAAATCCCTATGTCACTAGATGGGTTGCAAACTGGCTCAAGGACAGAACCCACATGGTTAGAATTGCTGGAGCCATGTCAGACTCCAAACCAGTTACAAGTGGCATCCCACAAGGCTCAGTCCTGGGACCTCTCTTGTTCGATATATATTTCTCGGAGGTACAGGCCAACATGGAAGGACTGTGGCTGACCAAGTTCGCAGATGACTACAAACTGGGCACCATAATCAACTCTCCAGCCGACACAAGCATCCTCCAAAAGGGCCTCATAGAAACAGACAACTGGTGCCAGAGCCATGGCCTCAAGCTAAACGCCAAAAAGTGTATAGTCATCCCCTTTGGCAAAAACAAAGTGCCCACAAATTACCACATAGGTGGTAATCCATTAAGTACAGAAGAAGTAATTAGGGACCTGGGGACCCAAGTTGATAGCAATCTCTCATTTGACAACCACGTGGCCAAAGTGGTTAGAAAAACATTTTATATAGCCCACCTAATCATGAAGGGATTCACATCTAGATCAGGGGAGGTCATCGTGCCTCTTTACTCATCCCTCATCAGGCCCATAATTGAGTACAATGCCCTTTTTGGGATGTACCTTACCAGACTCCTGCAGCAACTGGAAAGACCCCAAAAGTACCTCACCAAGAGGATCAAAGGGCTCAAACAGATGCCATATGCTGCCCGGTTAAAGAAACTCCAGCTCTACTCAGTGGCATACCGCTTGCTCGAGGCGATCTGTGCCTGACGTATAAAGCCATGTCCAACCCGGAATTAATGGACATGCTCACCTCAGAAAATCCAAATCCCATCGAGCTACACGCTCGAGAGACTTGAACCTCAGCACTGAAATAAATAGGACATGCTGGAGGGACAGATTCATAACCCAGAGGCTCCCTTCACTCTGGAATAAAATCCCAGTCCAGGTTAGGCAGAGTCCCTCATTGACTCTCTTCAAGAGGAATCTTGATGAGTGGATGGGAGATCGTAGGTTTACCTCGGGTATCACTTCTGTGTCACTATTAGACAGAGGCACAGTATACTAACCTCGAAAAAGGGCATAGCAAAATTAATTTAAAATGGGTAGCGAAAGCCAAACACACTCTGGCTAGGCTTATACATGCCCTAGGGCAGATGGCCTAGTATGAACCTATGAACCTATGAACAGTGGACATATAAACAAAGTCATTTTAGAAAAGAGTTGTATTACTTTTAAACTTTCAGAAGTAATAAAACAATCTAATAAGGGACAAAATGTACAGGATTTTCAGATCATTTGGCAATTTGAATAGAGAATCAAGAAAGAATTAATATATAAAAATAGGTGAAGGTATTAAGACAGTAAATGAAAAAGAGATAAAGAAGGTGTAGAAGTGATCAGGCAATTGTGGAAAGATCATTTGGGAATGAGAGAAATCTATAAGAATTGGAAGTCTTGGTGGATAAGTTTTAAAGATAAGTATAAAAGATGTTACTTGAAATGGCAAGGTGTAAGAAAAGCGGGAAATAAATATAAAGAAGTAAGCAAATATGCTTTGCAGATTTAGTAAGAAACAAGAAAACATTTTTTGATAGAAATATATTAGATGAATCAAAAGAAGATCAATAAGCATTTATTTAAACAAAAGTATTTCCTACAAGGAAAAAAGAATAGAAAATGTGGTGCCTTCTTTGAGTTGTATAGTAAAATAAAACAGAAGGATAATAAGAGAAATGAGAAATTAGGAAGGAGAAAGTATGAGAAGTCAACATGAAATAATGAATGTAGTAAAAGAATATATAGAAAAACATTTAAAGAAAATAAGAAAGAAGACAAAAGTGGAACAAGTAATACAGATTTAGAAAAATAAATAGAATAGGTGAGTAATACATTGATTGGTAAATCTAGAAGTGGCAACTGGACTGGGTGAGATAGAGTATCATATGTATAGACATATGTTAGATTGGCAGAATAAGTTTTTTTGTGCAAGTGTTAAATGAATGGCTAAGGGAAGGTTTCAGACAGAAAGAAATATGTATTGTAGAAGTATATGGTAAGAAATCAGCATAAAGAACAAGAACTAGATAGGTATGAAGTTTGAGAAAACTTAATGGTTCATTTTAAAAGTGACATCTTGTGACATCATATTTGAGACTGTTTGTACAATGGGGACTTTTCTTGGAGAATATGAAAAAAGAACCGCAATCCCTGGAACTTGTATGTAATAAAAACATTTAACAGAGAAAAAAAAAAGATTCATGTACAATTTCAAACTGATGCAGAAAGATAGACTACAAAAAGACATTTGAAATGTTTATGCAAAGAAGTATTGGACATTACAAATGTTTATGATAAAGAGCATTTATGGACTGGTGGATAGGAATGTAATATTGTGTTAAAAAAAAGAAAAGGACACATTTATACGTGTTCCTGACATGATGAATCTTGAAGGAAATAAGGGTGTAGTAAAATATTGGGGACAAACCCAAAACATGCTTCTTTTGTGGAAAAAAGGGGCATTTGATAAATGTGATAAAAAGAAGTGTTACATTTGTGGGGAACTAGGTCATGATGCCAAAAATGTCAATTGAAATGTCATAAATGTAACCAATGGGGCATTTATGGATGGATTGTAAAACTGAAAATGATGAAAGAGAAAAAAGAAAAAAAAAAACAGGAAAGAGAAGAAATTGCAGAAGTGGTGGAAATAGAAGAAAGGTAGAAGGAGATAAAAAAGAAGGAATGGAGGAAAGTTCTAAAATAAGTGTTGAAGAAGATATAAATTGGGGAGTAGTAAAAGGAAAACAGCATTAAATTTGTAAAAGATAGAAAAAGAAAGTTTGATGGAATAGGCATGAAGGAGAAAGGGAAAAGGATGAGAAAATATAATTATAAAATTTAGAAAGTTAAGGAAAAGTGAAAGTAATAACTTTAGAATAGTTTCAGTGAATATGAATAGTATTAAAATATAGTAAGAAGGACAAGGGTTTTGAATGGTGTATTACATGTGGCATAGATGTAATTGTACTAGAAGACACAACGATTTTTATCAAGTGAAGAAAGATTGCAGATTATGGGAGAAGATAATTTAGTATTTGGGAAATGATAGATGTTCTGGAATATGAATTCTTTGTAGAATAAAAATATTAGATACAACTTTAAGAATGGAAAGATTAACTATTGTGGACTTAAAATGGGAAGAACAATTTTATAGAATTATAGCATTATATGCCCATGTTACATGCAAAGAAAGAGAAAGCTTATTTCATGAAATTCTAGGTTATGTAGTGCAATATTATTTTGACAGGGCACTTTGTGACTTAAGAAGGGAAATACTGTAAGAAAACTATCAGAAGTTATGAGATGTGGTAAATTAATATGCTGGAATAGAAATTCTTGGACTTATAGAAGGTGTACCTACAGAATGAAAATAGATCATTTTAAAATATCATAAGGACTAATCATAAGAGATAGAGAGTTAAGTGAAACAGGTTTTTCGGATCATTTAGCAATATGGATAGATATAGGTGACAATAAGGAATATATACAGTTGGGAAATTAATAAATAGGTTGAATGAAAAAATTGGGATAAAGACGGAAAAAGATAAATACAGTTATGGAGAGATCATATTATTATGAGAACATTCTATAAAGATTGGTCTGAATGGTGGATGAATTTTTATCTGTATAAATATAAAAAGTGTTATTTACATTGGTAACATGAAAACTATGAGTGCATAAAGATGCATTGCAATATTTAGCAAATGTAGAAAAATCAAAAGAAAATGTAAACAGCATTCAAGGAAAGATATTTTTACAAGAAAAAAATAAGTTTTTGCATAATTGAGTAGACTAGTAAATGAAGAGTAGTAAAGGAAGATAGTGTATTAAAAGAAATGAAAAATACAAAAGGAGGAATCCAAAGAACTCAGGAACAAATGTTGAATATTGTTATAGAATATGTGCAAGAGATGTTTACAGAAGAAAACAAAAAATAAAAATGATAGGAGAATTAAAAAGTTTTCATAACAAGGAAATAGAGAATTTCTAAAGGAGATTTCTTTATATGAATTAGATAAAGTATTAAGACAAGTAAATATATATTTGGCTGCAGGGCCAGATGGAATGGGGCATGAAATGTATAAAAACTTTGAATGGCAAAAATAATATTTTTTAAGGATTTTGATTGAATGGCTACATTAAGGCTTTTTATGTACAAGGAATTATGTAGTGGAATACTTAGGTTTATCTGGAAGAAAGAAGAAAAATGTAATTAAAAATTGGATACCGATAGTACTGAACAATAATGATTATAAGAATTTTGTGACAATTTTACAAAATAAGGTTTAATACAAAGATGAAAAGTGTTATGGAACATAGTATGTATAGTATAAAAGGGAAGGGATGTCAAGAATTAATAGTAATAAGGAGAGATTGTAGATGATATAAATAGATGAGACAGGAATGCCCAATGAGTTGCACTCTCTTTAACTATCAATACAGTTGTATGTGGAATAAATGACAAAATGAAGATATCAGCATATGTAATCCCCAAGGCTTAATAATCCCAGAATTATTAACTTATACAAATGACATTATAGTAATTTTAAAAAGCAAGGTGTGAATAAAAAATATTATTTAAATGAATGTTTGGAAGCAATAGGAATGACTCTAAACAAAGAGATAGTAAAGGAATAACAGATGTGGTTAAGATAGGATGAATGAAATTTACAATTAATACCATTTCTGCCTAAAGTTTAAAATTTTATAATAAAAATGTAAGATGGAATTGAAAAAAATAATAGAAGAGATTAAAGGAATTTTCTTTTTTGGAAAACATATAGACTTTCATTTAGAAGAAGGTTTATTTGATAATTTCAGTTTTAATGGGATAATAGCATATCTACCAAGTATATTTATGCTACCAAACATACTGGAAAAAGAATTGTTGCAAACGTTTTTTTTTTCAGTCATATGGGGTTCAAGACTGAATCCAGAAAAAGAGGGATTTGTTTGTAAATAAAGATGAATGTGATTTAGGATTAATTAACCCAGTATTATATGTGGGTTCTCAAATTATATAAAAGTGCTAAATGGATAAATGAAAAAGAAGAAAGTTTGGTGGTAAAAATATTTAATTATAAGAATGAAAACTTTTGAGAGATGAAAAGAAATAGTAAAAATGAAGAAATTAAATGTTACCAAGAACAAAATATTAATGTGGAGAAATAAAATATAAAACGAGAGGAAACTGTGGTACAATAATATATTGATACATTATTTTGTTAAACTTGGGAAATGTTAGCAGAATAAAAAAAAAAAGGTATAAAAATATGAAATAAATGGTTTAATAAAAGTAGACTGCCAAGAGTTTTTGTAGAGACTGGTAATAGTTAAATTACCATTAAAATGGAGTATGCCATATAAGAAAAGAGAAAGGATATGTTTATATTATGGTGAAGAGGAAACTACTGAGCACGTGTTTCTGAAATGTAAAAGTGATAACATTGTATGAAAGGTTGCGTAAAGAATTTTTTGAAGGTATTAAAAAAGTGGATAAGATAAATATGAACATGATTAAATACAGGTATTATAAAAACAGAAGTATAAATGTTAAAGGAATTGATAAAAATGTGTTATGTTATATGGGTTATATGGAATGAAAGGATAAATTGTGTTCAGTGGAAAATGGATTTTGGCAATAATATTGATCAAAATTAGATGGTGGCTATGGAAAAGGAGTGGGAGGTCTAATAAGGACCGGAATTTGATATAAAAAGAAAAATAAGTATGAATGTGCAATAAGCAAAAGAAGGATATTAAAGTTTTATCTTGTAAATATGTACATTCTATAAATCTTACAAATATGTAAATCTGTAAATATTGTTTTATTTATATAGATATTTTTATTTATATAAATAAAGTTTTATGACATGGGATCTTTTAATGTATCTGAGCTACCATCAACTCAAGCCTCGATTTAATGTTTCATCCAAAGGGCGACACACAGGTGTGCAGGACTCTCCTAATACTGCACTAACAGTAGCATCAGCAATCCAATCACCTGGAGTTTGAATAGAACCCACAGGCTCTTGGTCTTCCAGCCCCAAAGGCAAATGTGCTGCCTATTGACACACGAACACTAAACCTTAATATATACTTTCAGTATTCTTGAATTAATCCATTTATTGTACCTAATTACACTCTTGATGTGTGTTATAGAAAAATATATTTCTTTATTACCATATATTGCAGAAATATTTATCTGCACTAACTATTTGGAAGTTATTACTTCAAACTGTTCTCATGTGTAGGAGATTTTCCTACAGCAGAATGTAGCATTGTGGCTTTTGTCTTTTGTTTAGTAAGAGACATGGCAACGTTTTTGATAGTAAAGATAAAGAGCAAATGATAGCAGGAATAGACAATGTTTTATATTAAAAACTTGTGTTTATTTGAGATTTTATACATGCATGTGGTACATTTGAAATCAGGAAAGTTATTTCGATAGATTAGTCATTTTAGGCACATTTACAAATATATTGGGTTCTTTGGAAATATGTGTATCTTTTTTAAGCACACAGCTATTTACCTACCACAACTACTCATCCCTATGTGGACTTCTGGCTTGAAGAACTAAATAGAACTTACAAAAATATGGTATATGTGAGGCAACTTCTTGACATCCTACATTAGTACATAGCAAGTCCACGAACCATGTTTATTCATCACATGGAAAATATTGCTTCTTTCACAAATGATAGCTAGTAGAACACACTCATAAGATGGTAAATCAAAATGCAGTGGTTTGGTATTGCATCAGTTACTTGAAGATTTACTGCATGCGAGTATGGTTATGCATAATTGTTCTTTTTCTTGGATTGCGCAGATGCCATGGCAGACACAGTAAGCTCAAGGTTGTTCTACAGGATTGTATGGCTCTGGCTGTTCTCTGTGGTGATCAGGGACGTCATCCTTAATGCCACCATCTCTTAAATCAGCCCTAGAGTTTGGACTTGAGGACCTTTGTCGGGAGAGTCTGACTCATCCTTTGGTGTGCTTTTATGATTTACTTCACATATTTCCAGGCTGTACCAGTCTCCAAGGAAGAAGAAGCCCCTTCGCAGACAAAGGAGGAAATTTGAGCATTAGGCTGTATTACCTTCCATGGCTTTGCTGGTTAAGCCTTCCATGAGGATTAACCTCACCAACCTAGAATCCTCAATCACGACTGTCAGGCAGTGCCCAGTTAGAGCAGTTCTCAGAGTTTAGGCTTTGAGGGCCATCACAAACACCACTGGGTTCTAGGTGTGGTCACATAAGGCCCTTCTTAGAGCTCTTGGACTCTTCCACTCAGGAGCTAAACCATCTTCACAAAGCTGTTAAAACACACGAATATTGCATGATTCATTGTGTCGATAAGGATACGTCTCTTTCAGGATGTGACCATGGCTTTATTTTCTTCCTTGTACTATATTTGAAAGAAGTGAGAGACTTTATCCCATTCTGAACTTTGGCAGTTTCCTTTAGTAGATCAGGTAAGTGAAGTGAAGTTCTAGATGATAACTTTCCAGTGGATCATGTCCTTGTTGCTTCAGGGTACTTAGATGGTGGTTCTTCAGTGAGTTCCGTACAGGGGTTACTTTGATCTTTGCCCCAGGTGGGCATTACTTTCACTGCACTGTTCTGTTGTTTGGTCCCTCCTGTGTACCCCAGGTACTGTGGCACTAGCTTTTGTGGTGGAGGCCTTTGTCTTTCATAAGAATTGTTATTTTCCTTTTACTATCAGACAGCAAATCTTTGGTTAGAAAATGCTGCTGCTGCCAAAGGCCACTTTACCAAGATTGTAGGATCTTCTGGTGCTTGCTTCAAAAATGTTTCCATTGTCAGCATTTATGTCACTGCCACTGAGTCATTGATTCACACTTTCATTAAGTATTGCACTTTATCTCCAAGTGTCTGGTCTCCTTTGGTGCATCAGTGCTCAGTGTAGTGAGCCTTCACCTTTTGATTGACTTCCTATTCCTGTATCCCAGGATAGTTTATCACTGTTTGCAATTCATCCCAATCCCTTAACTCAGATGTGCTCACCATATTAGTTGATCTGTTAAGTAAACCTCCTTGGTTGATCCTTATAACACCTTGTTTATCTGGATGTCCTTTTCATCCATTGGCTGCTTTTGGCATTCCTTGTGAATCAGATGAGTATATATTTATTTCTCCTTGTACAGCATAATTGTCTTCACTATTTTCTTAAATTATGAGTGTTTCTTATTATGTGGTTAGGTTGAATAGGTGTGTATAAAATGCTAGACACATTCTAGTTTGTGATGTCATAACATGTAGCTGTGCAGCTCCTGATTTTTTTTTATACATTTGTTAATCTGGTAAGAGCACTGGACAAAAGTGTACCTTTTCAGGGGTGAGCTGGGGGAGAAGCCTGGTTAAATGACTTGTACAAATTTGCACAGTAGGCTAATGGAGGTTGAAAGAGTCAAACCCTGTGCTAAGTCCAGGAATTAGCTTGATTACAGTTCAGAGGCATTGTCTTCTGCACTAACTGCCAGGCACAAATTCAGGAGCTTGAGAAGATGGGAGGGAAAGTTATCCCAACACTAAATTCACCAAGTAGGGTCTGCTCACTGATTGATTAAGACGGTTTTTACTTACTTTTTATTTTCACAAAAAAAAGAGTGTTAAGCAAGTAGAATGGGCTTCCCAGACTTGATAATAAAGAGCACATCAGCAGAAGGCATTTAAGAAAGCATGGGATATGTACAGCATAGGGGGATGGACTACTGATGGGTGTTGGCTGCAGCAGTATGGTATACTGTGTAGATCAGTAGTCTTATGGTACTGTGTGCCTCTATGAAAAGGGCAACATGTCAAATTTAAAACTGAATGTCTTTCCAACTCAGTTATCTAAATGTATCACTTTTCAAAAACTGATAAGCTGTTGTAGATTGCAGTGTAATAATGCAGTGAAAATAAAATTAATATAGACTGTTTTTCCTAATGCAGAGACATTTAAGGCAGCAGACTGTAAGTGTATTTTTTCAGCACTCCATTTCCTAAATACATTCTTAAAGAATTTGTTATACATATGCCTGCCTTACCTACAGTTTGCATTGTTCTTACTCTTCCCAGTCCCTTAACATTTACATTGCCTTTTTGTTTACCTACATACATGCATACATACATATGTACGCAACTGGTTGCCATATTAGCTTACAAGTCACCTTTTGGGAGTTCATCATATTACTTTTACTAGTGTGATGTTCACATTTGGTGCATATGTTCATTGTTTTCTCCATTTCTGCTAGTTATAGTCATTAATTACAGATTATCATCCTTACATTTATTGGAACTTCTATTTTAGTACTGTATATATTGCTGCCCTGTTTTTCTTTATTTGCCACTATTCAGGGTTTCATTCCTTCTCTGCAATATCCTCTTGTTGGCAAGAAGCTCTTGTGACTTACCGCACTCTTTGGGTATGCACTCTCATTTCTTTCTCCTTAGTCATCCTTCACTGAAACAGTGGGAATGGTTTTGTGGGAAGACAATACTATTGGTTCCTTTGCTGTGCCCTTCACCCCTGTTTTCTATTGCCCTAAGGTGTGTTAAAAGTTGACTTGCTCCAGACTTATCAAAATAGTTGCTTGAGTAACCTTTCTAATCTCGTGCTCATTATTCAAGTGAGCCCTTATTTTTCCATTAGCACTCTGCAATCACTCCCCTTCTTGTTCTGTGAGATTCTCCTTCTGCAGTACTTGAACATTTGTTAATCCCTCTAAATAAGTTTTGTTACTTCTTTACCACATGTTTCGTTTTATTTCTACCATGTTTTTAAACTCCAGTTTCCTTTAATTTCACTCATTAGGTACCCCTTCTGAAGTAATTTCTATCTTCTCTAATAAATAAATCATACCCAGTACCCATTCCTTTAATACATGTCTATTTAACAGATAAGTAGGAAAGAACCAATGTTTCTGGTTTACGTTATTTCCGTATATTTTGTTTTGTATTTATTGGTGCATGATCTAATTTAGCTATTGGACGAATCTCAGAGCTTTCAATTAAATGCACATGCTCCTGGAAAATAATTCATGTTCAGTCAGGCTTAGTTGTATCTTCCGGAATGATACATAGATTCTGTCAGTCGTACAAACACAGCAAGCAGTGAGTAGTGACCTGTGCAACAGAAAAAAATAACCTATTTAAAGCAAATTTTTCCTTGCAAGAAGAAATTGTAGATAAAACATTCCTTATACTTTCACAGTTTGTCAGAACAAACTTTAACATACCTAGCAATTCAAAATTCTGAAAATCAAAGTTGCGCAAGTAATACACTTTTTCCCCCGTACCTGTCAGTAATTTTCCCATCCTTGTCAGAAAGAGTAGGATTGGCATTAACTAAGTGCTTAGCAGCAGTGGGATCAGCTAAGGCTGTAGCTGTTGGGTTAGGTTTTGGAGTAGTTTAGAAAAATTTAAAAGACTGGTGAAATAAGTTTTCATTTAGTTTACGCTACTCTGAAACTGACAGAAAAAATGAGTGCTCTATTTAAAAGTACGTTATGCACAAGCCAGTGCATTTCTTTGTGCCGGTCCCAAGCCTGGATAAATGGGGAGATTTGCGTCAGGAAGGGCATCCAGTGTAAAACGTTGCCAAATAATTCATGCGGACACCAGTAAATATTTACATACCGGATCGGTCGAGGCCTGGGTTAACAACGACCGCCACCAGTACTGTTAGCCAATAGGGTGCTGGTGGAAATTGAGCTACTGTTGGCTGAAGGAGGAGAAGAGGCGGAAGGCATGGCCGAAGGCAGGAAGAGAGGAGAAAGGCTAGGACTGTGGTAGTGAGGGTCGCAACTTTGAATGTTGGCAGTATGACTGGTATAGGGAGAGAGCTAGCCAATATGATGGACAGAAGGAAGGTTGGTATATTCTATGTGCAAGAGACCAGATGGAAGAGGAGTAAGGCTAGGTGTATCGGAGGTGTGTTAAAATTGTTTTAGCATGGTGTGGATGGGAGGAGAAATGGCGTAGGAGTTATCCTGAAGGAACAGTATGCTGAGAGTGTTTTGGAGGTGAAAAGAGTGTCGGATAGAGTGATGTTTATGAAGCTGGAAATTGATGGTGTAATGATGAATGTTGTTAGTGTATATGCTCCACAAGTTGGGTGTGCGATGGATGAGAAAGAAAAATTTTGGAGTGAGTTGGATGAAGTGGTGATGACTGTACCCAAGGGTGAGAGAGTGGTGATTGGTGCAGATTTCAATGGGCATGTTGGTGAAGGGAACAGAGGGGATGAGGAAGTGATGGGTAGGTATGGTGTTAAACAAAGGAATGCAGAAGGTCAGATGGTAGTGGATTTTGCGAAAAGGATGGACATGGCTTATGTGAATACGTATTTTAACGTGGGAGGAGCATAGGGTGACATACAAGAGTGGAGGAAGATGCACACAGGTGGATTATATCTTATGTAGGAGGGCCAGTATGAAGGAGATTGGAGACTGTAAAGTGGTGACCGGGGAAAGTGTAGTTAGGCAGCATAGGATGGTGGTTTGTAGGATGATGGTGATCAAGAAGAGGAAGAGGAGTGTGAGGGCACCACCAAGGATCAAATGGTGGAAATTGAAAAAGGGTAATTGTGAGGTGGAGTTCAGGGATGAGTTAAGACAGGCACTGGGTGGCAGAAAAGAGTTACCAAATAGCTGGGTGACTACAGCAGAGCAAGTAAGGGAGATGACTAGAAAGGTGCTTGGCATGACATCTGGACAGCGGAAGGATGACAAGGAGACATGGTGGTGGAATGAGGAAGTACAGGAGAGTATACAGAGAAAGAGGTTGGCAAAGACGAAGTGGGATTGTCAGAGAGATGAAGAAAGTAGACAGGAGTATAAGGAGATGAGGTGCATGGCAAAGAGAGTGGTGGTGAAGGCTAAGGCATATGAAGAGTTGTATGAAAAGTTGGACACTAAGGAGGGAGAAAAGGACCTGTACCAATTGGCTAGACAGAGGGACCAAGCTAGGAAAGATGTGCATCAGGTAAAGATGATAAAGGATAATGAGGGAAATATACTCACAAGTGAGGAGTGTGTGTTGAGGAGATAGAAAGAGTACTTTGAGGGATTGATGAATGAAGAGAATGAGAGGGAGAGAAGGTTGGATGATATGGGGATAGTGAATCATGAAGTACAATGGATTAGCAAGGAGGAAGTAAGGATAGCTATGAAGAGGATGAAGAATGGAAAGGCTGTTGGTCCAGATGACATACCTGTGGAAGCATGGAGGTGTTTGGGTGAATTAGCAGTGGAGTTTTTAACCAGATTGTTTAATGAAATCTTGGAAAGTGAGAGGATGCCTGAAGAATGGAGAAAAAGTGTTTTGGTACCAATTTTTAAGAATAAGGGTGATGTGCAGAGCTGTAGTATCTACAGAGGGATTAAATTGATCAGTCACAGCATGAAGTTATGGGAAAGAGTAGTGAAAGCTAGGTTAAGAAGGGACGTGATGATTAGTGATCAGCAGTATGGTTTCATGCTGGGAAGGAGCACTGCAGATGCGATGTTTGCCCTGAGAGTGTTGATGGAGAAGTACATTGATGGTCAGAAGGAGTTGCATTGTGTTTTTGTAGACTTAGAGAAAACATATGACAGGGTGCCTAGCGAGGAGTTGTGGTATTGTATGAGGAAGTCAGGAGTGTCAGAGAAGTATGTAAGAGTGGTACAGGATATGTACGAGGGTAGTGTGACAGCGGTGAGGTCTGGGGTGGGAGTGACAGATGCATTTAAGGTGGAGGTGGGATTACATCAAGGATCAGCTCTGAGCCCTTTCTTATTTGCAGTGGTGATGGAAAGGTTGACAGATGAGATCAGACAGGAGTCCCCGTGGACTATGATGTTTGCATATGACATTGTGATCTGTAATGAGAGTAATGAACAGGTGGATAACTAGGCTAAGGGTTCTGACATTGATGAGAAGACATATCTTTATCATTTCAGTTTTCTCTGGATGCTGTTTTTTGAGGGACATTTTAATTTAATGTGATAATTATTTGTGTGGAAAACTAAAGCTTCTTCTTTCCTAAAAAGAAGATTAAGTGAATGAACGAGTTTCCAGGAGACCAAATGGCATATTCATTTTTTGAATTTGAAGATAAAGTGGCCGAGTGGTTAAGACGATGGACTGCTAATCCGTACTGCTCTGCACACGTGGGTTTGAATCCCATCCTTGTCGGATTTCTTTTTGGACGGTGCAGTGGTGCAGCGGTAGCATTGTTGCCTCACAGCAAGAGGTTCTCCGGTTCGATTCATGGCTGGAGTGCCTTCTGTGCAGAGTCTGCATGTCCTTCCTGTGTTTGTGTGGGTTTCCTCCGGGTGCTCCGGATTCCTCCCACGTCACAAAGACATACATCTGGAACATTTCTCCCCAGGCCTCCACTGAAAATTGGCTTTGTTCCAAGTCAGACTTTCGCGGTAAACAAATGTTAAATAAAAAATAAATAAATATTCGACTAGTCGTGGAACCTATTCAGGATGTTTCTGATACTGCTTCAGTGTGTAAACGTACTCAGCCCTTGAGCTACTGAGAAGTGTTAAATGATCATACAGAGTTCCCCAGTAAAGACCAGATTTAATCAGTAACATGAAGAATAAACCTGTCATAATTTCTTTGGAAGCCAAACAATATCAAGTGGAGAAGCTTTATCATGTGTCACATGATAGAGTTCAGGCTGTTAGAGTGGGGAAATGGTTTCTTTCTTCCTCAAACCTTTCTGTATGAACAGTTAAATTTAAGGGTTATGTGATCCAGAGACTGTGCATTCTCTGCTTGATGGAGAAACTGGGGATAGGTTGGGGAAATTATTTTCACAGGTGACAAGGTGGGAGTGCACATTCTTAATTGCACTTAAGATCAATTTATGTCTCATAAGGATGGTAACTGCAAGGGTAACAATGCATAGGATTGTTTGGCAGAGGTATATAAAGTCTGTTTAGAGGATGTTGATTCTGAAGCATGTCTTTCCTCTTAGTCATTATATTCAAGCTTGTGTGTGTGTGTGGGGGGGGGGGGGTCAGTTTAAGAAGTTATCCCAGTGGCATATGCTTCAGTGTCGTAGAAATGTTCTTGCTTCTAGAAAAAACATTTTTAAAGAAAGAATAGATCCACGGGGAGCAGTTTTAACAAATGTAAATAGACCCCCTCATCCTCACAGAAGAAATTCCAACAACAACTGAGACCATCTTAGTTACTTACGGCTAGATTATTGTTTTGATGCATCCTTTCCTTTCTCTTAAGTTACAGTTTTCATCACTGCTTTCACTCGGACAGATGTTTTTTTCTGGTGAAGGCATTGCAGTTGTTTCAAGTCCACTGAAGAGGCTTAGTTCTATACATGTATATGCTTGTATGAGTGTGTGTGTCTCTGTGTGTGTGTGTGTCTCTGTGTGTGTGTGTGTCTCTGTGTGTGTGTGTGTGTGTGTGTGTGTGTGTGTGTGTGTGTGTGTGTGTGTGTGTGTATCTAAATATGTTTATGTGGATATATATGGTTGTATAACATAACATGCACAACACATCAATGCTAAAACTTTAAAAAACAAATTTACCTGGAAAAAAAAACATTGAACACAAAGCAATCAAAAAACAAAAAACGCTAGACTCCTTCTCCAATCTTTTAACCCCTACTCTAACAGTCACTTCAGAACACACTTGTGTAATTAGTGGATTTTTCATAAGTTAATATGTTAAGATTAGGGGCAAGGATATGGACAATGTTATGGTTCTTGTGCATGAGTAAGGTGGATTGGGGCACTTTGCTCCCCTGCATCATTTATACATGCTAACCCTAAAGCTGCCCCTAACACTAGTAGAAATCCTACCCTAACTTATGAAAATCGCTTTCCCTAACAGTCCCACTACTCGAGACAGTTGGACACACACACAATATCACACATTCACATTACTAAATCTTTTCCCTAAGTTGGTCCTTGCTTTAACCCTAACCCAAAATACTTACGCACACATTCAAAAACTTTCATCACCACACTGTCAAATAAATTAACCTTCACCAAACTTATTGACACTTTATAACATTCATGTACACACACCACAAAACCTGTCCCTGTACTTAGCCCTTACTTTAACCCTGTCCCAGAAAAAACATTTGTCCATGCACACCACTAAACCTATTGTCTTACCTAGTCTTTACTTTAAACCTAAACAGTAAACACTCGCATACAGTCTTGTCCATTTTCAGTTACATTTCAATGAATTTTCTTTGTTTCATGTGGCCATCTTTTACTTCCATTTTGCAGATCTGTTATTTGTGTTTTCCACAACCCAAGTGCTTTTTGTTCAACTAATGATTTTGGTTTCAAACATTTTTCTGTAATCTGGTCTGGGTAGTTCCATTGTGATGGTTCGTCATCTTTCTGTAGTAGTCAACTGTTTAGCACTCGGTCTTGTCCATCACTCTCTAAGGGAATTTGTTTTTATAGCTTGGATTAAATTATGATAAAGGTATTTCATCCACAAGACAAGCTCACGGAAATAATTTTATGTATAGTATCTGTCCTGTCCCTGGAACAGCAAACATGTCAGCTTAACAGGACTCTGATTTGGAGGTGTTCTTGTATATTAATAATTCTTATGATTTGCTGTGCAAAATCTCTCATGAGAAGGTGTTAATAGCTGCTGGAAAGGTTGTGGAACAGAGCTGCAAATCCTTTTGAGCTTTATAATGTGACTTTGCGGCCTTCTGTAGTGGATAGTTGTCAATATTTTCTCCTCTTCTGCTGTTTTAAGCTTGCCTGTTTTCCCCGTCTCTCTTGGGTGACTGCACACCTTCTGTCAGTGTATGCTGTGATGTCACATGCTGGGCTAAGTGGGAGTGCCTAGCCCCTGCACTGCTCAGTTCCTGTCACTCACCTTTTACTCATTGTGGAAAAGTTCCGGCGTTCTGTGGCTAAAAAGTATAAGGCATCTGAGTGAATGTTTTGCTGCCAGGTCAAGAGTATAATGTAAAGCACAGTCATAAGTGCCAGCGTTTTATTCTGATTTCCCTTAAATAAGAGAGAAGTTGAGGTCTTTCTGACTTAGCTCATAATAGGCAACAGTCAAGGGTGCCACAGGGTGAGAGTGAAGGATCAGGAAGCCAGTCATTGATTATACCCTCCTGAAGTTAAGTCTATACTTTCACGACAGCCTTAAGGGCCTCACATGCTGCCAGTTCCAATTTAACTAGTAAGGAAGTACATTTGTGTCTGTCTTTGGCCAGCAGCAAACGACCCATGAGAACATCCCATAACCACCCTGGCTGGAGTGTCCACACCTCATCTTAAGTACAGAGCTCTCAACATCTCAGTCCTCTTTCTTATCCAATTTGTGTACCAAAAGCCTGTTGACCTTATCTGAATTGGTGGCTGGCGCTAACCAACCTTCATGCTCGTGCTTCAGTGACCACGTATTTGTTTCCATTTGGATGGGGGTGGTGGCTAGAATGGGCACACTGGCTTACGGCATCTGGGTGCCTCAGGAGTCTTACATATAATTGCCCTGGAAATGAGGGTGAGGCTGCTGTCCCTTTTGGACTTCAGGGTTCTCTGTCAAGGGAAGTCCTATCCAGATAATCAACCAGCATAGCTGTAATCTGTTAAATTAGCAGTTGGGAAATGCATTCATAGCCACTGTGTTGTTAATCACAATGGGCCATCAGCATGTGTGTGTGATGCATATTCTGAAAGAGGCCATTCTCTTGTAGATGGGCTGAACTCTGGTCTGCTGATCCCCCACAAGTGGTCCTTGAGTCTCTTATTTGTAACAGAATCCTTAGTCTCTAAAATGCTCAGGTTATGACTCTTTGCCTCTCCAGTCAATGTTTTCACTGATCCCATTTCTGAGGAGTCTGGCCAGAGATGCTGTAGACTATAAGTGAAAAATGCACTCCTGTATACCGTTATACAATTTTCTCTGATGAAGCAATTCATTCACAAAGCCAAGTTCCTGGGTCCTAAAGTTTACTTATTTAGTTTATTTTCTCTTTGTTGAGGCCATTGTTCATGTCCTTTTCTGGCACATATAAAAACCTTTTTCCTTCTTTTGCACCCTTTTTTAGGGAAGATTTTCCATTTTTGTGCCTCTTCAGGTTGGTATTGTTTCACCCTTCAGGTAAGCCTCACTGACATGTTTAGTTTCTCTCGATGATGGTTTGGCTTTTCCAGTTCTATCATAACTAAAGATCTAGCCTTTTTCATGAGAGTAGTTTGTTTCTTCATTTAAGAGGCCTTCTACCAGAAAACTGCTTTTCTTCCTGCAAGACTGATAAAAGTGTCAACCTCTGTACTACTTGTATCCCTGTAAAGTAAGGAAATTTGATGAGATAGTCCAACCTTGCATTTTATATTGCAGTGCATTCTGCCTTGATGGCAGGGTAAAGCTTCTGCCCATTAGAAGGGGGTGATTTGCTGGGATAGTCAAACCTCATACATGTGTGTGTGTGTGTGTGTGTGTGTGTGTGTGTGTGTGTGTGTGTGTGTGTGTGTGTGTGTGTTTGCTTTCTGATGGTTGGTGTACTTTCAGTAGAACTATTCCAAGAGTTAAAATTACAAGTTGTGGGATTTGCACAGATCCCCTCAAATATGCCTGGCTAATGATAGCAGTACTCGCATAAAACTATTTTCCATATGTTTTGTGTATTGAAAGATTTTCTTTTGAAGGCTTGAAGTCTCATTAATCTCCTGCTGTGACCTTTCCATAATTATTTGATCCAAAATAAACACGTGACAGAACATTTGTCAGTAGTTTAAGCATGTTCGCTATCATTTACTTTTCATTTTACAGTTGTATTCATCAGTTTGTTTACTATTTGTGGAATCTTCTGAAATTGAGCTGCATGTAAACACGACACATTTACTTTTGAGTGTGCTTTTGTAGTAAATGTTATGCTCTCTTGTTAAATTATAGTAATATAAACAGCATTCACAATTACTGTGTAAAATAAGCTTAGTCAAACATAGTAGGCAGGTAGCATTGTAATATTTTAGTAGTTTAAATAGTAACATAATTCTTTTTTATTCTTACAAGCAAAAAAATGGTTTGCAGACTTACTTTTGCACCATAGCATTAACCCAAGGATCAAGAGCCGAAGTAAAAAGCACTAGCCATATGGAGATTGCATTAGCCAAAGGTGGAACTGCATTGCTTTGAAATGTTTCATAGAAACTAATAGTGATGTAAGGAGTCCAGCATATTAGCAAACATACTGCAAAGAAAGAAAGAAAAGAAGTAAATGTAGTAGGAATCTCAATTTTGAAAATGCATTCACATAACTTTACAAAGGTTTGTACTGTCTGTCTACTAAAACTATTAACTCTGAGTGGTGCTTAGTATCTAACTTGAAATTCTATTTGAAAGTCATGCGCTCTGTATGCCTTGAAATAACAGTATTAAACAGACATAGACATATCATTAATGCAGTATCCTGTTTAGTTCAGTACTGCAAATGCAAAAATATGATTATATCCTAGGTTTTCATTTTGCAAACATTGTTTTATTCAGTTGTATGGAACTGTTGTGACAGTTGCTGCCTGTCCGTGGAATTAAACCAAGAATCCTTCATTTCCATATGCTAGATATGTTCTTGAGTGGCAAATAGTGAAATGGTTTGAAACTGGAATATATGAAATCAGCTTAGTGTTGTATTCTTGTATTCTGTAGTTGTTGTTTGCGTTTTCTTTCAATACAGAATGGAAGTTCAGAATGCTAAAAATACACTAACCCCATTGTAAATATTACTACTAACAGCTGAAATTGTCTTTGATGTACAGGTTCGTATACAGTCGCCCAATTTGTACTGTGCACACTTCCCTTTTTTCCCCTGCTGTTCTCCTTCCTGCCAGTCATTCAAACTTGAGTGATGTCATTGAGGTCAGAGTACCCCCACAAGCTAATCTGCCCACTTTACTAATGTCCAGCTTACTCATTTTGTCCAAGTATGAAAGTCATCCCTGCTTTGAGTGCCAGATGAAAAAGATTTTCTCCCTCTATCTGCTCCTTTTCTTGGCTGTCTGTACTAGTGCAGTACTTCACCTAAAGAGTTCCTTCAAGCTTAGTTGCCGTTTCAACTGTCAGTATAGCATGGTACTTCCGTAGGTTCAAAAGTTCATAGGCTAACAACCACTGGGGCCTTTATAAAGCCTAGCCACGTAACCCAAAAGTATTCCATGATGTATTGTGTCTTAGAGGTAATTTTAAGCGTTATTTGTCAGGGCAAGGTTTAACAGCTGCCTCTGCCCATCAGAGATATTGGTGTCAGACCAAGAGTGAATTCCTAATTTCCTGTCCACTGTTTGAGTTGGTGCTTGAATAGAGTTAGGGAAGGGCTCTGCTTCACGTGGATGGGAAGCCTATTCCAGAGAATGGAGATTCTCTGAGATATACACCTGTCCCTCCAACATGTCCAGTTTAAGTTACACGCAAAGTTTAAATTCTTAGATTTAGTAGTTCTGGTGCTGTTCATTTTGCGGATATGCCAGAGGTCCATCAAAGCAGGATCCAGGGGAGACTTGTATGCTAGACATCAATTGTCTCTCAACAGGCTGCAGGAAATAAGAGTATAGAGAGTGAGCTTTGAGGCAATCTACATAGGACATTGTGTGTTCTTTTTGTGAAGAGCCTGTGTGGACATTCTACTTGTTGCATGTGCCTAGTCAGGTACATATTAGCGAGGACAGCACATGGTGCAGTGGTTGCTTGTCGTCTCACAGCAAGAGGTTCTCCAGTTGTGCAGAGTTTGCATGTCCTCTCTGCGTTCATATGGATTTCCTCTAGGTGCTCCGGGTTCCTCCCACATTACAAAGACATGCATCTGGAGCATTTCTCATCTGGCCTCCATTGATAATTGGCTTCATTCCAAGTCAGACTTTCCTGGTAAATAAATGTTAAATAAAATATCAAAGGAGGCATTATACTTAATGATGGGTCTGATGACGGCTGAGTACAGTAGCTGGTTGACTTCCCTAGACCTAGATGCCATACCCTTATAAATGGAGTGTCATAAAATGAGTTACTTACTACCCTAGACACATGTTGGTTGAAAGCCATGTGTTCACAAATCCCTGACGGCTGTGCCTGCTTTTAGGGTGTTTTATCAGTGAGATTGTTTCCCTGGCTGCCTGACTTCCCAAAAGTACTATTATGCATTTTTTGGCATTGAGTTTTAAGCCACGGTTTTGGCACCAGTCATTTGTCTGTTAGACCTTCCTGTAAGTTGTTAGTATTTTGGGGGATTTCTATGATTGCTCCTAACTTGCAGTCATTTGCAAACTTGGTGAGCCAGAGGCCCTTGACATTAGTCTTGACTTCTGAAAAATAGATGCCAAAGTGGACCCAGCACAGAACCCTGGGGCCACCACTGGTGACTGGCCTCTTTGTGGAGATGGTCTCTGCAATCCAAAATTCTGGGGCCCTGTCTGTGAGCCAGCTGGCTGTACAATGATTTACATAGGGGTTTATGCCTAATTCCACGTGTTTGTTTACAATGCCTGACTGGAGTGTTGTATCAAATGCCTTAGCTAGGTCAAGGTAGGCAGTATGGGCCATTTTGCCCTCATGCATTGCCTTAGTGACCTTTCCAAGAAATCCACCAGGTTCATTCAGCTTGACCTGCCTTTGACAAAACCAGAGTGGGTTTGTCCAGTATCTGAAAGTTTCCTATGTCATTGTTAATCATTTCCAAGATACTTTCCATGGCTTTGAATATGACACTACTCAGACTAATAGATGTGTAATTCCTAGGATCCGTTTATGGTCTGCCCTTGTGCAGAGGGATGGCATTTGCAGTCTTTCATTCATGTGGCACAAACCCTGTGTGGATGTGGAGGTTGCGGTTGAATAATGACACCGGTAACTTCAGGATATTTAGTAGGCATCTTAGGATATTATTGAGGCCCATTGAATATGTATTCTTGGCCTTAGAGACTGCATCAAAAACCTGCTCCCTGCTGATAGTTGGAGGGGTAATGTCAGATGGTATTTACTGGGGGGCATCTGAGGGTGAGAGGGGAGTAAAGTTGGAACTGAATTTGTCAGCCAGAAGATTTGATGCATCTCCCAGTTCCATGAATGTAGCTTCATTTGCTAACAGCTTGGTCCACTGTTTACTGCCTTTGAGGTTTCAGGCATAGATAAAGAAAGCCTTAAGATTATCCTTGGCTTGGGATGCCATCTTTACCTCAAAATTTGCTTTGTTTGGCTTAATTAGTCCTTTTATCTCTTTGGCTTAATTAGTCCTTTTATCTCTTCAGTTTGATGCAAGAGTTTTTGTATGTTACACTTCCTAATTTTAGCTATGCTTTTTTTCTTTTGTTGTACAGCCTGTTTAATTTTGCATTCCACCAGGGTGGTTTGCTTTTGGAGTTAGTTTTGAGTTTACTTCGTACAGGCACAGTATTCTCTGTGCAGTCATTGGCATGGTTGTTCAGAGCTTCCCTGAATAATTCCAAATGGGCTGCTGTGTTATCTGGGTTTGGCTAGGCTTGAACTTTTGACAGGTTATCACTTAGTAGAAGGTAGTTTGACTTGGAGTAGTTTCTGACTGTTAACTTTTGGTAGGGTTACAGAATTGATTATTTAATTGGAGACTGCTTTGTGTTCTGAATTACCAGAGAGGACATGACACTAGGGGGCAGCATTCTCCCATATTTGGTAGTACCAGGTCCAATGTGTCTGTTCCTATAGTAGGCATATGCATTACTGGTCCAAGGTGTTTGTGTTTATAATGTCTAGGAATCTCCGCACGTGCAAGTTTGGGGTCGTTTATGATTCCCAGTTTGTAGAGGGATAATTAATGTACTGCATCATGAGTATGGTATTTGGTTTTAATGGTTAGCGTCACCATTAGAGCTATGGGTTTCATGGGACATAGAAGGTGACCTCTAGCTTACTAGAATATGGTATGAGACTTTGTTTATGGTCATTTGAACATGGAGGAACTCCAGTGCATCTTACTGTTTAAACAACCTATAGGCGTGCTTGCTGTCGATGGGGATTGAGACACCTCCACCTTTAGTCCCTGTCTGTGTAGTTGCTGGTCTAAATGTGTGGAATGCACTGAAGCCTTGCATTGCTGAGGTACTCTCTGTGGCTTTCAAATATGTATTGGTAATTGCATAGATATCTGCATTCCCCAAGGTGAGGAGAACTTAAAGGGGAGTATAGTTCTTGTGTAGACTTCTGGCATTAAGCATTAACACCTTTAGATTTCCTTGGGTAGATTTTGCTGTGTTGAAAAGTTTATCAATATGGCATTGACTTGAAAAGATTCTGTGTGTGTGTGTGGGGGTGGTGGTAATGTTTTAGACAATATTCAAAAGCCTAAAGGAGACAGGTACAGACCATCCTTGGCAGAGCAGCATCATTTAACTATGTCCTACCACTCTGACAAATGCTGTATTCTCCCCTAGAGTGACATCAAAAACTAAGCCAATGATTAAAGTCATTTATCTTCTGTTCATATTGTGGTTTCATCCATGGTGAAGGTAAAATGCTGCTCAGTGCTAGGCACATACCAGCCTGAAGCACACAGTCCAAGAGCTCCATGTCTCTCTTCATATAGTGTAGGGAAGTACATCTCTGGTCATTTGCACTTACCTAGACTATGACTGACTCATTCTGGTACCTATGTGCATGTGTAACTTGGCAGATCCTGGCCCCTGATATGTAACTGACCATTATCTTCTCCTTCTTCAGCCTGGTGAGTGGGGCATCAGTATGTCATACACTGGAGTCCTCTATGACTAGAGTCCTGTGTAGTGTATTGGCGTGCCTTATGGGCTTCGTAGTTGAGGCTGTACTAAGTATGGCTGTAAGTGCAGTGTTGGGTGTTATTTCTGTTGAGTGCCCTCAGGTTTCCTGAAGATGATTTTTGTAGGTGGAATATCTTGGTGGTCTTTGGGGGTTGGGAAGATTGCATTTAAGTGCCTCAGCCTAAGTAGGTCCATGTGTGGTGGGTGTAACGTGTGTTTCTGTTAACATCATTCTTATTATGACTGTTCATATGCCAGCGTTTTGCCTCCAAAGATATTGTGTATATTCATCTCTCACATACGTATGTGTTTCTCTGAGGATTAAATGGTTGTCAGTGAATATTTCACAATTGTTACATTGTCTAAATATACCCGTATCCACCAAATTGCCAGTGTAGAAGGTGGTGAAAGTGCATATCCATTATGTTAGGTCATTTATTGGGTGAGCTGCAAGGGTGTGAGGCATGAGGGGTTAGTAGTGGGTGGACTAATGGTGCTGTTGGGACTAGAGTAGGCTCTATATAATACTAAAGGGGCAGTGCTCCTCAGTGTGCAGAATAGCTGCCATGTGCTACTCAACCCACAAAGTAGTTGCTCTACACTCCACGAGTTACAGTTTCAGAGGTGGTTTTTATATGGAAAATTTGGTTTCTGGGTGTCTCTGTATATACAAAGGCACCATACCTCTCAACCTCTTAGCTCAAGAAATTTGACAAAGCCTGAAATAATGGGGGGACAAAGGCCCAAAAATAGGGACAGATTTTAAATATTGCTCTTATAAACTTTTAAAAAAAGTAGCCAGAATAACAGAGTTTATGTTAAAATGCATTTTCTATGGATATGATGTCTGAAAATCAAGTCTGTCATAGTGATTTAATTCCTCAGATTTTCCAGGTGATGTCAGAAAACCACAGATTTTATGAGGAACAGGACAAAAGTTTTAGCAAAAATCTGGATATTCTCGAAAATCTGCACAGCTGAGAGGTATGCAGGGCACTGCTAACCACAACTGCATGATGGGCAGTGGCGAGCAAATGTGCCAAATTTATACAGGCACTTAAAACATAGGAAACTGGCTTCTTAGCCTTGTGGCTTATAAAACGACTATATGTGCAGCTTTCTTATTTTTCCCAACTCTGGTAGTTTAGGTCACCACCTAGTGCTATTAGATGGACTGTACCAGTCCTCTTAATGGAAAAACAAGAAGAGATTGCTTGAGAGTGTAATGCTACAAAAAAAAACAACTTAAAAGTACCTGGGCAGGGTGATTTAAAGTATTGGGGACCTTTAAAACAATTTAAGTGTGAAATCAACAAACAAAGCAAAACTGAAGTAGTGGAGCTCTAATAAATTAAACAGTTAACTGAAGTGCAAATAATAAAATTAGTCTATTTTCCAGGGATGGAACAGAATTAATTCAGGACCCTCTCAGGGTGTGGAGAGGGAGTCAAACAGATGGGAGCTTGGGAAAATGACCAGGAGACAGTTTGCAGTAAAGGAAGCTTACTCAAGAGCAATACAGGTTTGCTGGGTTGGTACTCAGCATTTTGGATCTGTGGAAGACAAGTGGGTGGGAAAAGTACTTAAAGGACAACTGCACCCACAGACTAAAAAAAAAAACATGTTTATTTCATCATGGTTTGGTGTTTCCTACATTTTAACACCACTCTTGGACTACTTACAGGTTTTTAAATATTTTTATAAGTAATTTCTGAGTCTGACCACATGGGGTCTGGCATCTTAAAATAATTCTGATTATTTAGTCTGCCTGTAGGTATCCCACAATGGAGTGCTTGTCTGTAAAAAAAAATTACATTACAGATGCATCTTTCTTCCTAAAGCTCTTGTCACTGCATTAATTTTACATGCATACACTGCTTTCAGTCACAGTCAGCTTTAAGTAACATTTCATGCCATTTACTGACTACTTAAAACACAAACAGTGCAAATGCCACAGAACAGACTTTCAAAGTGCTTTTATAGCTGCTTCTTTTTAGAATGGCTAAACTGCAGTCTTTTGCGAAGGCTGAATTGTACTACTTGGATTGATCTCCCACCCCCTTCACACCTAACTTCCCTAGCTGTCAAAGTGCTAAGGGTTATTTGAGCCGTTACCTGCTGTGACTGACATTTCACAGCAGGGGACTTAACTCATGTACTGTTTCCCTCTTCTAGCATTTACTTTCTGTATGGGTAGGGGAAGGACCAGAGAGTTGTGATATCACAGCATGGGTCGGTTTTTAGGACGGTCGTGGTGATGTCAGTTTGGGGAGGGAATTGGCCAAAAAACTACCTGCATTCAATGGCCTTGATGCCATCAGTGAATTGGAGACTGCAGTAAACTTTTCCAGGGCGGGATAAAAGTTTTTTGAAAGTGAAACTGCCACAGTACAGTAAGGTACTGTTCTAATGGAGAGAAACAGTCAATTTAAAATATTTTAACTGTATTGTTGTTTATTCATAGCAGAGACAGTAAATAGGGAGAAAAAGGACAGAGAAGCTGAGCATTTAATAACAGAGTCCCATTTTTGTCCTTTGACTTACATAACAGACAAAGGCAATGAAAAGAGGGGAGGGATGGAGTTTGGAAGCCAGATTACCATAAGTGAAGAAGCCAGAGAGACAGCCATTTAAAACCACAACAGGAAAATGGGGAAAATTCAAGTTGCATGAAGCAGATTAGCTAGAGAGGGATGCAGTTAAATAAAGCTAATATCGGAGCTCTAATACTGTGATGCTGAGCTACAGTTCAGTAAGCTTAGGTACGTCAGATTTTGGAACTCGTAAGTGGAGGCTGGAGCTGACGCACAAAACACAGGAATAGAAAGACACTGGAATGTAACTGTAAGCAGGTAACTAAGCAGAAGTGTAAGACTCTAGTAGGAAAACTGGAATACAGACAGCTATAAAAGCACTAAAAAAAAAAAAATCCTGTTGCAAATTTCACAATTCTGCCACTACTGCAATTCCACCACAGTGAAAGGCACCAGACTGTGCAGAAATGTACAAGTAACACTGTTTATGATAAAAAAATGCAGTAGTAAATGACTAAATGAGGCTCAAATTTGGCAGTAGTACACATCAACATGACATGTTTTTTTGCCTGGAAGCTGGTCCTCTCTTATCCCCTTCTGATCTCTAAATATACTACCTCCAGGAGTATGAGAGAAATGGGAGTAAATGCAATTTCCCTTTTCTCCAAATTGGTGCAGCATTGAAGCTGATGTTTATATACTAATATATATTTGTGTGTGTGTGTGTGTGTGTGTGTGTGTGTGTGTGTGTGTGTGTGTGTGTGTGTGTGTGCATTTATATGTATTTGTGTGTGTGTGTGTGTGTGTGTGTGTGTGTGTGTGTGTGTGTATATATATATATATATATATATATATATATATATATATGTGTGTGTGTGTGTATGTGTGTATGTACACACGCACACACACACACACATATGGGTGTCAGGCATCCTGTCGAAATGACAAAATGCCGAAGCCGTGGAGATCGACACCATTTGGTCAATGCAAGCAGACTGTCAGCAGGTGTGTAAGATTGACAATCCCCTGGTAGGGGTTAACACCTTTCCCCAGGGATTGTGTAATCTTGAAGTTAGAATATCTAGTTAACAGGGGATGTGTGGGGGCCCAGAGAGGCTTGCCCCCTCCCCCCCGCAAAAACACTTTGTTTAGTCTGCTCTGGGTAATCCGTGGAGCATGTTAAGTATATGTCGATGTTGTGGCATGCTGATGTTGGTCTCCTGGCTGTCAGCATTCTTGTTTCAACAGGAACCTTTCCAGTGACACCAGTAATCCAATATTTGTGATCCTACTACAGACACTAGGGATAACAGGTATTTCATTTTTTAGGTTCTGAAATAATTAAAGCCATTCAGTATGAACAAGTGTGTTTTTAAATGTTGATTAACTTCCATTTATATGTTCATTAGACTTTTTTTGCAATGATATTGAATGTACCCAATCCGAAAGTGCCAAGTTCTTGAATTAAAGGAAGCCACCCTATACAAATCGCAAGTGTAAATTGATGTGTAGACACTACTCCATTGAATAATGTCACACAAGCTTGGATATATAGTGACATATCTTTATAGTGACATTGACAGTACCCAGTCTTCCTAAGTCGGTGTTCCCTGTAGTACAATGCCTAATCCTGCATTATTACTTTTCTGAAATGAAGGAACCACTCATGTAAATTTTTTGTGTAATAAAGGAAACGGTTCTTTACTTTCTCACACTTGTATCCTTCCCTCCCATTGCAGTAGTCATACAGCAAATGCAAAGTCTACATTTGCGATAGAACTTGGCAGAGTTGCTGCCACTGGTCATGAGGTGGAATTACAGGATGAGTATGGTTAGAAATTATTTATAATTGCCAGTGTTTCCTTTATTTTAATACATTGAATATTTGCTTGCATCATTGTCACATTTTAATATTTATAGCTTGCTATCCGGGATCTCAGCTAAAGAACTGTCATATTTTCCTGCATGGTTTAGTCTCATAAATTGCTTTTGTTGTTGTTTTGTGGACTTGCCTTTCAGACTGATTTATAGTTTGTAAGCAAACAGAACTAAATTGGTATATTCAAAATCTTGGAGAAAATACTGTTTCTCCATGTTAATTTGCTGTACAGAGCTTTATATTTTTGGATCAATGTAATAACCTGCAATATATAAGATAATTTCATTGTGGCATTTTTTTTTAGATTTTTTTTTTGTTCGTTTTTACTTTGAGTTGAAGAAGAGTTGTGTATATGTAAATAATGGTACTCTGGAAGGAAGGGGGTATATTTACAGTGAAATATCCAAGACATACACAAAACCATGTAACCTAGTAACATTGCACTGACGTAATCTAAGTATGCATCTTAAGTAGTGACAAACTTTAATCCAGGCTCTCACATCATTTTATAAGATGATATCCCCAGAGAACAAATAATAAAAATATGTGCAACCTTTTCTCCCATGATTCTGCAATTTTTTTTTTCTGCAGATCATATGTCTATCCCAAACTGAATCCAAGTAGTCATAGGTAACTCGGATTGGGCTTTCACATTTTTGCAAATAATATTGTGTATAGTTAAACTGTTTATTAGCAACTAAGTTTTTTCTGTGTGAGCTAGTAGGCTGTTGACAGTAAGTAGTGCACCATAGTTGTGAGCACAGAGTTTTTATCATCAGAATAATATGGAAGAACCAAACATCTTGGATAGTAGCTGGAAATGTATACTATGATTGGTGTCACAAGTGTCAGTTAAAGCAAATTGCCACATGCTAGCATGGAGAGAATACATATGTTTCTTTTTTTTATCAAGTATCTTTTTATTGAAAACTTTTTTGGTATAAAAACAAAACAAAAAGAATAACAAGACAATTACATCTGGTACAGTTGATGTTACATTGTACATTCATAAACATGTAATGATAGATGTGAGAGTGTTCAATCTCACCTTTGTTCTTACACATGGGTTCAGAGCCGATCCTCGGCTCCGTGCCGGTCGACTGCAAGCTCTGCATCGAGAAGAAGCTCGAGGACATCTAATACCCACAATCCCCCTCTGCCTTTACCTCAGATCTAGTTTGCCGCTGCTGCATACGCATCGCTGGAGACTAGCTCGAGGCTGTACAGATAAGATATTTATCTATTCTGTTTAAATTTCAGAAATTTCTTTCTATCTAGTTACTTAGAGTATAAAAGTAGGTGTGTGAGTGCATTAGAAATTCTCGACACTTAGAATAGCTTAACTTAGTTAACTTTCGAGTTTAGAGTTTTTCGGGGCCTACCCCTTCTTGGACTTGTGACTAGAAACCTGTTGTAGTCTTGCCTTTAGGCAGTTATCGGATTTGCCTTTTTTGACTAAAAACTTGTGGTAGTCTTGTTTTTAGCTATTATCAAACGGACTCTTATTCCCAGATTTGACACTATTACTGGATTGGACTTTTTACTGGACTGGACTGTCTTTTTCATTTGTCAATATGTCTGAAAAGATGAAATCTGGTTTTAGTCGTTGTCAGTGTGGCCAAAAATGTCGGTCACAGACAACCACAGTTCCTGTGTCTACTGTCTTGGCCCTCTCCACTTACAAGAGGACTGCTCTATTTGTCACTCTTTTAGTGGGAGGGTCATGACAGATAGGCGCAGGAAACTGATGGATAGAGGATTACTGAAACCCTCTTTCCAGGAGGCTCTGGATGCTTCAGACCAGGCATCCAAGTCTTGAAGGGTCGAAGGCGTCGGAGCCAAAGTCATCGGCTCCGAGCTCTTCGAGTCTAGTTAGATCACCGGTTCCACAGACTTGGGGCCGAGTGTTCAACTGTTGGCAGTTCGAGCCTCGAGTCTTGGAACCGGTGACGGTGCTCCCTCCAGCGACACTGTTGAGGTTGGCTCCGTCTTCGATCCCTTCGTCTCGTTCTTCTAGGGCCCTTTCCGACACCGACGTGGACCGGGTGGTGCAGAAACTTATGGAGCATACGGCCCTGTCCAAACTTATTTCGGTCACCTCTCAGTTGATGTCGAGACTTGAAGGCCTGCCACTATCTCCATCTGTTCCTCCTCCGAGACCTGTTCAGTCTTGGGCGGAAGAAGCTGACCTGATGATTGTGGAGCCCTCGGTGCCAGAACCGTCTTTTTCTCGGTCGGCACCGTTTACCTCGACTCCATCCGATCCGGTACCGGAGTCTCGGGGCTGAAGATCTGTCCTTGGTTCCGGGACGAGTCGAACCGATGTTTCGGTTCCGACTCTCCCTCGGGCCTCGCGCGGATCGATTCGGTTCCGTCCTCGGGTCGGTGCCTTGGCTCCTGTTTCGGGATTCTTCCCATTTCTTCGAACCGGGAGATAACTCGACTCGGGACCGGGGCCTTCGACCTCATGAGGAAGGTGTTGTCTACCCAGACAACCACATCAGCAGGTACAGCTTCTCCTCCCCAAAGGACCGTTATCCTCCTCTGCACCCACGGCCACGTCCAAGCGTCGGGCACCAGTGTCTCAGCCACCCTGGAGGGTGCCCCTCTTCCTCGGAGGCTTCTTCGGATGCTCCCCGAAGAAGTTCCTAGGAAAAGACTGTGTAAGAGGAGACACTTGGATTCTCCACAAGAATCCTTGACATCTGATACTGACTTAGATGAGTCAGAAGGGTCCCTAAGTCACCTTCAGAGGATGTCTCTTTTCTGACATCTTGGAGATCCTTAAACAGAGAGGTGACTGGCAAGCCCTCCCCTTCTGAGGATGAGTCAGTTTTGCTGAAGGCATTTGGTGCCGTCCTTCCTCCTCCTGGGTCACTCCGCCCTTTGATGAGTTAATGGAATTAATTGCTCGAAGGCGTGGGAGACTCCTGACAGTGGAACCAGTCCCTAGGAAGCCAAATAAGTACATCACGGCACCACAGGACAAAGCTTACCTTACCAAAGGAGTTCCAGTAGGCGCCATGGTGGTGGCAGCGCCACGAAAAGGAGATGTCGGAGTCTTCCTCATCTGTCCATCTGCCTAACAAAGATTCTAGGACCATGGACAGATCACGGGAAGCGCATTTTCAGTTCAGCGGCTTTCTCTATGCGTTCCCTGAACTATTTGACTCATTTTACACGTTTACAGAGGGATCTAGTCAAAGAGTTGGGAGATACCCTCCAGGGTGCTACAGATGCCGCTGTCTCAGAGAAAGTTACAGCGCATCTCAACACCCTTACGTCCATTGTGAACTTCGTCCATGAGGCTGATATCCTATGCAGCCGAAGGATCGAGTAGGGCAGCGGCTTCAGCGATTGCTCTTCGTAGGCAATCCTGGATGCGCTTATGTTCGTTCGGAAGCCTTCAAGTCTTCCTTTACTAACGCCCCATTTGATGGAGCCACACTTTTGGCCCTAAAGTAAAGGAGACCCTTACCGGTGTGAACAGGAGGGAAAGACTCTGTCTGCTGTCGGAGTCCGTTTTCCACCCCTTCCAGACCGTACCCCAAAGGGCAGCGTGGTGGGAAAATGTGGTTTCAAAACCCCAAGGATCTTTTCCAAACACACAGGGTGATGCCCCTCTAGAGGCAGAGGGGGCAGAGGTGGAAGACGCCGCCCTGGCGGCAGAGGGGTCCGCAAAACCAAGGTGACAGGGATAACCTCCCTGGCAAACCTTTTCAGCACTCCTGAGAGGAGGCCCGACTGTCCTGCTCTGGAGGCAGTCGGGGTCGCTTAGCTTTATACCCTCAGGCCTGGCAAAACCTTTCTTCAGACAATTGGGTAAAAGCATTATTACCAGAGGTTACAAAATCCCATTTCTATCCACCCCATTCCAAAGAAAACTCCCAGATGTACCACCCCATCTGCGAGACCCAGCAGCTGCAGAAATTTCAAAGCTGCTAGAAAAAGAGTCATCCAACCAGTCCCAGCGGACCAAATAGGATTCGGAACTTACTCAAGGTTCTTTTTAGTTCCAAAGAAAACAGGGGACTGGAGGCCAATTCTGGACCTAAGTCATCTCAACACCTTTGTCAAGAAGGAAAAGTTCGAATGGTCACGCTTCAATCGATCCTTCCATTCTTACGGAAGGACGACTGGATGTGCTCAATAGATCTGAAGGACGCATACTACCACATCAAAATGGCCAGGGCGTCCAGAGATCACTTGCGCTTCCGGCTGGGAGCCAGTCACTATCAGTTTCGAGCCCTGCCCTTTGGCCTGACCACAGCCCCCAGGGTCTTCACCAAATGCATGGCAGTGGTAGCGTTTCATCTGAGGCGCCTAGGATTCCAGGTGTTTCCGTATCTGGACGACTGGCTCCTGTCTGCCACCACCAGGCGTCAACTGATACAAGCCAGGGATTACTCCCTACAACTTTGTACACACCTTGGCATTTCAGTAAATTTCGAAAAATCTTTGCTACAGCCATCACAGCATATCTTATTTATAGGAGCGGAATTAGATACGCGTCAGTTAGTTCTAAAACTTCCGACAGAAAGAATAGTAGCACTTCAACATTTCCCTTCTGCTGTCGTCCAGAAAATCCCCAGCAAAAATTGTTCTGAAAGTTTTGGGTCTCATGGCAGCTTCTCTCATAGCAATACCATTGGGAAGACTGCACATGAGAGTGCTACAATGGCTTCTATTTGCACAATGGTCATTCCAACAACTTCCACTGACTCACGAAATATTGATAACGAAAACATGCAAATCACACCTAATGTGGTGGTTACAGACTTGCAACCTATCCGGCGGAAGACCATTTGTGCTACCCACACCGTCAGCGACGATAACCACGGACGCTTCCCTGATAGGGTGGGGGGGCATCTTTCAGGGACAGACAGTCCAAGGCGAATGGACCAATCTGGAGTACAATCTGCACATCAATGTCCTGGAGTTGAGGGCAGTGTTTTTGGCGTTGCAACACTTTGCTCCCCTTCTTCCTCCAGGGACCATTGCAGTTCAGACAGACAACATGTCCGTAGTCTGGTACATAAACAAGCAAGGGGGAACCAGGTCTTACCAACTATGCAGAGAGGCCATGAGAATTTGGCAATGGGCAGAGTCCCACGGTCGCTTTCTCATCACAACGCACATCGCGGGTTCATCCAACGTCATAGCCGACAGGCTGAGCAGAACAATACTATTGCCTCACGAGTGGTCCCTCAAACAGTCAGTTGCGGAAAAGATTTTTCGCAAATGGGGCCAGCCTACCTGCGATCTGTTTGCGTCTCCAATGAACGCCAAATGCAGGAGCTACTTTGCCCTATTACCCCCTCCAGGGGAAGCCCCCAGGGACGCGCTGGTGCACGATTGGCCCCGGGTCTCCTATATGCTTTTCCTCCATTTCCCCTGATTGCAAAGTTTCTACAGAAAGCAAACAACCTTCAGAGGACTATAATTCTCATTGCTCCGTTCTGGCCTCGTCAAATTTGGTTCCCCTTTCTCTTGCATCACTGCATTCGGGGACCTTGGATGCTGGACCCAGAGCCAGATCTACTGACTCACTCATCAGGAGTTCCTCACCCATCCCTGGAATCTCTCCATCTAGCAGCTTGGCTGCTCCGCTTCCTTTTAGCCAGGTCAATTCCCTTACATCGGTTCAAGATATTTTGGTAGCTTCTCATAAAGTTTCCACTACAAAGACTTACACCAGTAAATGGAAGCGTTTTGTCTTCTGGAGTCACATCAGTTGGACCCTGTTACAGCTCCGTTGAATAAGGTTTTAGAATTTCTGACCGAATTATTTCAGGAAGGAGCTTCCCCGGCTACCTTAAGAGTACAGTTAGCTGCCATTTCTAACTATCATGTAGAAGAAAGTGGTGCACCTATTATGGCTCACAGACTTTGTAAAGCCTTTTTAAAAGGTTCTTTTCATATCAGACCACCAGTCAGAAGTCCAACATCACCGTGGAATTTAAATTTATTGCTCTCTAAATTAATCTTACCTCCCTTTGAACCAGCTTCAAGTTGCACTTTAAAATTTTTGTCATGGAAAACATTATTTCTAGTGGCTATTACATCTGCTAGACGGGTGTCTGAGCTGCAGGCCCTTTCGGTCAAACATCCTTATTTAATTTTTCATTCTGACAGAGTATCCCTACGCACTAATCCATCCTTTCTTCCCAAAGTTTGTTCTACTAGTAATATTAATCAGTCCATTGAATTACCCACCTTCTTTAAAGACCACTCTAATAAATTAGAGTATATGTTGCACAAACTGGACGTCCATAGACAACTCAGATTTTATTTGGATAGAACAAAAGATCACAGGAAATCTGATCAGCTATTTGTAGCTTTTGCTGACAGCAGAAAGGGTCTTGCAGTTACTGAAACGAACTCTTTCATAGTGGCTAACTGACTGTATCATTTATGTTTATGAAGATTCTGATCAAACATTATCAGCAAAACCCAGAGGACATTCTACCAGATCAATTTCTACATCTTTGGCTCATGCAGCTCGTTTACCTTTAGACACTATTTGTGCGGCTGCTACTTGGGCTAAACCACATACATTTATATCTCATTACAAAGTGGACAGGGTTTCTAGGGATAGGGCAACCTTTGGTTCCACTGTGCTCAAGAACGTTCTCCCTTGAGTTCCTCAGGATCATGGAGCTAGGGACGCTACCCATGTGTAAGAACAAAGGCGAGATTGAACACTCTCACATAAAGAAGTTATGTCCTTACCATAACGTTCCATGTGGAGTGTTCATCTCGCCTTGGTTACACTCCCACCCTCCCACCCTTAGGAAGAACATTCGATTTGGTGCCTGGTCTGGAGTATTCTCCTTCTGCTGTTGCAGTATTACTGTTACTGTCATACACTGGGTATGTTTGTATATATATGTTTTTTTATGTATATAGTTGGCATGTGTGCGTGCTTATGTCTGGTTTGCTTGCAAACTAGATCTGAGGTAAAGGCAGAGGGGGATTGTGGGTATTAGATGTCCTCGAGCTTCTTCTCGATGCAGAGCTTGCAGTCGGCCGGCACGGAGCCGAGGATCGGCTCCGAACCCATGTGTAATAACCAAGGCGAGATGAACACTCCACATGGAACGTTATGGTAAGGACATAACTTCTTTTTATTGCCCATTATGCTAATAACATTCATACTTTGTAGAAACCATAGTATTATCACACTGATATAATTAAATTATAAGTTTGTCCAAAAGTTTTTCCATATGGCATATTTATTCTACCAACTTTACTACTGTGAGCTATAATATATGCATAACATCAACCTATAATATGATAATCTACTAAAAACTTATACACACATGTCACCTTACTTATTTTGATTGCTAATCTCAACGGAGTGGTGTGCTTACAATTCTTATGTACATAGTATTTCTGTACTATTCATGACAAAATATAAGTTAATGTATTGCAGTACCTTTAGTAGCAGGTTTGATTCCAGCAGTAATGTTTACTATCCTTAAAATACATAGACTATACCAGACTGTTAAGAGAGTATTTCAATTAATGTTTTACAGTACTCTTGGTAATATATTTTATTTGTCTGACTTTTTCTATATAGTTTTTTGGCTAATATGTGTTTTTTTGCCACACTTTTGTATTCTAACCAGGTTAATTTTGATCTATCAATCCAGTTTTTTTTGCTATATAAGCTTTCATCAGAGTGCAAAGTGTTATTATGATATGTTTAGATAACTTGTTAATATTACCCTTAAATAAATGGAGTATAGCTGTTTGCCACGAGTGCGTAAATTTTGAGTATCCTAATTTCTCTAATAGAATTCTAAGTGAACACCATAGCTTATATACTGTTTTACAGCTCCAGAGTATTTGAAGGATGTCTGCTTCTTTATTTGGGCAAAAAGGACAATATGGTGACTTGGATGGGTTAAATTTGTTAAGATGTACAGGCGTGAAGTATGCATTGTTAAAAATCATGAGTTGTGTATATATTAACTTTTTATATGGTGTCAGTTTTATGGTGTTTTTGATAGCTAATTCATTTTGGTTGTCTGTTATGGTGTTGTCCTTCCTATCCCAAAATTTTGAAAAGATGATAGTGTTTTGGTATTTAATAATTGCAATCAATTTATAAGTGTTTGATATCATTTTCTTTTTACTAAATAGCATTTTTATAATTTGTTGTGCTAACTTGACTTCTTGCTCGACTACTTTGATATCTTTGGTTAGAATATTTACTAGATATATGATTTGTTTAATTACCAGGTTATATTTTTTACTGACTTTGACTAGGTTTGTGATATCTTTCAATGAAAGATTTCTTATTTGCTAAAAATCCCAAACTTATAATTTGTTAGTAAAGGAAAGTTATCCAGATTTATCATATTGTTTGATAGTTTTATATCTGGATTGTTGTGAATTGGTTGCAGGAGAGTAATTGTATCTTTTAAGTTTACTGAAATCAGTAGTTTTTTTTTTAAATTTCAGAGTTGTTAATTAATATTGGATGAATTTTTATTGTTTTAAGAGTTTCCTGTTTTATAAAGGGAATCGATTTTGGATTGTTTTTATATTGTGTTATGTTCCTATATAGTAATAGGATCCATAATAGATACCATGTATTCCCTACTGGGTCATAATTCGCTATCTGTACGATATGGCTTGCATTGATAATTTCATAGTATAACTGAAAGTCAGGAAGGCCTAGGCCACCTTTTTCTTTTGTGGGTATTAGCTTATCATAGCTAATTCTCATACACTTTGGGTACCATATGCATTTTGCCAGTCTAACTTTCTTTTATGAAAGTAACTGGTATTTTTATAAAAATGGCATTGAGATGATATAAAATTTTAGGTAGAATGTTCATTTTTATAATTGAGGCGTTTGATAAGGTAGATAGTTTAAGCTTTTCCCATTTATTCACACTCTCAACTATATTGTACCATGTTTTACCAATATTGTTAGTGAACAATTCTGCTTGTACATGACTAAAGTTTATAACCAAATATTTCAGAGTGTATTGCACTTTGACCTTAGTCTCCGGAAAATAAAACTCTTTATGTCCTATTGGATTCATTGAATATATGATTGATTTCCTGGGATTAATCTCATAGTTGGATACCATGGAAAAAGTATCTATAGATGATAATATTTTATTTAAATCAGTATTTGGATATTGAAAGTAGATATTAAGATCATCCGCAAATGCTGTTTATTTAATTTGGGTGTTGGAGACAGAGATAAGATGATGGTGCAGTAGTGTTTCTATATACAGATTAAACAAATATGGTGAAAGTGAGCAACCTTGTCTTGTTCCATTAACTATTTGTATTGGTTTAGAAGTTTTCTTATTAATATAAAGGGTAGTAGTTGCTTTAGTATATAATGTTTTGATCATTTTTATATATTCCTTAGGGAATCCAAATTTATACAGTATAAAAAGTAAAAAAATTCTGATTTACTCTGTCAAGGGCTTTTGCTGCGTCGACAGATGATGCATATTTCGGGGATTTGTCTGTAGCACATAAATGGTTTAGAGCATCTATAGTTAATGTGTTATCCTTAACTTGTCTATGATTCATAAAACCTAGTTAGAATACATATGTTTCTTGGTCTTCAGAGTAAAACAGCCTGCTTGATATATTGTATTCCAGTCAAATGCTTCCAAGCCAGTGATAACAACATCACACCTGGTAGATTGCGTTCATTCAGATGCTTCCAAGCTATCCAGTAAAAACTTGATTGCATTCCAGTCAAGTGCTCTCAAATTGCATAGTTAATTAAAGCCTTTGTTATACTTAGGGATGTTGCGTTAGTGCTGACAGTTAACTGTTGCAGGAAAATGTGAATTAGGTGTACCTCTCAACTGTCAGATTTTGGAGGGATGCCCCTAATTTATTCTTCTACTTTTGCTCAATCCCTCCTACAAATTGACATTATTTTGAGAAGTTCTAAGTTAATACTACCAGCCTTTTAAAAATGCATGGGTCTTTTCTGTAATTATATTTTGCTTTGTCTAACTCCAAGATAAAAGGTGAGAGCTATGAATTGCTTTTATTAATGTTTAAAAAATGCAGTAGTTGAGAGTTGTCTACTACAATGCAGTGAGTAAGTCATTTTGAAGTTTACTGGAAATAGCTGTTTATTGGTGCCAATTTTTTCTGCATTCTAATGGGCTGTTACAGCCCAGTATAGCAGTGTATAGTTTGGGTTTGATGCCTTTACGTGACTATGCATATTCATTTGTGTTCAGTATTGCATGATGGAGCAATGGTTGCTGTGCTGAAAGAGATTTACAAAGCATTAAGGGTATTAGATTTGCAAGGCACCAGAGTAATGCAGGTCATGGAAAGCCTTATAGAGTTTGGTTTTGCTTGATATTTCTAGCTTGCTGTATAGCAAGCATTCATCAGTTCAACAAGGATTGCCAGTTTATTGACTGTAACCCTCAGAGCTGTTGTACAGAGAAAGGTGTTTCATTCTAATATTACCTAAAAATGACCATTATTTATCTGATGTGAAGTGGTGAAACACAAAAGTCTTTTTTATATACAAGAAAGCAGCATGTTTGTGAAGTCTATTGTTTGATTTGTGGTTCAACAAACTCTGTCAGCAGACTCTCTTCATTCAGTTGTAAAGTATTATACAGCTGTATGACCAGATTACATTTTTCCAAATTGTTAAAACATAATCTTATCTTGATATTTGTGTGTAAACTTCATTACAGTGCTATTCTTTTAGGAGTACCATATTATGTTTTGATAGACCTTTGTTCATTTTCCAAAGTCCTATTCATATTATGTTGATTTATACAGATGAAAAGATGGGCACAAAGAACAGTCAGATCTGTTGAGTGCATATGCATTTATTACCATTTCTGTTATTTGTTTGAATAATTGAGCTGTATAATTGTAGTAGAGAGAGGGTTACTATTGGGTCTCCAGTTGTAACCATGTTATTATTATGCATTTGAGACATGGATAGCAAGAAATTCACCTTGAGAGCGAATCTTGGCATCCATGTCGAAAATATATAATAATTGATTGTGATCAGTGAGACCCAATCATAAATCATTGTAAGTGCATGAAGTTTTATCTGCACTATGTAATGCCAATTACAAAATAATGAAAAAAGAGCTAAGTGTTTTACTTGCTTTGAAAGGATGTAAAAGAATTAATTCAGGACCCTCGGAGCATGGTGAGGGTGTCAAACAGATGTGAATGCTATCCTGTAAACAGAAAGTAAATATTAGAGGAAAAAGTCAGACAGTTTTTTTTTTAATTCTTTTCTTACTTAACTAAATCACTTACAGACTTATGTCTGTAAACTTCTGCAGAGAAAATGAAAGTATGAAGCAAGTACTTCAGGGACATTTGAGAGTGAAGGAACATCCCTTCTGTGAGACCCGATCATAACAGTACCTAGGGGTGTGTAGCAAATGATCCATTGTTGTCTATTTTCATCCATTCATACCTATGGGGGTTGTTGAATCAGATGGAATCTGACCCTAGATTAAACCAGAGCTCTATCCCCTCCCCATAATTCCCATGGCTGTATTTCAAACTCCCAGATCGTGTTTGCCGCTCGAAAGTTTCTGATGTGCATAGAGCTGTTGGTTAAAGTAGGATATTTTGAGTATGTCTTTCTGCTCCTCCTTTACTGTGAAAGATTTTCTTCTACTTTTCTAGTAAATATACCTTTAGAAAAACACATTTTAAATATTACTAGATAGTTTTTTTTTTTTGGGGGGGGTATAATAATTATTTTAGGTTACTTAGTATAACTTAGGTTGAGGCCTTTGGACTGTGTGTTTAAAAAAAAAAGTGCGTGTTTGTCTTATAGTAGATCAATACTTTAAATGTAATTCAGGCTCTCACATCACTTCCTGAGATGATATCCCCAGAGAGCAAATAATAAAAGATGTGCATATTTTTTCCCAGGATTCAGTGATATTAGAATTTTTATTAGAATCAGTGTATTTTAGCTTCCTTTCAAAATTATGTCAAGATGTCTGAGTCGATTGCATTTAAAAAGTGCCCAGAGTGTGGGCACAAACTACCATCTCAAGACCCACACTCAGAATGTGTTTACATTTTCGGTGCTGCACACCTTGACATCAACTGCCAGTCCTGCACAGCATTCAATGGAAGGTCTCTCCAGACTCGAATAGACACACTAGTTTTAAAGGAGCTCCTTCCTGCTCAGACAGGGGCTTCCCCTTTACCTGGTTTGCCTTCTAAAAAAGAGAAATCCAGAGTCAGGACAAGGATAGAGAGGATAAAAATAAGAGGGAGAAAGTACACAGCAAATTTCCATCTAAGTCTTCAAGTAAAAGGTCTCCAGAGCATCAGCCTGCCTCCAAAGTACCTAGAAGATTGGAGCTGACACCTCCTCAAGCCTAATCTGCTACACTGTGAACAAGTTAATTGCCGGGACCAGTGAGTCCCAGACTCTAGTCTCTCATACTCTAAGAAAGATGATATTCTTATTCTTCATTGATAGCATCATCCACTCGTTCATCAAGAAACCTCACAGAACTCAACATTGACAGGATGATGAAGAAATGTCTAAGAACACAGATGCAGCTTGAGGTTTACTGGCACTGTCCTCTGGGAAGGTACAGAGTGTTGGCCAGTTTACCCCTCCTTTACAAGAATCCATACTGACCTGACACTCAGGTTCAGTTTTAACAGTGTCAGTTGAAACCATAGCACCTGTGTGGGAGTTGGAGCTTCTTGCATCTTTGATACCGTTTCTAAATCTCTATTGACTCTGATGCTATTGGATCAAGATGAGATTCTGAGCTGAAGCTTTGGAGCCAAGTTCCGAGGAGACTAGTTGATGCCAAAGTTCTTGGAACCCTCTCTTCCTCTTGGGGATTTGGTTCTGGATAGCTGGGATCAGAGATTGGCTTCAGGGCCAGGGCTTGTTGATGAGGAGTTTCCCTTTCTTCTTCGGAAAGGAGGGAATCACCAGTTCTAGGAGCAGCCTCTGACTTTGAGGTGTTTGAAAGGGGTTTGGATCCATCTAAACCCCATCTGCAGTCTGTTTCTTCACCTCTTCATCCTGTTATACAGCGACAGCTGGCACCGAGGGTATCTGAGGAAGTCTGTTTCATTAGTTGGTCCGTCCAATTTTGACCCTTCTACTGCTCCACAGAAGGCTTTCCCAGAAAATGGACTTGCAAGCAGAAGCAAATAAACTCATTACCAGAGTCTTTCACTGAGGATACTGACTTAGAAGAAGGAGAAGGGTTCCCCCTCGCTCCCTCTCTGAAGTCTCATTCAGCTACATTCTAGAAATGATGAAATGGAAGAGGGAGTTGGATGTTCCAAGACCCTTCTCTGGATGAGTCTGTGTTCTTGGAGGCCTTTGGTTCTGGACCAGCATTGTCCTGGGTTTTTACCACTCGTCGATCCTCTTATCAATCTTATGGCTCAACAGACATGGACATACCCTGATGTGGTGGAGCCCATATCAAGAAAAGCTGACTGTATATTATCAGCACCTTCAGACAGAAAGCACTGGAGTAAGTGTCTGCTGGTAGATGCCATGTTTGTGACAACAGCCAGAAGGAAAGCGCTATTAGAAGGAAGCTCTTCTGTTCATCCTACTAATAGAAAAGCTATTGTGATGGGCAGATTTGGGAAGTGAACTTGTGGTTCAGCAACTTTTGCCTTTAGATTGCTGAATTACCTAGCCCATTCAACAATATTCCAGAGAGACTCTATTAAAGAGATCACCAAGTCAGTCTCAGGGGTATTTTCTGCAGATGTTCAGAAAACAGTGGAGACTCATCTTTCCACCAATCCTCCTCTATTGGGGCCATGCATCTTCTCTCCATTGCAACAGATGGTACAGCCAGAGCAGCAGCCAGTGGCATACGCATGTGTTGTTACACCTGGAAGTGATTTTGAGACTTTGCAGAAGGATTTAAGTCATCCTTTATCAGTGCCCCCATATGGTAGTTCAAACCTTTTTGGACCTAAAGTCAAGGATACACTTACTAGGAGTCAACAGCATAGTAAGACTCTGCAGTGGAGTGCACTTTTCTACCCTGCAGAGAACTTTCTCTAGGAACCAGAGAACGGGGAAGACAAATCACAAAATTCTTTCCTTGGCACCCAAAGTGACAGACTTTCCTGTGGCGGGGGGGGGGGGGCACCCAAGAAGCAGAAGTGGACCACCCCTATTTTCTAAGAAAGCTTTTCAGCACTCCTGCTTGGTTACCCGACTACTGCACTCTGGAGGCAGTCAGGGGGTGTCTGTCTTTGCACCCTCAAGCCTGGCAAATGATAACATCAGGTTCATGGGTGCTAAGAATAATATTCAGGGGCTGTTGAATTCTGTTTTCCTTCCCACTACAGTTGAAGAAGAAAGTTGCCAGTGTTCCACCCAGTCAGTGGGATTTAGCAGCCATAGAAATTTCAAAGCTGATAGAAAAAAAAGTAATCCAGCCTGTTCCCTATGACCAGTTGAAGTCTGGGGTCCACTCCAGGTTCTTTTTTTAGTACTAAAGATTGGAGACTTCAGACCCATCTTAGATCTCAGTCATATAAACCAATTTGTAAGACAGATAGAATTCCATATGGACTCGCTTCAGTCCTTTTTGGCTCTTCTGAGGAAGGATGAGAGGATGTGTTCTATAGATCTCCGTGACACTTACTATCACAGCAAAATAGTGAAGTGTTCTAAGAAATTTCTTCACTTCTGTGTGGGAGCCAGTCATTATCAATTCAGAGTGCTGCCATTTGGTCTCACCACAGCCCCCAGGATGTTCACCAAGATCATTGCAGTAGTAGCTCCACACCTGTGCTTAATGGGGATGCAAGTTTTCCTGTACCTCTTAGACTGTCTTCTCACAGCCTTCACCAGGCATCTCCTACTTATGCACCAGGGCCAGGTAATCCAGCTGCTTCTGAATTTAGGGATTTCTGTAAACCTGCCAAAATGCCAGCTGACTCCAACACAGAGTATAGAATTCATAGGATGCCACCTGGACACCAAACTTCAAATAAGGCAACCTTTCCCGGTCCAGAGTTCTGGCATTGTGTTTTACAGCTCCCCAAGTGCTAGATCACCAAACACCACTAGTGAGATCTCTTAGGTCTCATGATGTCTAAAATTCTAATGATCCCCTTAGCCAGATTTTACATGAAGCTACTGCAGTGGACCTTGGCAGTACAGTAGTCTCAATCCATTCACCCTCTTCACTCGAAAATTCGAATTACACAAGTCTGCAAGAAACACATTACTTGGTAGATAACATACCCATCTGTGACCAAGGGTCATCCTTTCTAGACAGTTTCATGAATAGCAACAGTGACCATGGACGCATCCGTTGTAGGGTGGGGAGGGGCATTTCAAAGGGAGAATGGTCCCAGGCACATGGTCGTCATTAGAGCCCAACCTTCACATCGTGTTCTTGACATTGAGAGCAGTCCTCCCAGCATTGCAGGCATTTCAGGACCGCCACCCCAAGGGTGTGATCTCCACATGGATGGTCAACATGACTGAAGTTATTGTACAGCGATCTTATCTATGTTGAGAGGCCATGAGGGTTTGGCAATGGGCAATTTCTATACAATGTTTTCTGAGAGCATTGCACATCCTGGGGTACTCCTATATACTTGTGGACAAACTGAACAGAACAATATTAATGCCTTATGTCTGGTCCCTGAACCCCACAGTGACAGACAATTTTCAGTTGCTGGGGTCAACCTTGCTGTGACATCTTTGCCTTCTATCTGACCAACAAATGCAGCAGGTACTTTGCCCTCTTCTCCCCACAGGGAGAGTCAAGGAGAGATGCTCTAGTCCACAATTGGCCTCCAGATCTCCTGTATGCCTCTCCTCCTCTACCACTGATAAACAAATTCATACAGAAAGCAAGACAGTGCAAGGCCAGAGTAATCCTTATTGCACCCTTTTGGCCCCAACAAACATGGTTTCCTTACCCATGCTTCTTCTGGTACATCCCCCATGGATGCTGGATCAGTATCCAGATCTGCTAACTCACCCATCCTGATTGCCTCCTCCAGACCAGACGTCCATGAAGTTAACTGCATGCTTCTTCCAATTTTAACCATAGCTGGAGATGCCAAACACCCCCCCAGCAGTAGTTAGTATTTTTTCTGCCTCACAGAAACTGTCAGCTAAGAAAATTTACTGTGGTAAGTGGAAGAGATTCTCAGTCTGGGCCAGCTTCAATGGTCTGAACCCCTTTTCAGCACCAGTTCCTTCCATATTTGAAACTCTGTCTGACCACTTTGACAAAGGCTCCAGCTTTGCAACTATTAAGGTATAATTGGTTGCAATATCCAGTTTTCACATTGTTCGCAGTGTCATATCAGTAGCATCCCTAAAAATCTCAAAAGCCTTCCTCAAAGGTACAATTCTGTTAAGACCTCCCATTAGAAACCCACCTCCCCCATGGATCATTACAGTCATGTTACAAGCTTTAATCCAGTCTCCCTTTGAACCTGCTTCCATTGCGAGACTTAGTTTCTCACATGGAAGAATATCTTCCTGATCACAGTAACTTCAGCTAGACAGATTTCAGAACTACAGGCTCTTTCTTCTACATCTCATTTAGTTTTTTCATAGGGATAGAGTTTCTTTAAGAACTAACGCATCCTTTATCCCAAAGGTGGCATCTGAGACTAATTTAAACCAGTCTATACATCTTCAGTTTTCTTTCCAAATAAAGGAGAATACTTGCTTCACATGTTAGATGTTCATGGACAACTCAGATTCTGTATCCACAGGACAAAAGATTTAAGAAAGGATAACGGATTGTTCATTTCCTTTGCCAAACCAAAGCAGGGAAAGTCAGTTTCTAAAATAATTTTATTCAGATGGCTTTCTGATTGTATTTCATTTGTGTATCATAGGAATAATTTATTTGTTTGACATCGACATAAACCAAAAGCACATTCAACCAGATCAGTCTCTACTTCAGCAGCCTTCAGCAGAGAATTATCCATTGATGACATCTGTGACCACTTGGTCAGTGGTGCACACCTTTGTGTCTCACTAAAAGATGGGCACTCAGTCCAGATCATGCTCCTCTCTTAGCCCCACCATACTCAGGAATATCCTTCCTTGATACCATTCAGTTTGAGAACTTGGGATTCTGCCCCATAGGTTTGAATGGACGAAAGTATACATTAGATAGGAAGGTTATTATAATGTATATTAGTATAATTACTATAATGTTATATCCATGTAGTCTGATTTTTGTCTACTTCAAGCTCCTACCTTTCCTTCTTCCTTCCAAATTGTCACCTATGGCTTGGAGATGATTGAGTGCATGTTGCTACCTGTCTGGGCACAGTCCCTCTAGACTGTGATTATTTTTTATAAGACAATTAATATCACCAAGGTTATAACCTTTATATTAGAATGTTTTTTTTTTGTCCCAAGGTAGTTTAATGTATTTTGAGAATGGTGGAGGCAAACTTGATCTGAGGGTTTCAGATGCAGCCTAGGGAATTGTGTGTAGTGGAGAAGTCAGAGCTTTGGTTCTGAGAAGCTTAAACACTGGCACCGAGGTTGAAATCTGCTCTTTCTCTCTCACAGGAACATTCCTCTTACCTCAGCCTATTTCTCTCCCAAGTTCCATAGGAACACCCATGTTTCTTACTTCCTGACCTACAAACCCCCCACCCAAGTACTATAAATACTTAAAGATTTCATCCATTCAAACCATAAACATTTCCTCTAGTTCCCCCATTCCATAATTTTCCCTACCCATTTTTACCAAATACCAATCTACAGACTCCATCATTTAATAATGCCACCTCTTCTCATCATTCAATTCAACTCTCTCAGTAAAGCACATCTTAAAATTCATCCATCTTAACAACCTCCATCAACTGCATAAATCCTCTCCATCAGCTTCCATAATAATACCTTCTCTTGCCAAATAAAAAATTACTCTAACTATATCAACACCTCAAAACAATAACCTTGATATAACATCAATAGATAACTGCATGCTCTCCTTCAGGTTCATCGTGGCGGTGTAGTCCTCCTTACTGATTCTTGGCTTCTGTTCACTCACTGCCACATCATCCCCCTGGCCTATAATATATATTAAGATATGACCGTACATCAAAAAATTGATTAGCTCTCTAGTTATCTTGTTCAATCTTGGTCCTGCCAGATTCATCACTTCCCTCAAATTGTAGAAAACAGACCTAGATTGTCAACTCCAATTAAACTCAATTAAAATTAAGTTCCTATATTATAATCATCTCTTCTGGACCTTATGTAGTCTCTCCCAACCAACACCAAAACAAGCCTTTCTTTTAATTTCAATTAAACAAGAAACAATTGTCTACCACCATAAATAATAAACCAAAGAATCCATAATTCCCCACCCCATATTAATCTTAACCCAGAACCCCATAAGGTACTTAAACTCTAGACACCACAAAGTGAATACATGCTATCTACTCTTGACTAAACAATATAAATATAAACTTAGATGCCATGCAGTTAAGGATCTCTCCCTAATGATGGCAGTGTGACTTGATGCTAATTACTTACACTAAATCTAATATCTCCAAAAAAAATTTAATTTTGTACTAAACTTCTAAAAAAAACATTCAACTCTACTTATATTTGAACTAACATAAATAGCAATCTCCTCTCCAGAATTCACTTAAAATCTAGGAAAGATAATCTCTTGGCCCATTCAACTCTGTTTCTACAATAAAATAAAAATAAATTCAGGAAAAGCTAGAAGAAGGAAAAAAGCCCTGTTGATCATCTACACTTCAAGCAAAAGAAAAATAAAAGAAAAGGAGAATAAGGACAAAAACAGGAAAACCAAACTAAACCTCATCTACACATCATCTACACTTAAAATTAAAATTCTGGTCTGGTAAATATAAAAAAAAACAAAAAAACACAACTCACCCCCCCTCATTAATCACATTTCAAGTAGTAAAAAATAGCTAATGCCTAATATATTTAACAATTACTTCATTGAAAAAACAACCTGCTCCCCCTGCTTTATTCATTCCCCCCAACCTCTGCAAACACAAAACACCTTTAACATCCTTCATATTCACTTCATCTGCAACCTGTTCCCATCTCCCTTCTCTTCCTTCACACAAATCCACTCCTGCACAGCTCCCTCTGCCTCCCCCCTGTTTCCCATCTGCCACAAGCATCCCCATCTACTTGATCTGCCCTTTCTATCCTGATTGCTGCTAAGATCCCTCTGCTGAGGTGTTTCTGGCAGATAAACTCTTGGAACTCTTTCTATCTATTAAGCATGCCCATCTTCTGACCTGACCAGCCTCTCCATCTGAATTCTCTATTGCTCTACTTTTGCACAAAGGAGGTCTAAATCCCTTAACACACCACTAAAGCTACTAGAAAAACAACTTCTAAAACTATTTGCCTGCTCTCTTTGGGGGATTTAGGCCTCAACTTAGATAGCATCAGCTACTTTTAACTTTTTGCCATTAACTGAATCTAGCTATTTTCAACAACACTTTCTGCCCTTCATACTACTTTTTTTGAATAAATAAGATATGGTGGAATTGTGGTAACACCTTTATCTTGCCTTTGCCTATTAATTCCAATTTCTTCTAACTCATGCCAGTCCTTCTAACTACTAAATCGTCAACAAACAACAAACAGAATGTGACGGCAATCAGCAGCGAACATCCCTAGCTCTAAAACATCCAGTACTCACTTCTTACTTCTCTATGGGGTTCTCCTTTTTTATTCCAGCACTTTGGAGTTCCACTGTTCACCACCTTTCACCTGCATACCCACTTACCATACTGTACTCTTTGATGACTCCCACCTTTCTCTCCACTCTCTACACCCTTACACCAACACTTAATTACTTAAAAAATTTTAACACTTGGCTTACAAACTGGTTCTTTAAACTGCCTTCTTCTTAAAACTAAGCTAGCTACTTTACTCTTCTCTTCCTATAAAATCCTTTCCCTCACTTCACCTTACATCTGACACCTGAACCTGCTTTTCCCTATTCCCTACAACTCTGGCTTGAGGACTAATAATTGACCATAACCTACTCCCCGTCTTAAATATTAATAAATATATAAAACTGTTAATACAAAAAACAAACCCCTGTATAGAATAAAATAATAAATTACCTCTATCCTAGAAAAACCATAGCCCAGACTCACCTATTTTCTATGCTTCCCAGACATTTACACCAATCTACAACCTATCTACTTCTACCATCACCAAACTTGCTGAAACTATTAACAAATTAACCAACTAGCTACAATAATATCTCCACATTCCCTACTGCACACTCATACACAACTCAAGATGGTTAGAACCACAAAACCAACACTACAAACTTCACATTACAATCAACTTGTGATTGCACAAAAAAAATCACCTAATTCTAATCCTCCTACTAATCTGATCTCCCCTTATAAAATCTTTCTCAAAAATCCTTTCAGCACACTACACTTCCCTCTAATAACAAACTTATTGTGCCAACCCTCCCTCTAACCAACAACTTGTGGCGATTAATCTTCAATGAATACAAAAATACCTCAACCTCACTCTCATCCTAATCTCACTCATAAAACTAATCTTTAAAATCTTAATACATTGGCTTTTAATTTTGCCAAAGCCACCCTATGATTGCCTTTTTCATCTCTTTCCTCTCCCCTTACTCTTTCTTCTCCTCCCCTAATCAATTACCCTCCCATATCAAACAACACAATATAAAACATGTTTCCTATGTTTCCTATTGTTTTATTTTTGATTGACTTCACATGAACTACTAAAGCATTAAGACTTGTTTAATTTTTTTTTTTTTACTACTCAAATGAAATACTATTATTCACAATTTATTTTTTTTTTTTCATTATTTTTTTTGTAATGTAAAACTAATTTTTTTTATAATTTTTGAAATATATAATTTTACTTATGTTGGAGCTTTTCTCCTCGGGCCTCTACTGAAAAGGGATATGTATCCAGCTAGACTAGCCCGGTCAACAAATGTAAATAAATAAATAAATAAATAAAATAAATTCCTTCGGATCCGACAACCCCATAGGTTGGAAGCGGATGAAAATCAGACAGCATGGATCCAACATTATGGTAAGTACATAACTTTCGATTACACCCCTTTGAAAAGCCTGTTACTGTCGGATCTCACACTATAGAAGCACTATATGGGTCTGTTTTGTTTCTGATTTTGGAATGTAATCGCTGCGTTCCATGCACTACGTAATTGTATCTCAAAGATGCTTCTGCAGGAATTTTCTCAATTGCTAAATATAAGTGTATTTTTAAATGCATAATTTAGAGCACCTCATTTATAAATAAAGCATCAGTGTAGAAATATGTAGCCCTTTAAATAAGGTATGATGGTAACTCATGCTTGTTAAGGTGGCAAAAACCAGATGGGCTTATCAGGCATATTTTCTGCATCAGCTGCAAAAGAATGTGAAGGATATTTCTGTTTTGTAAGAAAATTTCAGTAACTGTATTATTTTTATTTTACAAAATCATTTTGGCAACTTTTTGATAATGTATTTAAATTTCTTTACTCCGACATGTATAGCTGGTGTTTCACAGAGACCGAGTGATGTAATTGACTTGTGTAAGAGCTCTTTATAAAGTGATTGTTTTAATGTGTAATATCAGGTGTGTGTGTTGGGCTGCAGCAGGATTGCAGTGTTGAATACAAAAAACAGCAATATAGTTGCACTATAAAGAAAGTAGGCATAATGGTGCTGTAGTCAGCATTGGTTCTCTTGTTTATACCCTCCTTGAGTTTGCATGGATTTTCACAAAGTCCTCTAGTTTCTTTTCACATCCCAAAGATATGCCATAGGTGAATTGGTAAGCTTCCTAATTGTTGGTAGGTGTGCACTCAGTGTGTACAACTAACAGTGTGTTTGTGCATCCAGTGATAGACTGGCACTCTGTCCAATAGTAGTTTCTCTGTTTTGTGCGCTCTGAGTGCTTTGATATGCTTGGTCTTCCCTGTTGACATTGATTTGGATAAAAGAGGTGATCAGGCAATGAATGAGTGACGTTAGGCACTAACCTTAGAAGTCTGAACCTGTTATATTGTTTTTAAGGATTTTGGATTTTAAGTTGGTTTATTATTCTTTGCTGCAAGTTAGAAGTGAACTGAGGAAACTGGAGAGAGGGAAAAAAAAACTTCAACAGCTGATTATGGATATGACTTGGAAATAAATCATGCATGTGTGGGCTTTCATAAAAATGAACACACTTCAATGGTGTGGTAGATCAGAGATAAGTAAAAAGATCTGATGTAGTCTTTTCTATCCTTCCTCAGTGTATGGGTTTTTGGAACCATTCCAGATCTGACTTCATCCACTTTCAAGCTTTGGATCCAGTGCTCAGGCTCTTCCCTTTAGCCTTAATTCCTCTGTAATGACCCAGATCTTCTTTGCTGCCAGAAGTGTGGTATGGATTTGTTGGTCCTTGGATGCATATTAGATAAGTGACCATTGAATAACTTTTCAATTAAGTCCCTCATATTTTTCCTTATTGTTGTTATTACTATTCTTACTGGCTTTTCCTCCCCAAGCATTTCCCTTGTTCTTTGCCTTAGGTATCGGATGTTTTCTTTTCAACCTTTTATAATTTACTTTTATACTAAAAAAAAAAAAGTAGTTTCTTCCCTTCTTTCGTCTGTTGTTCTCCTGCAGGATATCAGAGAAAACATCAAGTTTCAAAATGTGCTTGGCGTGCTCCCATAAATTCCACTGTTCCAATGCACATAAGTGCATCAGTTGTCTGGGCCCATCACATTTGGACACGTCTTGCTCCATATGTAAAGCCTTCAGCTAACAGGCACTTGTGGAGTGCCAAAATAAATGTATTTTTTAAGGGCTTCTTTCATCCCCTGTGGGAGAAAATGTACTTTCAGTTTCTGCAAATTAATCTTCTTTTCTTTCCTTCTTCAAAGTAACCAGCTAAAACATCCAAGTAGAAATCTAAAGAAAAGGATAAGGAAAGATGTGATGATGCGCGGTATTGCCAGCTATGCCATGAGAAGTAGGGCAGTGGATGTGTAACATATGCCAGCACAGCTAGCTGGAATTTTGTAAAGAAATGTATGCCATTTGTATATCAAACGGATTTGTACAGATGCTTATGTTGAAAAATGTATTTGTAAAGTTGCTTGTGTAAAACCTGTATCAACAGTGTGTCCTGCTGGACAGAAAAGAAATGTACATTTATATCAGATTGCACTGTTATAACTGCAGAAATGTAAATATGTTAACAGAGGATACTGGGAGAAAAGAGGTTAATCTCACTTCAGCTAACTTTGAAAAATAGTAAGAAATTAAATTACTTAATTTAGGCCATAAAGATAGTATCTTACAGTTCTAACTGCAGCCAGAGATGAAATGTCTGTGCCAGATGTATGTGAATCTATTCATCTATGTTATTTTTAATATTTCCTGTGATTGAATCTGTGATGTTTATTGTAAATAGATATTTACTATTATCATGTTCTTTTATTATTAAATATATTTGAACTTTTCAATATGGATGGTCCTTTACAGACTATTTTAACCTTTGAGGGCACTCATGTCTGTTTGATGACTCTGTGGTCACTCCTGAAAGCCTTACTGCATTGGTCAAAACACTACAATTTGTATTATTATTAATTTTACTCAATATAATAGGGTACCCTTGTAAGAACCTTAGAATAACTGGTTTTGCAGTGTCTGGTGGGAGTAGCTACCATATAGTCTGGGTAGAAGGGGGAATAGTTAGTAAATTTGTGCCAGTCTTTCTTGAGTGTGTGTGTGTGTGTGTGTGTGTGTGTGTGTGTGTGTGTGTGTGTGTGTGTGAAAATCAAATTTCAGTGTGTGTCAGCTGCTTGAAGCAGGGACACGAAGCACTAGTTTCACAGAGAGGGTGCCGGAGGACTTGGTTTGGACACTCAGCTGAAGACTCAACTCTTCAGCTATGCCAGTGGGGAGTCTCATTGGGGCCCTTGGAGAGAGAGAGATATTCAGACCCTGGGCTGAGTATACTCTTAAGGGAAATTGTGCTTGATGCATAGAGCTGCATCTGGAAATACTGTGTGTATCTATTTTTGTTCCAATTTAACGTCCCTCTACAGTGTCTGTGGTGAGGATTTAGGCTTCTTGATTACTGGCCCAGAAAGGGGACGTCACAAAAGAGAAACAGAGGAATCTAACATCTTGAGAAAGAGGTCTTCAGACCATACTTCTTTGGCTTCAGTTGCCAAAGTTGCCAAAATTGCAAAATCTTTGGAGATAATGCTTTTTATGGATCCAATACTCATTGGATTCAACACACTACCAAGATTCTCGCTGGAGCCGATTTCCCTGTAGGCTCCATTCACCAGTATTGCAAGAAAAACTGTACCATCATTCTAGACCCCCCCCCCCGCTGCTTCATCTTTTCTGTCAGCCAGACCTGTCAGGAGCCTTACAGAAGCAGACAAGATGGGGAGATTTCTTTGGACCCCATCTGGGGGTCTTCCTGGCTCTGGGCTCCCACCAGATCTGGGGGAATGGCTTCTCCAGATTCAGCTGTTGCTCCTTCTCCAATCTGACCTTTTGGATTGGAGCATTTGGAACTGAGTGCACTCAAGGCAGGTCTGCATTGAAACCAAAAAAAACAGAACCATGCTGACAAGGTGAGATGCACCAGGATAGTCCAGAAATAAATGCATATTTTTATGGATTATCGTGGTGCATCTCATCTTGTCATCATGGTTATATTTTTTTGATCCCTGGTTAACACACTGAGTTATGGAACAGACATTTACTCCTTTTGGGGTCTACATCCTCTGAGCCTAGGATTTGATTTTTATTGATGATGAGTTATTTGATTTGGTCAGCTCTGACAGTTTCAGAGCCATCTGAATCTCTGAGTTGAATGGTCTGCACTGACTCCAACAGGGAAGGTTTAGACTTGAGGTCTTTGGAACCATTCCTCCCTTTTGGAGCTTTGTCATTAGACAGTTTGACTCTGATGTCAGCCTTGCATCTGAGACGTGTTATCCATGGTGAGCCTCTTTTGGGATTTTTTGGTTCCTAAGCCTAGGCTCCCTGGGTCTGTATCAAGCATGGCTTTTAAGAGAGTACTCACCTCGACCTTGGATCTGTCCCTCCCCCAAAGGGTTTCCTAGGGTGCAGAACCTATTCTCCTTGCCTCGTCTGGACAGCAAGTAACCAGAAGTCATGAGCAGGCTCCTCTGGAAGAAACCATCTCAGCTTCTGAGTCCTGTCCAGAGCAACCCACTGAGGAGGTACACAGAAAGCATTCATGCAAAAGGAGGCACCTGGATTCCCTTCAGGAATCTGGCACCACTGATACCGACTTTGATGATGGAGGGGTTTCTCTCAGATCCCCCCTTGATGATGTTTAATTCGCAGAAATCCTTGAACTGCTTAAACAGGAAGGAGGAATGGTCCTCCCAATTGCTTTCTCCAGAAGAGTCCGTTTTTATCAAGATTTTTGGTTCTGCCCTGTCTGTCTTGAGTAGTCCTGCCTGCTGATGAGATGGTAGACCTTGCCAGAATGTGTGGAAGATGTTGGACACAGGTGAACCTCTACCTAAGAAACTAGATAAGTTTCTCATCACTCCTTAAGATCATCCCCATTGTAGCAAACGCCTGGCCATGGATTCCATGCTAGTGGCATTGGAAACTAAAAGGAACTAGCAGAAGAAAGTTCCTCTGTCCATTCACCAAACAGGGTGATGGACAAATTTTTGAAGTGAGTTTATGCCTCATCTACTTTCTCAGTGAAGATGTTGAATTATGTGACACATGTTACACATTTTCAAAGAGATTTAACCAAGGAAATCTCCAAATCTCTCCCAGAGACCCTGTCTATGGACCAAAGGAAGTTCATTGATGCACAGTGGGCTACCTCCAGTCCTTTTCTAATGTCTGTATGTGCTTATCTCCAGCATCATGGAGGGTGCATCTACTGGCTGGCATGGGCATATGAATTAGGAGACATGCTTGGATGCAGCACTGTGATTTTGCGGAACATTTTAAGATGTCTTTTATGATTGCCCATAATGACAGATGAACACTGTTTGGTCCTACAGAGAGAGAGAGAGAATTTCTAGAAGTGAAAAAAAAAAGATGGCAAATTCCTTTCTACTGTAGGGATCAAATTCTCAAATCCTCAAAGGACTTTCTTGAGAAATCAGAAAGGAAGCAAGAGGATTTGGTTCTGCAAATCTCAAGAGTTTGCACCTGAAACTTTTGGTGACAGAACTCCTCTTGTTAGAGGGGGAAACTCCTGTAATGATTGTAGCCGTAGGTGCAGAGGTGGTCTGCACAATTAAGGCTTCATGGAACCCTTTCTCTAAGAAGCTTTTTCAGTGCTCCTGAATTGTTAACCGACTGGCAGTAGTGGGGGCGCTTCCTGCAGCCAATAGCCTCGACATCCATCACGCAAAACAGACGGGTGCAGAAGATTATAACTAGAGGCTACTTTATTCCCTTACAGTCTTTTCCTTTAACCCCAGAAAGGCTTACCAGTGTATCACCCTCTCAAAAGAAAGCGGCCACTTTAGAAATAAAGAAGCTTCTAAGCAATCAGTTCATCCAAGAGGTCCCTTCAGACTAAAGAGAATGCAGAATTTACTCAAGGTTTTGTTTAGTGCCAAAGAAAAATTGGGACCAAAGTCTGGACAGAAGTCACTTGAAAAAATTTGTAAGAAAAACAAAATTCCAAATGGTCATGGTACAATCAGTTCTTCATCTACTGAAGGAGAATGACTGGATGTGTTCGATAGATCATCCAGGTGCATAATATCACATAAAGATGGACAGATGCTTCAGGAAGTATCTTTGCTTTCAGCTGGGAGCTAGTCACTTTCAGTTCAGAGTTCTGACTTTTGGTCTCAACACAGCCCTTTGGGAGTAGGAGCTCATCGTTGACTGCAGGGGTGCTGGGTGTTCTCTTGTCGTATTCCTTGACTGGGATATCCTCATTCAAGCCAGGGACTCTGTGCTCCGTTTTTTATTGCTCAAACCTAGGGATTAATGTGAATCTAACAAGGTCTAAACGTTGTCCAGTTCAGTTTTTAAAATTCAAAAGGGCTCATTTGGACACAAAGCTACAAATTGCAACACTTACCCAAATGAGTATTACATCCATTCATCAACAAGTTTTGGCTGTCTTGTCCTGTCCTGTCAAAAGCTGCCAGCAGAAACAATTCTCAGCATTCTAGGCTGCATGGCAACTTCAATTATCTTGGTTCCCCTGGTCAGGTACTACATGCGAGTTTTGAAGTGGACTCTTGCAGTCCATTGATCAGTTAGACAGAAACCCGTGTATTTTCTTGTTGCATTAAAAGATATTTAGCTGTTTACATACCTATTTTAATAAATTTTGATGCTGTTTAACCTTGTAACTGTTAAAATTAATTTATCAGTTATTTAGTTGATGTAACAGTTTTACTTGCCTTGCTACGTTATGTATAATTCTCCTATACTTAAGTACAATTTCTCACTCATTTTTCTCCCTGTTCCTTTTCCTAAACAACATATTTTCTTTGTATTTCAGTCCTTATCCTACTGCACAGTGTGTCCTGTCCATACATAATTGGTTGCCTGAATGGTCCCTCAGGGAAAAAAAAGCAATGAACTTGCATCTCTTTAAACCAAGAGTCTGCTTTGTTTTAGCTGTGTTGCGAAATATCCTTCCATAAGACCACCCAGGTGTTACATTAGCAGTACTTTGAGGAATGGATGGAAAAGACATCATCAGATATGATGACAGATCTGAGTCTGTTTCCATCCTTCCTCAACTTCCCACTCTCCTTCCATCTTCCATGTATTTTATGGTATTTATCATTACTCCTGGGCTGCCCTGGCTGACTTAGCATTGGTTCCTAGAGTGCTCTTATCATGACCATGTTTATTAGCTGGTTTCTTTACTTCTATTCTAGGCACTGTGTACTTGCCTTATTTCCTTGTGGGCAAGCTCAATCTGAGGTAGTTAGGTGAATACAAATGAATGAAGGGTAAATGGAGGGGCCTGAGCACAGGATTCTGAGCTTGAAAGTTGCCAAAGTCTGATCCAGCACAGATCCGAAGACCCATATGCTAAAGAAGGATGGAAACAAACAACTTGTTATGATGAGTACATAACTTTCTTTTCAGGTTCCTTTATGGGAATATAGTAACAACATCATATTCATGACTTCTGTATAAATGCTACTCATTTGAGTTATAGCCCCTTTAAGAGGAGCTAGTCCTTCACCACATTTTTGCAAAGCAATTTATCCTGTTCTGTGACTGGCTGACTGAGCTGCCACTCACTGCTAGACAGAAGGTGCCAGACATCCTGCAAGGAGGATAGCTAGCTAATTCTAATTGTGGCTAGACAAGTGGATATTATATTTGCATTTGCAGAGATTTTATTAAGAAATATTTCTGAGGAAAAATCATTTTTGTCAGTCTACTGCACATTAACTGAGCATATAATCAGAGGGAAATGCGTGGCTTCAACATAACATTATTTATGTAATGTAGTTTTCAAGATTAGACATTTTTTAGCATCTGCTGGTGTTCTGCTTGGTCCCAAAGCACCTAGCTTTATCCATAGCTTGGAAATGGAGGGGAAATATAGAAACAGCATATATATATATATATATATATATATATATATATATATATATATATATATATATATATATATATATATATACAATGACTAGTGTCAGCAGGCTAGTAAGGTAAAGTAAGAAATGGAAGCATTACATCATTGTAAAATCTCTAGTTACCCTGTGGAAACAACTGCTGGGCCATCCACACATTTTTTTAAACCCTTGAACTTACCACCATTTCGCAAGGGGTGGAAATCTTGCAGACTTGTATTAGTAAATGAAAAAACACTTGATAAAGTCACAACAGCCCCCATCATGTCATGCATTTTGTGCTACTGTGAACAATTATGCCTACAAACACATCTGCAAAGAAGATGCAGTGCTCCCATGCTTGGTCAGTGACTGTCAGAGGAAGAAGGCACAAACTAATCCTGCACTTCGTATGTGTCACTATGTACAGCAACTTAAACATGTGCATTACTGCCACAAAACATGTAAAGATCATGATGCTGCAACAAGGGAGATATTTGACAAGACCCAGGAGCATTGACAGTACTTAGATTATACTGTGGACTTTTTTAAAAGGTAAGATAAACCTTTTAAAAAAGTAACTTGTATTGTGTATTATACAGTGACAAGCCAGTAATGTTCTAAAAGGAAGCATGCTGATTGGTCAGCCTAACCAGCGTGCCCATTGTAAATCTGAGAATATACCAATGGAAAAAAGTCTGATCACCTGGACTTTTTTTCCATCAGTATATCTCATAAAATTTTTACTTTGCTGTCTTTATTTTTTTAATAAATTTACAAAATGGAAGACCTCAAACGAACGAGGGAGATGGTGCAGAGAAAAATAAGAGGATAATCAGGTACATTCTGCAAAACTAAAGAAACGTACCTGATTATCCTCTTCTTTCCTCTGTCCCAGCTCTCCCGAACATTAAAAGTCTTCGGGTTTCTTTTTAATGAAAAAATAAAAGGGGACAACAGAGATCTTCTTTCTCGATTGCTTTCTTTGCACAGCACTGATGTACAGTGTAAATGTGGGAACCCAAGTCCCATACTCATGCTCAGTACATCAGAAAAGCCCCAGGATACTGGAAGAATGCAGAAAGGGCACCACAGAGGCATTATACAAAGACATTATTTAAGAAAAGTAAGTATTTTTTTTCCTTAAATAATGTTGTGACGACTGTGCCCTGGCCCAGCAGTCAAGGAGCCTCAATCCTCACCACTAACACCAGGGAGGTCGGCTCATAGAAGAGAAAAGGATAACTAATACACACAGTAAAAGTACAATTTCCCTTAAGTGCACACAGAGATCACAGAGTCTGGGGCTGGTTGCTCCCTTGCTCACTAGGTCCCCAATAAGACTCCCCACTGGCACAGCTGTAGGGTCCAGGTCTCAGCCTAACTGGGCAAGCTAAAACCTCCAGTACCCTCTCTGTCCAACCAGTGCTTCGTGTCCTTGCCAAGTAGCTGACACAACACACACACACACACACACACACACACACACACACACACACACACACACACACACACACACACACACACACACACACACACACACACACACACACACACGCACTTTGAGGTAAATATTTATACAACTTCACAGACACTCCTGGGAAAGACTGATACAGATTCTCCAGCTGTACCCCTTTACCCAGACTATATGGTAGTAATTACTGCCACCACCCAACAAATATATCAGCTACTAAAAGGCCCTTAAAAGGGTGTCCAATTATTACTGCGCAATATTATAATCCAATGGTAATGTGACTGTTCAGTCTAGGTTTATTGGAAGGGCTTAGATAGCAAACTCTATAAAGATATAATGTACTCTAAAGCATAATTTATCTCTGCATAAACCAGCCACAGTTAGAAGGTTTTAAAAATATTTAATAATAAATAATTAAAACACAGGACAAAACTACTACACCACAGAGATATTTAATAGTTCAGAGATCACACAGAAACTTAAAGTAATACAGTGGAACAGGTCTGATTTCAAAGAAAAATACCTAATTAATCTTTACTAGCTTTAACTGTTCCTACAAGAAATCACAGTGCTAAAACTTACATGTGAGCATAAGGCAGAGTGCTAGTTGTATATCAAGATCAAAATGCTTTCAGTCTCTTGTGAGAAATAGTATTTAAACATTACTAACAAACATGTCTCTAAGGCCCTCCCAAATTACATAATTTTTGACACTTAGGTTTTCCCAGTATACATATTGCATCATCTTAACACCTGATCTGAGTTCTCAGGCCACAAACTACATTATTTAGCAATCTAACACCTGCACAGAAACTTACAGCAATACAAGACATTTCACTTGTATATTCTAACAGAAACTAGAGCAATAAAGCACATTCCACATCTAAATTCTGGTCATAAACTTTAGCCTTAAAACAATTGGCATGAAACCTTCATCCAGCCGCACTGGAGCCAAATTCTAACATGAAAGGGTCACAACATACTTCACTGGGCCAGTAGAGTGCAATGTTGTCACATATTTTGCAGTTCCACATTTCACAGTATTCTTTACACTCAGGAAACATGCCTGTATTTTATATTTATTATCAAGAAAACATGCCTGTATTTTGCATTTATTTACAAATGCCAGAATTATATATCAAATTCTATTTGACTAGGCTGGCAGCCTTCGCCCATCTCTCCCCAGTCGTCACAAGTGTCATTGTACAATAGCAATAACTGACTCCTTGGTGTGCTATATTGAAGATTTACCCATGGTTGGCTTTATTTAATCACTCTGGCTTTGCCCTCATGATTAAACTACACCAACCATGGGTAAATTTTCAATATACCACGCTGACATCGTCAGTTATTGCTATAGTATCATTTAACCATTCTGAAAAGTGAATAATGCATGGTTTACCCACTTAGGCACCATTTACCCACTTGCTTTTACTGTTTTGAGGAAGATGATGCATGATTTACTCATGTCAGCATAGAAACGATATTCTGGAAAATCTTGTTCGTGTAAATGGAAGAAATTTTATTTTTGATGTAAGGACAATTTAGTTTTTCTCCATATTCAGCTCTCAAGTGATTTTGATTACTTGTCTGTCTGTCTTTAGCAATACCCTTTATATTATGGATGCTATAATAAATGAACTTCATAATGATAGAAATAAAGTAACATATTGTGGGCAGAGTATTCTATCAAATATTTATATAGGTGAAACTTTAAGTGCACCTAATGAAAGGAGAAGAGGTTACTAAAAAATAAAAAGAACTTCAAATTCATATGTTTAAAAAAAAGATTTCCTTTTGCAGGTGGATAAATATGCTAACTCTTCAGAATCACGTTTCACTTTTATTTTAAGCTGATGTGACCTTGGACGTAGAGTGTGGGGGTGTAAGGGTTAACGCTTTCACGTTGGGTGGGTGCAGTGCAGCACATCCCCTTGCAGAAACCGTTAAGTTTCTTAAATTGTATGACTATGGCTGTTGTTATTTTCTTTAGGTTATGGTTTCAGAATTTTCTCATTTATTTTCTGTGTAGCTTTCTAAAATCTTCACTGACATAAATGGAATTTGTCTGTTCAAATATTTTTGAAGTTGTGATTTTTCATTTAAAGGCATTGCTTAAAGTTAACAGAAATGAGTATTATTATAGGTGTAATATTATTTGTATATTTCGGCATTTAGTTGCAGCTGTGCATTTCTTTTATTTTAGAAGTAATCATTTAAAAAAAAATTAAGTTATCACTTATGACATAGACAATCATGCATTTATATAAATGATAGCCAAACACAATGACATATTTTTGTTACAAGCATTACACATCACTTATCTATCCAGTCATTGTCAGTCAAACATTACATAGTTCATTCAATTCCTGCATTCCATTAGACTTCATTCCTCCTCCAAAACATTATTCTGCACATATTATTCTCACGTTTCCCATCTTTTCTATGTAATTTGCTCCAACCATTTTCTAAGGATCCCACTTCCATTTGTTTTATCTGTTAATATAGTCACTGCATATATTACAGCTGGTTTAGACTTTGATTTCCATTTTCTAGTACTTCTTTTTTTTTGGCAGCCACCAGAATTAAACTCAGCAAGGCCTTACTATGTGTAGGCAATTCCGATTCTGTATCACAGCTCAAAAAAATCATTTCCTTAGTTACAGCAATTTGCTCATCCAGTATTTCTGATAGATTAGTCTGCAGGTGATTTTTAAAGTATGCCAACTCATTACACTCCCAAAATATATGTTCCTAATTACCTCGCTTTCCCATCACACCTCCAACATTTGCAGTCTACCTGAGGAAAATTCTTTGGAGCCTGCTTGGGTTATAAAATACCTATGTAAGCACTTCCAAACAAAGATCCTAAATCTTCAAAACTTTGTTGCATATTTGGGAGCCATACATATATCCCCTTATTGTTTCTTTGAGAATTGCTTATCCAATCTGTCAACCCAATCCTTTCTAATCTCCTCTTACTGATTCTTATAGTTATCATGCAATATTTTATTTACCCTACTAATTAATCTGCGCATGTCATTGATCTCTTTCTGAGAGTTAACCAAACTTGTCTAAAGGTTGTGCCTAAGACTCAATGTTTCTTATTAGGTGTATCCAGTGTTGTCTGTTTTTGTCAGATTCAGTATATAGAATGGCAGAGCCAATCTCAGCATTGAATTTGAAGCTTCCACAGTTCCAGGGCTCTGATTCGTCCCCTATCCATAATTTCTTGAACTCCAATCCAGTACCTAATATCTCATTTACTGCCTGAAGACTTCAGATGTGTTCTTGAGAGCTCTTATATCCTTTTGATTCTCAGAAAGTTTAAAATATTTGAAACACCTTTTTACCTTACTTCTCTACCTGGAGACTTATCTCCCTCTAGTTTGGTATATAGATATAGGATTAAGATAGTGTTTGGTAGTGCTTGATAGTGTGTCTTTAAAAGTTAGCATTTTTTCTAGGGATATACTTGAGTGTTTGCTACTATTTAAGGTGTTCATAGTGAAGTAGGATTTTAAGAATACTGTTTGTCTTAGTATTTTATAGTGTTTGCAGTACACTTTGTTATCAACATGTCTGAATCTCAAGCAACCAAAAATGCTTTGAATGCAGGCACAAATTCCCCACTCAGGATCCTCCAACATTGTGTGTATTGCCTGGGTGCTGACCATTTAGACACAGAATTTTCTTTTTGTGCTTCATTCAGCACTAGACCCTTACAAGCTTGCCATGACAAATTGGTGGTTATGGGGTCTCCTCCCTCCATGACAGAGACCACTACTTCCGGGCCTTCCTCTTCAGCCTCCACTGCTAAGAAGCAAGACAGGATTAGGCCTTCTGATAAGGCTCCAAAAACGATAAGGAGAAAGAAAAAAGTAAGCATAAAGAGAAAGAAAAAGGACAAATCTATAACTAAACATTCTTTGGATCCATCAGTACCAGTCAGACCCTTACCTAAACTGGCTAGGAGATTGGAACCAGCAGCATCTCGGTCCTATCTATCCTGTCCTTGGCCCCAGGTTTCACCAGAACCAGTGAACCGCAGGTTACAGTATATGATTTTGCAAGAGAGGAGATATTCTAGGTCTTCCTCAGTGGCCTCATCTACCCATTCATCTTGAAACTTGACAGAGTACAATGTCAACAGTCTGTTGTGAAAGTCCTTGGTGAAAGTTCTTGGGGCTGCAGATTCATCTTGAGGTTCTGTTGATACCATCCCCAGGGAACATATCGACCATTGTTCATCCTGCCCCTCCACTTCTTTCTCCTGTCTTGGTCCATCCTTAGTTCTGACAGTTTTGGATCTGACCCATCCCAAAGTGCCTCCTTCGGCACTGGCAGTTCCTTAAGTTCAACAGTTTCCCTATCCCTCTTTACTTCAGTGCCCTTAGATTGGGAATGTATTTGGAGCCATACCATCGGGGCCAACCTCTGAAAGAGGGTGCGACCCCAAGACTATCAGAACTGTCTCTTTCCTTGGGAGCCTTGCCAGTAGACAGCTTGAGTCTGAGATCTGCTTCTGGGCCGGGGATGCTAAGAGTTGTGGTCTCTCTTTCTTCTCTAGATCTGGAGAGTCCTCCATTCCAGTTGCAAGTTCGGTCTTTGTGGTTGTTGAAAGGGTTTTTGTTTTACCCAAAGAGACGGCACTTGCTCAGAGTCCATTTCCACCCAAACCCCAACTAGATCCTACATCATTATTATCTTCTTATCCTGCCAGACAGTGACAATCGGCACCATGGACTTCTGGAGCAACTTGCTATGTTGGCTGTCAGTCAGATTCTGAACCATCTGTCTCGCCAACTGAATCAGATCACAACAAATTGATGTGCAAGTGAAAGCACATAGACTCCTCCCCAGAGTCTTTAACAGAGGATACAGATTTGGATGAACATGAGAGTTTGCCTAGGTCTCCCCCCAGAAGACGTCACTTTTGATGAAATTCTTGAACTCATGAAACACAGAGGGGGATGGTCCACTGAAGACTCCCCTCCAGATGAATCTGTATTTCTGGAAGCCTTTGGTTCCAGCTCAACATTTTCCTGGGTGATACACCACCCATTGATCTGTTAGTTGACCTTATGGCACAACGGGCTTGGAAGGACCCTGACGAGGTTGAGCCTACCCCCAAGAAACCAGACAGAATTTTAGCAGCTTCCAAAGACAGAAAGCCTTGGAGTAACGGTCCTTCCATGGATGCCATGGTTGTAGCAGCAGCCACAAAATAACTGTATGAAGGGAGTTCCTCTCTCCATCTCCCTAACAGGGAGTCTGGGACGTTGGACATATTTGGGAAATGGGCATAGTCAGTGACCTTTGCACTCAGATCACTGAATTGTCTTGCTTATGTCAGGTTTCAGAGGGACCTGACTAAAGAAATTTCCAAGTGTCTTTCTGGAGTTTTGCCTGCGGAGATCCAAAAAATCGTGGACACCAGTTTTTCAACTCTGCAGTCAACTTCTAATGTGGCCATGCGTTTCATCTCTAATGCAGCCAATGGCTGAGCCATAGTGGTTGGCAAAGGTTTTACAGTCAGATGACATGCCTGGATGCATCTTTATAATTTTGCAGAAAGCTTCAATATGTCTTTCATCAATGCTGTTTATGATGGCTCCACACTTTTTGGGTCCAAGGTGAAAGACACATTGACCATGAGCCAGCAGGATGGGAAGACTCTGCAATAGGTAGTTGCTTTTCCATGCCTCAGAAATCTTATTCCAGGAATTAGAGAGCAGGAAAAAAGATGTGGTTTCTAAGTCACAGAGTTCTTACCAAGATTCTTGTGGTGATAGATCTCCATGTGGCAGAGGTGGAGGGAATCCCAATGGGCGTCGCCCAAGAAGCAGAGGCGAACACATAGTCAAGGTTTCTACAGTCCCTTTACCAAGAGTCCATATCGGTATCCCTAAAGGGTTGCCCAACTGCTGCACTCTGGAGACATTTAGGGGACACTTATCTCTGTACCCCCAAGCCTGGCAAGATTTGACAAAATCCACAAAGCAGGACCTGAAGTAAACCAAAAAGGAAATCCAACAAGCTACACCAAGAGTAATAAAATGTAATACTTGAAGCGCTTTTCGTCTGCACGATATGCAGACTTCTTCAGAAACACAGTTAAAAACTTTAACCACTCTTATAAATATAAATTCAGATATATTCAATTACCTAATTAGTCAATAACGTTGTTTTATAACTTACTTTATGTTAAATATGTGGTCAGCAACATAAAGTAAGTTATAAAACAACATGTTATTACATGGGGCTGTAAGACGGAGTTTCTAAGTTTATAAATTTATAGATTTAAAACTTAAAATTTACTCCCACTTTTTGAAGAAGGTGGAGTTATTGTATGTTAAATGACAGTCGTATCCTTGGATACCTTATTGTTCAGTTACTTAACTGTTTGTTTAATTGACTGCCTTGACTAATTAGGTAATTGAATATATCTGAATTTATATTTATAAGAGTGGTTAAAGTTTTTAACTGTGTTTTTGAAGAAGTCTGCATATTGTGCAGATGAAAAGTGCTTCAAGTATTACATTTTATTACTAAAACTATATTTTCTTTTTCAGCAACAGCTAAAGGCTTGGATCCTTTCTCTGCTTCCATACCATCGGTCTTGGAATTTTTAGCTGAACTTTTTCAACAGGACTCTTATCTACTTTACCATCAAAGTTCAAATAGCAGCAATTTCCAGTTTTCATATTAGACGGTGTTTTTTTGTGTGGTCTCCTTAAAAATCTCAAAAGCCTTTCTTAGGAGAACTTCTCTGCTGTGTTGTCCCATTAGAGAGCCAGTACCTCCATGGGATATCACTATTATGCTCCAAGCCCTAACTCAATCTCCTTTTGAATGTGCGTCAACCATAGATATCAAATATTTGAGTTAGAAAACAATTTTTTTAGTCGTAATCACTTCCACAAGCTGGATTTCAGAATTACAGGCATTCTCGTGTAAGCCCTCCTTACTTGTTTTTCCATAAGGATCGGGTTTCTTTTGAACTAATGCATTTTTCTTTCCACAGGTGGCATCCATAACTAACTTAAACTAATCCATAGATTTACCAGTGTTTTTCCTAAGTTTTCAAACAAGAGAGAATGCATTTTACATGTGCTAGATGTACACCGGCAACTCAGATTCTGTCTTCGTTGAATAAAAAACCCAGAAAATCTGATCATCGTTTTATTGCCTACTTTAAAGCTAGGCTTGGCAGAGCTGTTACAAATGTTACACTGTCCAAATGACTATCAAATTGTCTCTTTAGTCTGTGTTGCAGTGGTTTTAAATTTACAAAAGGCCCATTCAACCAGAACAGTAGCTGCCTCAACAGCCTTTTCTAAGAAACTACCCATTTATGACATTTGTGCAGCAGCAACCTGGTCCACTGTGCATACCTTTGTTACTCATTGTAAGCTGTATGTACAATCCAGGAGTAGTTCCTACTTTGGCTCCAACATATTGAGAAATGTCCTTCCCTGATACCACCCTGTTAGATAGCTTGGGAATCTGTCCCATGTGTTGAATTGGATGAAAATAGACAACATTGAGTATAAAAGTTATGCACTTACCATAATGATAGATCAGTGCTGTCTGATTTCCATCCAGTTCACCCTCTGTGCTCTCCAGCCCCCTTTGCAAAATTTGACATGTATGGATACCTTCAAGGTGATTGAGTGGTTACTTCTCCATACCTTGTCTGTGACCAACATTGTCTCATGATCTTGGCCAATATTTCTCTGGCCCCTCTTCAATTTTTGCATTTAGGGTCTCCACTGTTTTCCTCTAATATGTATGATCAGTTTCTAATAGGGTAAACTCAGCCTGAGGTACTGGATTGGAGTTCAGGGAATTATTGGTAGGGAATGAGTCAGAGCCCTGGAACCATGGAAGCTTCAAATTTGGTGCCAAGGTCGGATCCTGTGAGGTCTCACATCCCATATTTTGAACCACACGAAAATTAGACAATGTGGAACTATCATTATGGTAAGTATATGACTTTTCACTTATTTTTTTGTACTGTGTGCTTAACTTACCGAATATTTTATTTCCTGGAGTACAGTATTTGCAACTGTGTTAGTTTTTTAAAGCATGCTAAATGCTGATGATTATGCCATTTAGTTTAATTTTTGCACTAAGTGGTATGGCAGCAATTGTTTTAGTTATGTACAAAGTCATGGCAACTTGTGATCACTATTTTAAATCTATAATCTATGACAGTATTGGTATTTGATGTTTTGTAATCCTTGTTATCAGTTTTGTCATTTGACTGATCACATTAAGTCTGTACCTCAGCCCAGATAAGAAGGCAGTCCTACCATTGTGTGATTTAATTTAAAAAAAAAAACTGTAATTTTGCCTCCTTTTGAGTCTTCTTCTTCTGTTGTTTAAAATGTGTTACATAGAAGATGGTTCATCCTTTGGCAGTCAAACTATAGGCAGTTAGAGTCAAACCTTGTATAGTTTTTCATGAGGGCTTGATGGCCCTTTCTGCTAAAGTTTCTTTTATGTCTAGGATTGTATTAAATGATGATTTAAATAAAAAAAAATCCAGCTTCAGTCTGTCACCTTCATCATGAAAATGCTGGAGATGATATCTCAGACGTAATGGATCTTAAGAGGTTGTGTTTTGCTTTTGTTTTTAGATCAAAACAGATCAGAAAGTCTGATCTAATTTTAGGGACCTTCTTTAATGGGTCATAGACAGGAAATCCCTTTTCTGTCACTCAGACTTCTGCGTAATTTATTTCTGGTATTGCCATGCCTGTGCGCAGCAGTGTAACTGTGACACCACAAAGAGTGATATCACATGTTGATTTCATAAGGTTATGAATTATCATTTGCTATGCCCACTGTTTTTTTTTTTTGTCGCTTGCATAGCTCAGATCTCGGTCTTTGCTAGCACTGGAGAACATTTCCTGCTTCTGTATAATTTTTTATACATTTGCCAGAATATTTTTCCTTCCTGTTCTTTCTAGCAGTGACTGGCAGACTGGAATTGTTTGTGAGGCCAGTGGTAGGTATACATGCTTTTTCTGTACTTCAGTATTCACAATAAGGCCTAACAAGGCCCATATGAGGCTAATTTGAATTTTGTATAGATTTTTGGGCTTTGGAGAGGCAGAAATTATCCCTTCTATTAGGTATCCATTCTAGTTCTTGTTGCTTAGTTCTTTGTTTTTTATGTTAGGTCTGAAAGAGGTACACCACCTGCTGTCACCCTGGAGAGGTGGATCCTTGGGTTTTTGTACTATCTTCCTTTACCTGATCAGCTTGGGCCCTGTTTAACGAACATATGTATTGTTTTTATTTCGGATGTTATAATAAAACAGTAGATATATTTTGGAGCTACACTGTATTTCTGACTCTTAGCAGAAGTCCCTCATAACCCCTGTCACCAGTACCAAACTGCTAGGTGTCACTATTGATCATAAGCTCAAATTTGACATACACATTACCCAAACAGTAAAGTCTGTTAACAAAAAACTAGGATCTATGTACAGAATTAAAAACTTCCTAACTCCCACTACCAAATTAACTATTGCTCGTACCCATCTCCTCTCTTCCCTCCTCTATGCTTCCCCGATCCTCTCTTTTCTCAATAAACGTGAACTTAACATGCTCTCTCTTGCCTATAACCACATTGCCAGATTTATTACAGGTTCCCCTTATCGAACCCATCATTGCCTTAATCTGCGAAGACTTGGCTGGTTGGAACTGCCAAATCTCCTCAAACTTAGCCAACTCGCCGAAGCTTATAAAATTATCAACCATCCTGATAGAACTCCCTCACTGTGCAAAATTCTAACTCCATATACTAACCTCAATAGTCTCCGATCATCAAACAGCATCCAGATCCTAACCATTAAAGCAAAAACTCAGGTGGGGATGCCCTTTATGCAAATTCCATTGGCAAGCAGTGGAACTCCTGCCAAACAACCTTAGACTTACTTCTTCTCTATCATTTCAAAGCTAACCTTAAAGAATATCTCTCCACACAATGGACATGCCCATGTCGAGAACCTGACTAACTACATATCTCTTTACTTCTAGGTCCACTTCCCTAGCCCATTTCCCTAATTGCAGATCTCTAAAATTTCTCTTTCCTTTTAGTAATAAGGAAAATCTCTGATTTCAGTCTATTTTTCAGTATCTTTAACGAAATCAATGTTCTGTGTATAATTTCCTGTCTGTCCTTTAGTCTTATATAACATCTATGTAAATTTTCATTCCTGCATATGTATGCTGTATTCTCTTGTTGTAACAATACTTTGAATCTTGCAATTTAAATATGTACTTCTATTGTGTATTGGAGCTTTTCTCCTCGGGCCTCTATTGAAAACGGATATGTATCCAGTTAGACCAGCCCGGTTAACAAATGTAAAATAAATAATAAATAAATAAGTCATATGAATCTTGCTGTCTGATGTTTATTGTATCTATTTACAGTCTGATAACCAGCCAGGAGGACCGATCTGTTGATTATTTTCAGAAATGACCCAAGCTCCATGAGCAGCAAATGGAGTGTTTTTTCAGCTTGGAATAAATATAAAATGTTATCAGGATTTACATGTACAAGAAGTACATAGTTTATCATACATTTAGAAAATGCAAGTCTGTACATAATTTCACAGAAGAGAAAGAAATTAGTAAGAAGACAGTGCAGTACATGATAATTATTACAGTGCATGTTCGCAGTAATACAAATGCAGTGCGTTTCAGTTATATCCTTCATGCTATTGATTGATTTGTCTTTAGCCTAGAATATTGTATGTAGAGTGGCAACAGAGGTAAACTATTGTCATAGTAACAGTTGCATTTAGGTTCTGTCTGAAGGAGGTCATTTATTGCTTTCTTAAATTGCTCAGTGGTTTCTTGATTTTTATTTACTTCAACAGGCAAATGGTTTCACATGGAGCATCCCAGTCTAGAAAAGGATATATAACCCTGCATTTGGCACCTAAGTTTAATGGGCGACATGTCTGGCCCTCTTTGACAGTGCCCAGTGGCTTAACTTACCGAATATTTTATTTCCTGGAGTACAGTATTTGCAACTGTGTTAGTTTTTTAAAGCATGCTAAATTCTGATGATTATGCCATTTAGTTTAATTCTTGCACTAAGTGGTATGGCAGCAATTGTTTTAGTTATGTACAAAGTCATGGCAACTTGTGATCACTATTTTAAATCTATAATCTATGACAGTATTGGTATTTGATGTTTTGTAATCCTTGTTATCAGTTTTGTCATTTGACTGATCACATTAAGTCTGTACCTCAGCCCAGATAAGAAGGCAGTCCTACCATTGTGTGATTTAATTTAAAAAAAACCTGTAATTTTGCCTCCTTTTGAGTCTTCTTCTTCTGTTGTTTAAAATGTGTTACATAGAAGATGGTTCATCCTTTGGCAGTCAAACTATAGGCAGTTAGAGTCAAACCTTGTATAGTTTTTCATGAGGGCTTGATGGCCCTTTCTGCTAAAGTTTCTTTTATGTCTATGATTGTATTAAATGATGATTTAAATAAAAAAAAATCCAGCTTCAGTCTGTCACCTTCATCATGAAAATGCTGGAGATGATATCTCAGACGTAATGGATCTTAAGAGGTTGTGTTTTGCTTTTGTTTTTAGATCAAAACAGATCAGAAAGTCTGATCTAATTTTAGGGACCTTCTTTAATGGGTCATAGACAGGAAATCCCTTTTCTGTCACTCAGACTTCTGCGTAATTTATTTCTGGTATTGCCATGCCTGTGCGCAGCAGTGTAACTGTGACACCACAAAGAGTGATATCACATATTGATTTCATAAGGTTATGAATTATCATTTGCTATGCCCACTGTTTTTTTTTTGTCGCTTGCATAGCTCAGATCTCGGTCTTTGCTAGCACTGGAGAACATTTCCTGCTTCTGTATAATTTTTTATACATTTGCCAGAATATTTTTTCTTCCTGTTCTTTCTAGCAGTGACTGGCAGACTGGAATTGTTTGTGAGGCCAGTGGTAGGTATACATGCTTTTTCTGTACTTCAGTATTCACAATAAGGACTAACAAGGCCCATATGAGGCTAATTTGAATTTTGTATAGATTTTTGGGCTTTGGAGAGGCAGAAATTATCCCTTCTATTAGGTATCCATTCTAGTTCTTGTTGCTTAGTTCTTTGTTTTTTATGTTAGGTCTGAAAGAGGTACACCACCTGCTGTCACCCTGGAGAGGTGGATCCTTGGGTTTTTGTACTATCTTCCTTTACCTGATCAGCTTGGGCCCTGTTTAACGAACATATGTATTGTTTTTATTTCGGATGTTATAATAAAACAGTAGATATATTTTGGAGCTACACTGTATTTCTGACTCTTAGCAGAAGTCATATGAATCTTGCTGTCTGATGTTTATTGTATCTATTTACAGTTTGATAACCAGCCAGGAGGACCGATCTGTTGATTATTTTCAGAAATGACCCAAGCTCCATGAGCAGCAAATGGAGTGTTTTTTCAGCTTGGAATAAATATAAAATGTTATCAGGATTTACATGTATAAGAAGTACATAGTTTATCATACATTTAGAAAATGCAAGTCTGTACATAATTTCACAGAAGAGAAAGAAATTAGTAAGAAGACAGTGCAGTACATGATAATTATTACAGTGCATGTTCGCAGTAATACAAATGCAGTGCGTTTCAGTTATATCCTTCATGCTATTGATTGATTTGTCTTTAGCCTAGAATATTGTATGTAGAGTGGCAACAGAGGTAAACTATTGTCATAGTAACAGTTGCATTTAGGTTCTGTCTGAAGGAGGTCATTTATTGCTTTCTTAAATTGCTCAGTGGTTTCTTGATTTTTATTTACTTCAACAGGCAAATGGTTTCACATGGAACATCCCAGTCTAGGAAAGGATATATAACCCTGCATTTGGCACCTAAGTTTAATGGGCCACATGTCTGGCCCTCTTTGACAGTGCCCAGTGGAACTTTCAGTTAATTATTCTAGGGCATTAATGTACAACATTCATGCAAGAATATAATTTTATACTTAGTTTGCATGTATCTCAGTGATGAATTAACCCCTGCCACACTGCCTCCTCCAGTAAGGAAATGTTGGTCATAGCATTTTTCCAATGACAAAAAGTTCCCTTTTGTTGGGAAATGTTCATAGGTTCATAGATCAGTACTAAGCTAACTGCCCTTGCGAGCCATTTTTTAAGCCTAGCCAATTATCCCTTGTGAGATTCAAACCCTGCATCTTGTGTTTGTAAGGCAAACACCTTAACCATTAGGTCACCCTCCCAACCCCCATTTGTGTATGAAATGTGTATGTTTTTTTTCTTGTCATGTAAGGCCATCTTACTAGAGTTAAATTTTCGGCTCATATTGCATTCCTCAAGCTAAAAATACATAATTTTCTCATCTGTAGTTAAAAAGCAATTTCCCTTGTATATACAGAGGATGAGACTGTTATTTTGGTGCATTTTAAAATTATAGTTTTTATCATTTAAAAAAAAGTTTGCCCTGGTCTTTTCAGTTCTGTCCATTGTCCTTGGTGCCCAGCTGATGCTAAGGTGTTAATAAAGCCAAAAAAGTTGGAGACTGAAAGCCTTACATTATTTTCTAGCGCCAAAATATCTCCAGAGGTGAGAAAGAGGTGAGAAATTATTGTTTTTTAGGTCTTACCATAAACAACTAAAAATTCTATGTATATAAAAAAGAAGTTGGTGCAAGTATCTTCAAGAATGTCAGAAAACCCTCAGGCAGGGTTCTACAGCCTTTATGTCCTGTAGTAATTCAATGAACGTAGTACAGTTTAATACTATGTGCAGATATGGTATGTAACTGTACATGTGCAAAGAGTTAGGTCGTTGCTTCAGGATAGGTTCCTCCTTACCTCCTGGTACTGTTTGTGCATTGTTTGGAAATTGCCAGTATACATAAGTGCTCAGCGGTGCATGTTTTCTACATTTTAGAAGCTGATGGAATACAGTTTAATACCATGTACAGATATGGTATGTAACTGTACATGTGCAAAGAGTTAGGTCGTTGCTTCAGGATAGGTTCCTCCTTACCGCCTGGTACTGTTTGTGCATTGTTTGGAAATTGCCAGTTTACATAAGTGCTCAGCGGTGCATGTTTTCTACATTTTAGAAGCTTATGGAATATGATGTGAAATGTACTATTTGTGCAGCTTAAACTTGAAAGATTTTTTTTGCATCACTGTATATTTGTTTGTCCTGAATTAGCTATCTGTTTCTGTGTCTCATTTAGCTTGCCATAAAAAATATTTTTTGGTGTTGTTTGTTTTTGCTTGCCTTTTGCAAAGTACCAAAAATAAACACGAGAAGTATGCAAATTGCTGTGATATTTGCCTTCTAATGGACACAGCTTGAAACTGCAATCCCTCAAGCTGGTGTTTACTTAACTACTGAAGAATTTGGCTGAAGAATGACATCTTCTTATGGCAGAGACTGTTCTAGTTCATTCATGTATCTGTTATTGTGGTGCACTGTCTCACAACTGTAGTATATTCACAGCACCTTATTAGTGTAGTTGCCATTCAGCGGTAGAAATGTTCTTGTTTCAAAAGTGAGTGTTGCTTGCACAAGCTTGTCAGATAGTACTCTTACTGTGGTTATAGGTTTGCTTTAGCAGCAGATAAGTAATTTAATATGTTCTTGTGTCTTAATCAGGTTAGGATATCCTATAGCTAAACACCCCTTGTTCATTTTTAGTTTTAGAGGGATACTTAAAACTGGCACAGAACTGTTAGGAAAAGTAATACATTCATGGAAAAGAACCTTATTAATGGACACCTAATGGAATGAGGTTTATATGATCATTGTGCACAACAAAATATAGAAGTGGTTTACCAAACACAGGTGTGCATGTTTCACAAATTACATTAAACTTGTACCTATGTGAGCTTGGGAATTAGTTTTCCTTTTTTAGCACTTTTAACATTTCTTCTGCAGCTTGTCCCTCAAGGGATCAGTTATTTTGAGAGACAGAATTTAGCTTCTCTGTTGGGGGTGATTATGAAATCTGATACAAAGGCATAGAAAAAAAGTGACATATATCTGAATCTGGCAAATCAAATCTTAAAAAGTTGTTACCCTAGTTTCTTAATGCTTAATTTCCCAAATAAGTTGAATGAGGTGACTTGCCTGTACTCAAAATGCTTTTACATACCTTATGCTCATGTTTCATTAGTTGTGTAAAACAACCTTCATACAGATAATATTTGTCTTTGCCCTTGCCTACATCCTGTTACAGTGTTATTGTTTTAAGCTAATTGTAATAAAGCACAACTTTTTGTTTTTTCTTGCCTTTTGCAAAGTACTGAAAAAGAACAGAGGGAAGTATGCAAATTGCTCTGATATATGCATTTTCTTTCAAATTCATAGTCAACTCAGGTAATTAGAACTCTGGTGAATTTTTTTAAGCGTTCTACGCCAGATTCATTGTCAGCCCCCCTATGATGTTGGACCATTTATTTTTGGTACAGGCTCTCAACGTTTGCTCTATAGCAGGTTTCTCAGGGTACTGCTTATTCTGTATATATTTTCCGTCTTCTGTAGTGTGTGTGGTTCACCTGTACAGGTTGTATCATGTACATTTGTCTAGAATTAAAAGTTCTAGAATCAGCTTAGAAATCATCTTCAGCTGAGTCTGTCATTGTTTTTAGATGCATAGCCTTCCTGTCTGGTGTTTTGTGCAACTGGTATTTGATTAAGTAAAAGGTTTAGAATCCCTGTCTCTCTACGAACAATTTTGAGGAAAAATGTTCTTAGATTTGTGGGCATACTACTAAAGCCTAGTCTTGGCTTGCTGATCATAATGTGTGAGTGAATTCATGGCCTGTCTTGAGGTGAAAAATGGGTCTGTTGTACTTCATTAAAGTAAAGTAGTATTCTTGACAGCAGTTTCTGACAGTCTTTTGTGTGAATCTTCATGATTATGTATAGCAGTGTATTAATTCAAAGTAAGTGTCATATACTTTAGTGCATTTCTGTATCTCTGAGTAGCAAATATGAACAGTGTGACATTTGTCTGTATGTGGCTGGTGGTGGTTTACATAAAATGATATATTGTACTGGCATTAATTTTTGTGTACACTGTGAGGCTATAGAAGAAAACTGATTTACCACCTGCCAGTATTTGAATGACTTGCTCTTTTAGCATCAGGAAGTTTTCAACAGAGAATAAATAAATAAATAAGGTTTCTTAAAAAGAGACAAAAAAGAAGGCTTTCACTTACTTGTGGTTGATATCAGCAGGATTGTACTCCTGAAGTACGATTTAGCTGGTACATAGTAACAGTGCTGATCATTGCAGACAAAAGTTCCTCTTTTTGCTTGATGTCTGGCAGTATGAATGATGCATGAATACATAAAACAAGTTGCAAGTACTGGAACAACAATTCCCATGGACAGGAAAATGACACTGTAGGCTTTTGTAGTCAAACTAAAACTTGGCAGACAGATGTATTTGCTTTCATTATATGAGTAAGTTCCAAAGCCAAAGAGCGGAGCAGTTGCATTCAGTATGCAGTAGATCCACAAAAAAACTAAAATTAACCAGATCCGCTGTTTTGTGATTAGCTGTGCATAGTGTAAGGGGTAACATATTTCAGCAAACTTGTCAACCGTGATCCAGGTGAGAGAATTAATGGATGCAAGCTGTAGCAGTACATAGAGAAAAGCTGTCAGCTGGCAAACAGCTTGATGTTCAGTGAAGGTTGCCACTCCAGACAAACTGTTGTATATTCCAGCAGGAATCACAGTTAACCCTAAAATGAGATCACAGATGTTGAGGTTGAAGCTCAGTGGTGAAGTGTCTGTATGCAGTTTTGGGTTGAGGACAGATATTATTAGCAACAGAATATTTCCAGATACTGATCCGACGCTTGATGTGAGCATTAAGATTCCATATAATAGAGGAGTAGACAGCATTGTATTTAAGTTGGCTTCAGTTACTTCTCATATCTGATAATATGTTCATAATGTACCATTTATAGCATATAGACTTTGTGCCTCCTGAAACAGATGAATCTGAAGAAAAGCAAATTTGGAAGTTATAGACCCATTTTTTTCAGGATTTGCCTAGAGCTGTAGCTTTGGGATTTCTTAACTGTAGTGATCCTGTACAGGGAAAAAAAGGCTTTCAAGAATGCAGTCAGAATACTTATCTGAGTTATTTAACAAAGTTTGTTTTATCCATTTGCAATTTTACAGTCTTGAGCAGAACCTGGTGTAGCTGTCCACATTTGCAGTATTAAATGCTTCTTTTAGAATTTACTTTCTTGAGTCTCTCTTCTCTGCCAGTTTCAAATTAAAAGCTGACTTTTATGGCAAATACATAACAGACGTCTATGATAAATATAAGTTATACATTACAGTATATTTTATTGAATATCCTGGCTGTAAGTGGTGCACATGCAGAAGTCATGTGGTAGCATGGCCTAGTTTCTTGCTAATTGACTGAAGAATACAAAATGCATCCTTCTTTCTTCTTTTGGAGGATTTAAAATTAATGAGCAGGAAACTCATTTAAAGATGCCTCAGTCATAAGACTGTGGCAGAGATAATACCAAGAGATACAGACATGAACTATTATTTCTGAACACAGTAGTATTTTAATGTGGTTTCAGCCATAAATTATCCAGCAGAATAAACTCTGAGTAGCTGTAAGTGGTGGTCTGGCTATGACAATTATAATAGGCTAATTTTGTTTATACATTATAGAGGTCATGTGAATACTGACATTTTTTAGTACAGATGCTGTGTGAGTTGAGCTAATTACAGTTGTCTTCGAGAAAGTGCTATATGCAGTTTGCTTCTCATAACAGAAGAGGTTATATTTGCTTTCCTTATTAAACTGTGTGCTTTGGGTCTGTCTGTAGCCAAAGGATTTCTGACGGCCATGGCATTTATAAAGTTAAACCATTTGAGCTGTGATTTATGTTACATTACAGTCATAAAACTAACATATGCTGGGAGAATATTAGTATTAGCTAATCTGTGTTGCAAACCATGCATATCGTATCATTTTCTAAAGTAGAAAGAAACATGGCACCAGTAATTTCATGCCCTAGCAATCTGTAGGATGTAGCAGTTTAGGCTCATTTATTACCCTTTCTTCAGATTAGTTATTTGTGAGCCTACTTCAGAGTTAATCAAGACAATTAATGATTAAAGGCTTGCACTTTGGTTTGTAAAACCTATATGAAGTAATTAAGGCGACATAGTCCATGAAGCTCTCACAGAACTGGGAGGTATTATCTTGGTTTCCATATTGGCTGTCACTCCACAGCTGCTGCAAACAGTCCAAGGAAAAATTATCCAAGTTCTGCCAAAACAGATTACCTTGTGGCTTACAGAAACAGTGGGACTTAAAACATTAGGACCCAGTAATCTTGAACTGCCAGTAATGTAAAGTGCTAAAACCATACCATAATGCACAGGTGACATTCAGATACAGCTGCAGTTATATTTTGCCATTTTAGGCGCAACAGTGAGATTTCATCTAAGGAAGTACTAGACAAAAGCTTTTAGCTTCGTACTTCAGATACTGAACTGCATTTCAATTTGATTTGTTAGATTATGGTTGGATAATTGTCATAGCCTGTATTGATGTTACATGTTTACCAGGAAAGTCCGAATGGGATAAGACCCATTTTCAGTGAGAGCCCAGGGAGAAAAGCTCCACATATAGAGATTATACAAAACTTACACAAGAAATTATACAGAAATATACAAGACTTAACAGTACACCAGAAATTACATTCTATGCTACTATAGCTGAAATTTTTATTATACAATCTAATATAATTCCTTGTTGTAGTGTAGATATTGTAGTTTCTCAAAATAAGCTGATGAAGGGTTTGTAGGAGGCAAATTGGATAGAAAAAAAATAAATAGGCTAAAAGTTTTGGTTTAGCTCTGAATTCAATGGTTAGGGATTTTAAACATTCACCTTTAATAAATGAGGCAGAATACAAGTGTGATCTACACGTGTTTTATTTACCTGGGATATGTTGAACTATTACTTAAGGCTACAGGCCTTGAAACACATTTCTTTGCAAAAGCGCTCGGTCTGGACAACTCCAGTACAAAAGGACTTGAGATGCACGTACTTCAGCTGTACAAGTCTCAGATGTATGAAAACAATGTAAAATTGAAAAAAGAAAAGAGAAGAAAAGATAATATGCCTGTACCCCACCATGTGGGTTAGCTCCCCACCATCTTACTTTATTAGTCTTAATCACCAATATATTTAAAAAGTGCAGTTTGAGGAGTAAGAAATCACTCCTGTGTGGAGCAAGAAACAGCATACAAGAAATTTTTCCTTGAGCAGTTAGTTAAGCTCAAGCAGCTGATACAGGCTGCGTTGTACTGAGTCAGTGTATTTCATCCATGCCTCTCATGCTATTGATTGTCTTGTCTTCTTTTCAAGCTATAATAATGTATGTACGGTGGTAAGAGATAGATTAACCATTGTAATGATAGATTGCATTTAAGCACTGCCAGGAGGTCATCTTTTATTGCTTTCCATACCTCTCAACCTCTTAGTGCAAGAAATCTGGACAAAGCGATCAAAAATGAGGGACAAAGGCCCAAAAATAGGGACCCTTTTTAAATATTGCTCTTAGTAGAAGTTTGATAGAGTAACCAGTTTTGCATTAGTATGAATTTTCTGAACTGTATAAAGTCTGAAACTCAAATGTCTGTCATTATTTTCTGACTTCAGCCCTCAATAATTTGCTAATGATTTGCGAGAAAACCACAATTTTATGATAAACAGACCAAATATTTAAGGCAAAAATCTGGACATCCTGTGAAAATCTGTACAGTTGAGAGGTAAATGCTTTCTTAAAGGAAAACTCTGGGCTCGAGCACTATACGACTCAACTGCAAGTGTTTCTTTATCCGTGTAAACTCATCCCAGCCATCTGTGGTTACCAGAATGCAACAAGAAGTTAGTTAGTTCTACATATCTCACTTTCCCTAGCGTAGTGCAGGAAACCCATCCCCCATTCTTTAGTATTGCATCCTTTGAGTTGGAATAGGTCTCCCCGGTCGTGATGTACCTTCGACACAGTCAAATCAGTAGTTCCCTCTCCTGCTGATCCACCCACACTGTGACGTTGCCGTTTATCAGCTAATTATAAAGGTTTGCATTACTTTGTTGTGGAACTCTATACTTCATCCACTGTTTCTTTCCGGAGTAAAAGCAGTATTGGATCAAGAGTTTCCTCCAACTAATCTGCAGGCAAAGTCCACAGAGAAATACATTACTTGCTAACTGTATAGGTAAGTACGCTACATACAAATTTCTGCTGCAAACTAATTGTTATGCCTTGTTGTGGGTCTGTAATGCAAGGCTCACAGTATTTTCCTGGTTTTGTTTTACCGTAGGTTCTTTCACTCTATGCTGTCTCCAATCACCATGCTGCAGTGTGTGCATGTATGTATATGAGTGTTTCTGCCTGCGTGTGTGCTAGCGAAGCATGCCTGAAAGCAGTATGTATGTGTGAATATTGAAAATTCTGGCTTTGACTGTATGAGAGAGAGTGAGCAGTGTCTGTGTGTGTGTGTGAATGTTGAACAGACCATGCCCCGAGTGTATGAGAGAGAGAGTTGCCGAGGTATGAGAAAATGAATAGTGCGTGTCTGAAACCAGTATGTCTCAGTGTGTTTGTGTGTATGAGAGATGGGGGGGGGTTACATGCATCTGTGAAGTCTGCCCGAAAAAAAGAGCATCCATTACTTTTTTTTTTTAATCCTTTCACTACTTGTTTCATCCATTTAGCTGCGCGGTATAGATCTAACTGTAATAAGCCGATTGCTTACAATGTATCGATCGGCTTATTACACTCGAGTCCTTTTTATTTTTCCCAGGCTCTAACTGAGGAGGTGGGGTGCTGCCAATAGTTGTGCCATGCATCTGTTTAGTGTGCCGAAAGGAAGGAGCATCCACTATTTTTTTTCTCTAGAGTTATTCCTCCTTTCACTAAATGCTTCTGCCACTGACATTTATCTGCGCCGTTTTATCCTTCACTAATTTTTTTCAGCCATTTAGCTGCACCGTATAGATCTAAATGGGGCCTCCACTGAAAACAGGCTCTGTGGAACCTAGTCGGACTTTCCCGGTCAACAAATGTTAAACAAAAATAAAAATAAATAAATAAAAATGTAATAAGCCGATCACTTACAACGCATCGATCGGCTTATTACACTGAAGTCCCTTTTTTTCTTTTTTTTTTGTGGTCTCTTGCTGAGAGGGTGTTGTGCTATCAATAGTTTCATAACTATCAACTTTTGCCCCCAACTTGCAGGACAGTATGGTCGTTCCTGCAAAAAGCTGTAGAGTCGAGTGGTTTTCAGGTGGTGTTTTGCTGTGTGTATGAGTGTGATTCTCCTGATTGCATGTGGGTTCGTGAATGCATGCGTGAAGGCAGAATGTCTATGTGTGTGTGAATGCAGAAGAGACTGTGTAAGCATGTGTTTGTGTATGAGACAGCGATGAATGTGTGTGTGTGTGTGTGTGTGTGTGTGTGTGTGTGTGTGTGTGTATATTGCAGAGAGCGATGCATGAGAGCATGAACAGTGCGAGAAAATGTGTGTGTCTGTGTGAATGCATAACATGCTGTGTATGCGTGAATGAGAGAGAGTAATGCAGGAGAGAAAGAACGCAAGTGCTTGTGTGAAAGCAGTTGGTGGGCTTTGCCATTCCTCCAAAGTCATGGGGTCATGGAATTATTACAATTAAGTAAGGGATAGTTAGAGTAAATCTTTCCATGTGTGGGAACATTGTTTTAGTTGTGATTTTATAACATTTTATGACATTGGTTTATCCTCATGCTGCTACTTTGGTTAGATGGCTTCAGTGCTTTTAGATTTAATAGTTTGTTGTTCATTCTACAGTCGTGAATCCAGCTTTAATGATCATATATAGTATGTGTATCTTTTTCTTTCACCTGGATTTCAGATATAAAATGATGCAAAACATGAATGAAGGTATATCATTTCAAATGGGGTACTACAGTGAAGATGCCAGATTACCCAGCAATGTAACTGATTAACATCATATTTCAGCTGCTCATAGATCATCGACAATTAATCTAGCAATATTTTGAACACTCGAGCTGGGGCTTCAGCAACCCATTTTGGATAATGTTATGAACTTTTCACACTATCATATTGGTGCGTGTGTGTGTGTGTGTTGGTCTGCATCTGGCTGTGTGTACCTATGCAGCCATGTGCTTAATTTATTTGAAAAGGCATCCAACCATAAGTCATTTTGCATAATTTGTACACCATAGTCTCTTAATTCCACCGTGGAAATGATTATGTTTTTATATATTTATTTATTCTTTTTTAGTGTATGGCAGACAGTACCAGAATGTATTTGTAGTGGAAACTTGTGTGGGTAAAACAGTAGTACTAATTCCTAATGATATTTTTCTACTGTAGCTTGAACTGCACAGTCTTGACCTAATTTCTGGACCTCCTACATAAAATGTAAATGTTATCACAATCTGAATAAATACAGTCCTCTTAGTACAAAACTTAGATTATAGTTCCTGTGGAAATCAAAATCTGCATCACAAGTGACAATGGAAGATAACATGCATGTGCAAGCTGCAGACAGCAGAAATGTGTTCACAGACCCAGGCTGAAGGCTGCAGCATGGAACCAGGGTGTTTAGGTCCACATTAACCTACCACAATGTAGAGTTTCATGTCACAGTCTGTTTACAATTACAAGCATGAAGGTGTCAGTAGCTCACTAGGCAGAGTGCATGTTTATGGTGCTGGAATATCTAAAGCTGTGGGTTCCATTCCCACACCAGGTAGTTGGACTAATTGGTAATTACTGACAATGTAGTGCAGCTTAAGAGGGTGCTACACTAATTTATGCTCCATGCTTGGGATGAGATGCTAAACTGAGGTCCTCCCCATCTGTGTTTATGATACCTCTAGTGAATGAAAAAGATCCCAACTGCCAGTGCCTTCCATTCTATTTATATTTCTATAATATGTACAGCATTTATGATACTTTCAATATTTTACATTTCACTGACTTTAACATCTTTCATTCTATCCCCCATCCTTTTCTCCAGAAATGTCTTTTTATTTCAGCCTACACATCTTCATAATTCCTATTTTCATTATAGAGTTCGTTACATCTTCCATTCTAAAACACCCATGATATCACCATCAGTATTTTATACCATTTGTCCACTTCATGTTTTTCTTTTTTTATATTTATCATACAATATTATATCCATCCTTATCTTTCAAAAACCTTCACACTTATACAAATTTTTTCCAAAAAATATCATTCTTTATACAACCCAAAAATTAATACCTTGTAATGTCTTCTTCATTACAGTCTTTACATTTTCTCTATTCAATTGCTTTACATTTCATACCACTTTTTACATACAACGTATCCAATAATAATTTCTGAAAAATCTCCAGCCTAGTAAAATTTTTAAATCTTTCCCCTTCTATTATTTATTCCTTTTTAACCTAATCCTTCTGATCTTTCCATGTATATATTATGTATTTCTCCATTATGTTATACAATTCCTATTTAACTTTATCAGTTGTATTGTCCATGACTGAATCTTATTATCATACTCTCTTTCCATCATCTCCTTCTTTTTACTTCCTTTCTTTCTCTTTTCATTTTTCCATCTCTCCATATTTCTCATACAGTATTTTCCCTAAAAAAAAACACTTTCCTTCTTCATATTTCTATACCCAAAATGGTGTATAGACACCAAATATACAACTAAATTTTTTTAATTTAAATATCCTTCTTTTTGTTATGTACAATTCTCCATGTAACTGGATTGAGTATTTTTTAACAAGAAACATCTTCAATAAATTATAACTTGTGACATAGGCAATCATATATTTATATAGATGAAAACAAACCATTTTGATGTAATTTTTAGTTGCAAACATTATGCATCACTTATAATCTACCCAGTCATTGTCAGTCACACATTACATAGCTCATTCAATCCTGCCCTCTTCATCCTCCTCCAAAACAAGTATTGTACCCACAATTCCCAATTTTTCTATGTAATTTGCTCTTACCTTTATCCGAAGATCTAATTTCCAGTTGTTTCATCTCTGTTACTATATTCACTACTTCTAGTTCAAGGCCTTACTATGTCTAAGCAATTCTAATTCTGTATCATAGGTTCATAGGTGTGTACTAGACTATTGGCCCTGGAGCCTTCATAAGCCTCAACCATAAAAGTGCCCTGGCATAGTGCTGCCCGATTTTAGCTCACAGCGCCTCTATCCAATAGCACCACAGGATTGATCCCCAGGGTGATAGGTCATAGCTCAGAAAAAATCATTCCTTAGTTACGCCAAACTGGATTGAGTCTCGATCCCCTAAATGTTTCTAGGAAAAATATATATACTCCTCAAATATCCCAACTTTCCCAGTGTGTGTGTGTGTGTGTGTGTGCGCATGCGAGCATGTGCGTGTATGTATGTTTGTATATATGTGTATATATATATATATATATATATATATATATATATATATATATATATATATATATATATATATCTTTAGCATATAAATCTTCTTTTAAAATATAAGTTTTCCACCAATTAACTTCTTCATTTCATCCATAATTTCTCTCCATTTTCTTCTTTTATGATTTCTTCATTATCACCTAACACAGCCTATATTAATCTTTGGTCTGAGAAATCTACTCTTTCTACCTCACCTGCACTTCTTTCATGTCACCTGAATACATTGCATAATCTATCTCTAGTTTAAAAATCCTCCTTTAGTACATTTATCACAATCTGAATAAATACACTTTATATTTTAGATATATCATTTCAAATGTGGTACTACAGTGAAGATGCCAGATTACCCAGCAATGTAACTGATTAACATCATATTTCAGCTGCTCATAGATCATCGACAATAAATCTAGCAACTAAGGAATGATTTTTTCTGAGCTATGACCTATCACCCTGGGGATCAATCCTGTGGTGCTACTGGATAGAGGCGCTGTGAGCTAACGTCGGGCAGCACTATGCCAGGGCACTTTTATGGTTGAGGCTTATGAAGGCTCCAGGGTGAGGTAAAAAGATAATACTTTTTCCTGGTTTCAAGTTTCCTCATTACATCACTTCTTTTATCACCGTACATCTTGTATTATTCTTCCTGTTTCTTTTCGTACCTTACAGTTTAAGCTCCCGCGTATTCCTAATGAATTGTTTACTATAATATATTTTTAGTTCGTCAAACATGTTTGTCTATCTGATATGTTTGTGCATGCATATATTGCTATTACCCTTACATAATTTTCATTTGTTCTCAAGTCACATACCATCACTTTTCCTGGTATCACAGTTGTTACATCCAATCATTTTATTTTACCCTCTCATTAACATCCATAACCAAGAACATGCTTCATATCCTGCTGACCTTGTAATCTTTCCCATAAAGCTTCATTTTTTTTTTCATTTTTTTATGTAACACACCTTGTATCCAGTAAAAATAATATACCTGTGTTTTTCTTCTTGCACCATTCAACAACCATTAAATCTCTTCATTTAATTTTGTTTATGATTTACATTTAGTCCCATAATACCTAAAGTCATCCTTTTCCCTTTTGTGTCTTTTTCATCCTGTTCTTTATTTTATTTTATTTATTTATTTATTTGCTGTTGGTTAACCAGGATGGTCCATTGGGCCAAGTGAACCCATTTTCAATGGAGTCCTGGGGAGAAAAGCTCCAACAAGAATACATGTTACAGAGATATACATTACATAGTATACAACTCATAGCAAGGTAAAGTTTACAAACAGTAGAATTATCCACGAAAATAATGATAGAGTGTAGTTATATACATTTTTTTTTTTTTAGGTTGATAGATGATATTTAGGATAGGATTATGAGCAAAATATAGGAGGTGAAAGTAATAAGGATAGAGGAAGTGGAGAATGATTATGTTGGGAGCAGAAGCATTCCCATCTGGATGTTAGGTAGGAGTGAAGTGTTTTTTTAAAGGTAGGAAGGCTAGCGATGGTGCGAATGGAGGGAGGTAGGGAGTTCCATAATCGAGCTATGGAAAAATGGAGGAGCTTTTGTCCTGGGGGGCGAAGGGGTCTATGGACTACTATTAGGTTTTTCTTTCTCCTTCTCGCCTTCCCAGCAAAAGATTTAAGTTCTTTCTACTCGTTATTCTTATTTTTCTCTTTCTCCTTCTCACCTTCCCTGCAAAAGATTTAAGTTCTTTCTGCTCTTGTTATTCTCCTGTTTCTGAGTCAACATCTTCCTCTTCTTCACTTGAAAACCAGCCATGCTTATTTTTTGTTTGTAGTCATATCTTTTCAAGTGTTGTTCTTTCCCCTTGCAGTTTTTCTTCACACTGAATAATATTTCTCACTTTCTTCCTCACTTAAATCAGCTATTCCACTTTCTTCCTGAATATTATTATCTTCACATTGTCTTTCCCTCTAAGTTCTTTTTCCATGTACCCTTTCATTTTCTATTACTGGCCATTCAAACTAAATATGTCCATACTCATTACATATCCCACAAAAGGTTTAGAGTTCCTAGCAATATAGCCTTAATCCCCACATTGCTCACATCTTCATTTGTGCATTCTCAAACAAAATGCCAACATCCAGGGTCCACTATGTATAATGTAAGCCTGCCTGGAAAGAACTATAGTATGAAATATCTTTTGATTGTATATCTACTACTGTATAAAATTGTTTGTTGTGGAGCTTTTCTCCCTGGACCTCCGCTGTAAATGGACCTAGTTCCAGTCGGACTGGTAAACAAAAGTAAAATAAATAAACATTTCTCCCCTTTTTTTCTGTCAGTACATGTTCTTAAATAGGTCAGAAGCAATGTTACCAGAGTATGGCTATTACTTATGAAGTATGCAGATTTCTGATTAGACACACAAAAGCACAGCTCCTCGTGGTGTCCTGCAGAGTTCTACAAGCAGCAGAGAGCAAAAGAGTGACTTTTTCCTGATTTAAGTATTTTTTTCTGGCTTTTTGATTATTTACTGCTTAGCGACTGCATTTTCGCCCGTTTATACAGCTCTACATTCTATTTAAACTGTTTTTGTGTTGATTAACTGTTTTGCACTTTTAAAAAAGTTATTTGTTGCTTAATTTTACCTGTAGGCTAACACACTCAAGTGCTAGCCGCTTAAAAGCATTTATAGCATTTACTGTCTGTTTTTCCTCTGTTTTCTGCAAAAAAAAAAAATCTTGTTTTCCGCCTTACTGAACTAGAATAGTCCAGTCTTCACAGTTTGCTGATCTCTGGGCTTTGGCTTGGTTCCTGTGCTATTCCATATCCTTATTTGGATAAAGGGAAGCTTCTTTGTTCACCAGTGGGAGTGGGGAGCACTGAGCAGCCTATTTGTCCCTAGAGCAGTGGTTCCAGCCAGAAACTTGTAGTCTATTGGCCATTTTGGGTCAATTCCTAGCTCTTTTCAACCCCTGCTATAAAGCCCGCTTTTTACGTGATTTAGCACGGAGTTGCCCATAGAGCACCATCGGTTAAACTATTTCTGGCAAGTCTGCTCTTCAATTTTTCCTTAGAACTTCTCTACTTGCAATCTAAACAGTCTATTCTCTATCTCAAAAGCTCAGCACTTGCTCCTAAAGCATTTTTATATAGGTAAAGTACTTATATACTAAACAAAGTACTACATTAGCCTAGAATCCCTTGAGTACCCATTTCCCTATAGGTCCCTTCTGACTCAGTTACACAGCAAACTTTTTCTAGCATGTCAAAGGGTCAGTTACTGCGCCCTCTCCTGTTCAGCTGGTGAATCTGGGCATCTTGAGGCAATGTTACAATTGCCTCATGTACACAGACAACCCACTCCTTCTCCCACAAAACACAAATACATGTGAGAGATGCAACTATATAGCCAAACTGGAGGCTGAGCTCTCAACTCAGGACTGGCAAGACCAGACAGGAGGAGAAGGAAACCAACACCACAAACCCAGTTTCACATAGAACTATCACAACTGCAAAACAAACACATAAACACACAAAGACATACTCAGAGGCACTGATCAAAATCTACAAAACTAGAGGCCTCCAAAGCAGACACCCAAGCAACTGCCACCTCAAGACATAAGACATGCAACACATAGTTCTCAAAGTCAGTGTGCTAAACAGTCACAGCCCTTGAGGCCAAACACAATGCCAGACACACTTGTTATAGGTGACTCCATAGTCAGACACACTGACGTCCCACTCACCAGACTGAACAAGGAAAAGATCACAGTAAGCTGCCTGTCAGGCTAGAATCCGCCACATAACACAAGCACTCAGGTCATTCCACAGCAAGTACAAGTATGACTCAGTCATTGTCCATGCCGGTGTGACGACCTGAGACATACCTCCCTGACCACGTGAAAAGAGACATAGAGGAGCTCTCAGATTATGTAGCCCAGGCCGGTATGACCCTGACCCTGAGCAGTATCCTACCCTCACCAAGAATGATGCCACAATACAGAGACAAAATGATCAGCTTTAATAATTGGCTTAATTACTGGTGTCATTCTAAGGGGATCCAATGTCTGTCTGCCTGGGATGACATGCTTGACAAGCCACGCTGCCGGCGCACCTGTCACCCTGGGCTTCGGATATTGGCAAAGGCTCTTGCCACACCCATAGTGCCTTTTTAGGCAAGGCTCAAATGATAAACCTACCGCCTAGAAAACAAAATGGAGAAAAACTAAGGGTAATACTGCTCAATGCCAGAAGTCTAAACCTCAAGATGCACCGAAGCCCTCCTCAGTATGGAGAACATCAATGTCTGTGCTGTGACTGAAACCTGGTTCAAGGCTCCTGAGAGCACCCCAGCACTATCAGGTTATACCTCATATCATGCCCGCCCCCAAATCCGGACTGAACCACAAAAGGAGGGGGAGTATCCATATTCATAATGGATATCCACACCTCCAGGTTAGTGGCAATGCACGAAGCATCAGAGACCATCCAGGTGCAATTAACCATAGGTAAAACTGCCCTACAGTTTGTAGCATGCTACAGACCACCTTCTCAAACTCAGGAAACCCACACAGCCTTCCTGAAGACACTGGAGAGTATGAATGTCTCTCCAAACACCATCATATTGGGTGACTTCAACTACCCAAACATAGACTGGGAACATTACTCAAGCCCCAACACCTTAGCCCAAAGGTTCCTAGAGTTCATAAACTCAAATGCTATGGAACAACTAGTCACCATCCCCACAAGAGGAGAAAATATACTAGACCTGATCATCACAAACATGGGGACAAAATGCTCCACACTGGAAGTATATCCCTCATTGGTGAGATTAGACCATAAATTAATCTCATTGGAGATCCACATCCCGCCCCCACCCCCAGCAAAAAAGACCACAGTGAAGAACTTCTCAAAAGCAAACTTCACACTTAGACTGGAGTGGTATCCTTCAAGGCCCCGAGCCAGTGGAAACCACAACCCATGCTGCTGAAACCCTTACAAATGCCTTCTAGCACCTCCAGGAATGTATGGATCAAGCAATCCTAATAAAATCAAGACCCTTTCCACTAAAGGCCGCCCGGTCTGGTGGACCCCAGCCATAAACAAACTCTACAACAAGAGGAGAAAGCTACTACATGACAGAGCAAAATCCTAAAAGGGAAGGCATCTCTGATCAATACTAGCAAAAACGATCACTCATAAAATCATCCAAGGCCAACTTTGAGATAAAAATAATGACACAAAAGACAATCATAAGGCCTTCTTTAGCTATGTTAGAAACCTGGGTGGAAACTCCCAGATATGCTCAGACTTAGTCCAAAATGATAAAAATCACTGAACCCACAGACATTGCCAACATACTGGCAAACAGGTTCAGTGCAAATTTCTCGGCTTCCTCCACCCCAAAAGGAGAAATATCTATCCCACCAGAGTCTAGACTCCCAGATGCCCAGGTGAGAGCTGCTCTCAAAGCAAAAACACAGCATCAATGGGACGACGGGTGTGTCGGGCTGTGTGCTAACACTAACTCAATGAGGAACTAAACCCACACATAAGGCTGCTGTTTAATCTTAGCCTTACTACAGGATACATACCCAAAGAATGGCATACGGCAACCGTGGTCCCACTCCACAAAGGCGGTGCTTCTACGGACCCTGGAAATTACCGCCCCATAAGCTTGACGAGCCTTGTCTGCAAAGCTATGGAGAGGATCATAATGGAACTCATAAATAAAGACATTAGGGACCTACAGACACTGGATCCTACCCAATTTGGCTTTGTCAAGGGCAGATCCTGCCTCTTGAACTTGGTCGACTTTTTCGAAACAGTCACTAAGGCCATTGATGAGGGTAAGGCAGTTCACACAGCCTACCTTGACCTAGCAAAAGCGTTCAACACAATACCCCACTGGGCATCATAGAAAAGCTCACCAGCTTAGATGTAAACCCATATGTCACAAGATGGGTTGCAAACTGGCTCAAGGACAGAACACACAGGGTTAGAGTTGCTGGTGCCATGTCACTCTCTAAGCCGCAGTGGTGTCCCACAGGGCTCAGTCCTGGGCCCCTCTTGTTCGGCATTTATTTTTCTGAAGTGCAGGCAAACATAGGGGTTTGTGGCTGACAAAATTTGCAGATGACTGCAAACTGGGCACCATAATTGACACTCCATCAGACACAGACATCCTCCAGAGAGGTCTCATAGAAATGGATAACTGGTGCCAGAGCCATGGCCTTAAGCTAAATGCCAAAAATGTATAGTCATACCCTTTGGGAAAAACAAGAACCCCTAATTACCACATAGGTGGTAATCCATTAAACACGGAAGAAGTTATCAGGGACCTGGGGACCCAAGTTGACAGTAACCTCGCTTGACAGTCACATTGCCAAAGTGGTTAGGAAGGCCTTCTACATTGCCCACCTGATCATGAAGGGATTCACATCCAGATCAGGAGAGGTCATTGTACCCCTGTACTCTTCACTTATCAGACCAATGATTGAGTACAATGCCCCATTCGGAATGTACCTTACCCGACACCTGCAGCAGTTGGAAAGACCCCAAAAGTTCCTCACCAAAAGGATAAAGGGGCTCAAACATATGTCATAAGATGCCCGACTGAAGAAACTCCAGCTCTATTCAGTCGCATACCGTCTGCTCAGAGGTGATCTGTGCCTGACATACAAGGCCATGTCCAACCCGGAATTAATGGACATACTCCACCTCAAAAAATCCAAATCCACCAGAGCCACAAGAGCAAGAGACTTAAACCTCAACACGGATATAAATAGGACGTGCTGGAGGGACAGATTCATCACCCAGAGACTCCCTGTACTATGGAACAGAATCCCAGTCCATGTGAGGCAGAGCCCCTCACTGACTCTGTTCAAGAGAAATCTTGACGAGTGGATGGGAGATCGTATGTTTACCCCGGGAATCATCTCTGTGTCACTGCTGGACAGAGGCACAGCAAACTAATGGGTATAGTATTCTCATCCTAAGGGCTGGTGAAAGCCACACACACTCTGGCTAGGCTTATAAATGCCCTAGGGCAAATAGCCTAGTATGAACCTATGAAATACTATTTTGACATATGTATACTGTTGATTTATCAGGTTAGAAACTTATATTTGTAACTCCTTCTGCCATTTTGGATTACTCCACCTGCCATTCATAGACCATTAACACAAACTTTATGTCCATCAATATATTATGTATAATTCATATATTATATATCATATATTTTTATATGTAATTATTATTTAGTGGATAGTGATGTATTTATTTAGAATCTTCTTAGTAATTCATGCAGTTTTTCCATATGATCTATTTTGGAAATTATCCTACTGGAGACACATTGTCAGCAACAGTTTGTTTACTAATGCACAGTTAATTTCTCACTTTATAGTTTTGTACATATTAATGTGCCTCACTAGCATTAAGGAAATTATATTGTCATATATATATTTTTAAATAACATATTTTATACAAGATTTTATATTTTGTGGCTAGTTCACAATATTCTGATATATGGTCGAAGAATCTAGGCATGTATAGCTTTAAAGATTTTGGCGGTTTTTTTAAAGTGAATTAAGGTGTAATGCTATTTAAACACTGGATATGCATCCTCATATTGTTCTGAGGAAGACTGGATTTTCCAGTTGAAAGCGCTAAACCAGTGATTTACTCGTGTGTTTTATAATAAATTTTCTATTACATCCTGTGTACGAGCGGTGTTTTCTGAAGATTCTGCATCTTTTTCCTGTTCAGTTTATGTCCATCAATAGTTACTGAGAAGGCAACACAGGTTCATATGTGGTTACTAGTCTAACTATCCTGAAAGGGCTTTTTAAGCTAAACCATGATTCCAAAATATGCTTGGCAGGTTATAATACCACTCCTTTTACAGAGATTATAACTTGGAAGTGAGTATTCAAGCACTTACAAGCTTCCTCTTTCTAATAGGGATATAGGTGGCAGACCAGAGTTAAATTGACAGTTATCCATCCACTGACCCAAGTTGTCCAAGACTAAGTGCAGGCAGGAGCATGCTTCACATGGATGAGAAGCCTGTTCCTGAGGAGGGTAGTCTTGAGACATATACCTGTCCCTCCAACATGTCTTATTTAAGTTGTAGACTAGGTTCAGGACCCTACATCAGGTGTTTCTGATGCTATTTGTTTTATATATGTGCAAAAGGTACATAATGGCTGGATCAGAGACAGCTTTGGAGGTCAGGCATGCATCACCCCTCACCAGTGTGTAGGATACCAAGTACAGGGATAAGGCTTGGAGGTGGTCTGTATAAGACATGTTTTCTACACCATGTATTCTTTTTGCAAGTAACCTCTGGGGATGCTTCAGATGTTGCATATACCTACTCAAGTACTTACTGATAGTTCAACTGTACTCAGCTCTCATTGGACCAGTGATATCTTTGGACCTGGATGGCATACTCGAGCATACAGGTTGAGCAACACAGAATGAATTTCTTACTACAGTCAGTAGACACATGGTAGTCAAAGGCCTAGTCACTGTCTACATGCATTCCCAAATCCCTGACCAGAGTGTTAACTGTTAGGGGTATATTATCAATGTAGTAATTTCCAGGGCTGGTCGTCTTTCTGAAAGATACTATTATGCAGTTTTAGCATTGTGTTTTAGACTGTGAATCATGCACCACTAATTAGCATGTATCAGGCTTTCCTGTAGGATATTTGTGTCATTGGTTGATTCTGTGATTCTGCTTAGTTTGCAATCATCTCCAAACTTGGTAAGCCAGAGGCCATTGATGTAGTCCTTGACTTCAGAGAAGTAGACATCAAAAAAGAAGTGGCCCCATCAGTGAACCCTGGGAAATTCCACTATCTGCTGGCTTTTTTGTGGATATAGACTCGGCTGTCCTGACTTTTTATGTCCTATCTATGAGCCTGATGGTTACCCATTGAGTCACATAGGGGGTCTATACCTAGTTTCATAAGCATGTCTACAGAGTGTCTACAAAGGGGTGTTGTGTTGAATGCTTTGGCCAAGTCGAGGAGACAGTATGCACCATTTTGCCCTCATCCATTGCTTTGGTGACCTTTCCAAAACAATCCACTAGGTTAAGTAGGTATGTCCTGCACTTGAACAAACCAAACTGGGTTGTATAGAAGGCTAGAAGGTTTTCTCTGTTGTTTATTGTGTCAATGATTATTCTTTCCATGGCTGTACATGTGAGGCTAGTCAAGCTTATGGATCGGTAGTTTCCCAAGTCCAGGGATGGTACTCCCTTGTCAGAGGCATAACAGTTGTACTTGGCATTCAGGTACAATTGTTGCAGCGCTTTGGCTTTGAAAAACGCATTGAGGACATATTTCTTACTGATAGCTGAGGGACCTGTAGTCGGTGGTATTTCGTGAGTTGTGTCTGGGGGAGGAAAGCAGGGTAAATTCGGACCTGAGTATATCAGCCATTAGATTTGCTGCATCTTCAGAGAAATAGGGCTTTTAAGCCTATCTGTCTATGACTGATTTTTGAGGCCCTGGATTCTCTCTGATGGTGACAACCTCTGATGGTGTCCTGGTAAAAGGAGGTTTACAAATATTTATGTAAGGGCGTATCCTGGTTTTACAAGGGAGACTCTGGGTTAGGTCCGATTAGTATGTTGTCCGAAGTTTCTCGCTCTTTCTAAACTTTATTTCCCATATTAGCTATCATCGCTCGTTTGAATGTTGTACTTTTCTTGTGCTGCACGTTTTCTTTACTTTTCAGATAAATGCAGGGTACTCAAAACGTTTGCATAGTTGTATCAAGGAAATCAAAACAAATTAGAGAGAGGAATCTGGCAAGTTGTGAGCTGCAGATTGAGCCATGGCAGCCTCTTCCTACAATCTTCTTGTCTAGATCCTTAATGATTATATGAACATACCACTAAACATTCAAAGGTTCTCATTGTCTGTGTAAATCAGCATCCTCGCCAAATGTTACTGTTTTTTCACAATCTTGATTTCTCATACTGGGCCTTTTCATAAACTTGTTCTACAGTATCTATCTACCTCCCTTATATACTACACTAATTCGCATAAATGCTTGTATTTACTTCTTTGCATTATTGATTTATTGCTTTGTACTTGTAGTGTGTTCTTTAATAAAAAGAGTCACATTGAGAGCTTTTCTCCTCATGACTCCAGTGAAAGTAGATTCTTCCCAGTTGGATACTTCCAGCTAAATAAATAAAAATGACTCACTGAATGAATGACTACACGTTGTTCTGATTTCTATGGGTTACATCTGTGAGCCAGTTTGCAACCCACCTAGTGATAGAGGGGATGGTGCCTAGCTTAGTGAGCTTTTCTATTATTCCAAAGTTTAGTTAGTGCAGCTGAGAATTGGATGCTGCAGTCCTCATGTTACTGAAGGTTGTAAGCCTCCTAACTTATGTTTTGTGCAAAATTCACAGATTTCCTTCTTAGTTTTGGAAACACCATAGCATAACTTGTAATGTGACAATATGAAGAGCTCTATTTGGCTGAGTAGTGTCGGTTGCACATTAACAACCCAATAGATGAGCAGTTTAACATGATTGAAAATATGCACAAAGACAGGAGTGGCTCAAATCAAAATTACTAATGCAGATAAAGGAATATAGATTTGTTAAATAATTTTCTTTGTAATTTGAGAAGATGATAGTAAGTTAAAAAAATACATCAGTTATATGCATAATGCGAGTGATACTTAATTTCCCAAAATATACAGTAGCCACTCTCCCAAAAAAACAAGTCTTTCACTGCATGGCATGGACGGACTGCAGAATACAGTGAGTTTTCAGTACATTCTTTTACTGTGCCATTATCATGGAGTCAGGTTTGCAAATTACTGTTTCGCTGTAATTTAAAAAAATATGGAGCTGAGTAGAATGTCAGTAAATTACAGAAACTGCATGTCACAAGACTGCTGTTCCTCAGAAAGAAATGGGAAAGTAAAAATAAGTTACATAAAAATGTTTTGTAGACATAATTAGGGGTATATCAAAAGTCACTATTAATAAAACACACTGAAATCAAGAATTTTCTGAAACGTACTTCGAAAATATTAATTTGAAATTGTTTAAATAAATCTTTCTGCTGCTAATTCTTACTGCAGGCAGAGGGGAAGAAATTTAGATCGGAATTCCCTTCCTTTGTATTCTAGCTGTCAATTGCAATTACAGTTTTAACACCTCTGCAGTAGTGTGGGGGTAGGGACTGTCAATTCAGGTTGGACTACAAAAGAACACCGAGAACAAAATCTCCAATTTAGCTACTTCTCTGCCTGCAACTGGATAACTTCAAAGTATGGTGTAAAGCAAGCCCTGAGCAAAACATAAATGAGGATGATTAGCAACAGAAAAGAAGCAGCCCTGTTACAGAAGGAATACAAACTGACAGTGAGTCACACATTTCCCATTATATGTCAACGGCATGGGAATTCACAGTTACTCCCTTATGTCTGGCATGAGTCATAGAAAGAAGACTTGAAATGCTTTATGGGAAAGAGAAAGAGTTGAAGGAGAAGAAGATCACGTTGATATATCAAGCCCCATCGGTAGCCATGTTGTGGTAAACATGCTAAAATTACAAATAAAGCACTTAGAGTGATTTTGAGGTGTTAAAATAGGTCTGGAAACAAAGGTAGACTGAAAAAACATTTTTTTTTAGTTCTAGGGTGGAGTTTTCCTTTAAATTGTTCAGTGGTTTTTTGGTTGTTTTTGGTTCGGTAGGCAAGTGGCTTCCAGCGGAAACATTTATCAGAAAGTGAGGTTACACCCTTGATGCAGTAGGTCTGTTGATATGAGTATCATGCAGCAAGTCTCTTTGGCAGTGCTTCTGTGTCATACTCTCTGTAAAAGGAAACTATAGTAACAGAGTTGTGATTTATGAGGACAAAGCAAAAGAGAGGTGGTATGTATCTGTTGCCAGGACTGAAAGATAATAACTGCAGTCTGCTTGAAAGTATGAATGAGAGACTAAGTTAGGTAACATCTGCACTGACATGCTAGACGGGTCAAATGCTAAGAGACTTTTTACTGCTGACATGTTTGTAAAAAAGCTGCTAACAATCCATGCCAATACTGAGAGAATTACAGAATTTCTCTGAGAGAATTACAGAATTTCTCTTTAGTAGCTTAAGCTATGCCCCAGGAGGATTACAGTCATGGTCACATGCATAAGAAGTGGTCTAAGAACAACATTACTAGCCTGTAAATCTCTCTTTTATTCCGTGAAAGATCATGGAAAAGGTTCCACTTTACAGGCTGGTAAAATTCCTTAATGATAATTATTTGTTCGTTCATCTGTTGAATTGTCTTTGCACAGCAGGAGTCTTGTCAATCCATTGCATTACATTACTTCTGTCCTGTAGCAGAAAGAAACAGTTTGTCCTTCAAATATGTTTAACATTCTACCTCCCTGCAGGTCTCCCTTTACCCTTTGTAGTTTCATTATCTGTCCCATGCCCTTTCGAATGCTTCAATGAATTTCCTATTCACCACCTAATGTGATAATCTTTGGATCCACAGTTCTTTTTATGAAGAACTAATTTTACACTTGAATTACCCATTCTCAGAATTCTACTATCTTTGCCCTCCTGTACACTGTGCACCCCCCCATTGAACCTGAACTTGATGTTGTATGTTCATGTTACATTCTCACCCTCTCTTCTGGTTTCTGTTGTGGAGACCACCATCTTCTAGTGTTCTGTAATACTCTTTTCCCTCTGTACTGAGCACCCTTATGGTGGCATTTCTCTGGACTCCTTCCTGTAGATTGATGCCCCTCTCCATTTAAACTGCACACAGTACTCGAAGGGGTGGTTTGACCAGACCTACTGCAGAATGGAGCATTACTTTGTTTCAGGATTATGTCTAATGGAAGAAGTACATTCCACTTATTGGTCCAGTCCATGTTTAATAAATAACCCAAATTATTTTTCTGCCTTATTGCTGTCAGATCTATTTTCCCACATGAGGTTTATTATGAACAGAGTGCAGTATTTTGCATTTGTCTTCATCATACGTTATGTGCCTTCTTTCTTCCCACTTGGTGAGCTTTTCAAAGTCTTACCCCAGATTCTTCACACATCCTCCACTACTGCAGTTGTGACTACATCTTCAGCAAAGATGGTACTAATATAATATTCTCTGTTCTCTCAGATATGCCTGAATTGAACACACTGATGATTTCTGGACCAAAGACTGATGTTGCAGTTAACCTTATCTGACTGTCAGCTCATTATGGGTATGGATAGGTATTGGTGTTTTCATTGGAGATTGCTGTCTTGTAGGTCTGCAACCACCCTTTTCCTCAGGATTCTTTTCATGACTTTGTCTGCCACTACAGCTAGGCTAACAGGCATATAGATTCCTTTTGTTTAATGTTTTCTGCTTGTGCAGGCATACCACACTTAACTCCATCCATTTCTCAGGTACTGCATTGGCCAGTGATCTACTGAAGGTCTCTTTCAGAGTATCTTCTAGTACACTATTCTTATTTTTGAGAAGTATGGGAGGCAGCTCATGTAGACCTTATATCTTGTCCTCTGTTAGTTAGCCAGTTTTGTGTCCTACTTCTCCCTTTTTATCTGTTATTTCTTCCTATTCTTCAGTATCTACTTATCGATGTGGCACCATCCCCTTCCTTTTTAAAGGATACTGTAAAGTATTCTCATAGTGGTTTTGCTTTTCCCATGCATTGCATCATGATATTTTTATGCTTACTCATCCTGGTCTGGTATTTCCCTCCTTTCTTTCGTTTAGAACTGCATACCTAAAAGAATCACATATTAAACACCATTTGCTATCTTTCTTTCAACTTGTTCCTTTTGTTACTCTCACTTCCTTTGTGACCATTCTGCTTTGTACTTTGCTTTTTTCACATCCTGACCCCTGCATTTCACCACTTACATTCTCTCCTTCTTTTGTTCTGTTTGCTATCATCATATTCCTTCCTAACCATACTGGCTTTTTCCTTATCTTACCTTTTCCACAGAACCTTCACAGCACTGATTGCTGAATTCCCTTAGCTTGTATACTCCCATTTGCCTCCATACCACTAACCTGCTTTGATCCTTCTCCATAGCTCACAATAATCTACTTCATGAAATCCAACACTGTCAGATTTGTTTTTTGTTTTTCTTACCTGCCCACCCGAAAAAAAAAACACACACACACACACACACACACACACACACATACACACAAAAAAAACAGTGTTACAATGACTTTTTTAGTAGCATATTAAACTGGTTGACTATGATCTTCTACCTTGTTTAAGACTGTATCAATAGTTCTGTCCTTTCTGGCATATTCCTTAGCAGCTGGTACAATCAGACATATTCCTAGTAACACCAATTCAGTATAAATCACAACAGTGAAAAATCTATTAATTTAATGGTAGCCAGTGCATTCTTTATTAAGGGTAAAAATCAATTAACTTAGAGAATTCAAGTTATTTTTCACATGTGGGAGGGAAGTTGAGATAGGGCAAGAATGGATATCAAGGACAAAAGAAGAGGGGGGTGTGATGATGTGAGGTAGTGCCAGCTATGCCAGAGAGAGTACGACAGTGCATGTATAACATATGGCAGCATAACTAACTGGAGTTTTGTAAAGAATTTTGTCATTTGGATATCAAACTGATTTGTAAAGTTGCTTGCATTAAAAGTGTATCAACAGTGGATCCTGCTGGACAGAAAATAAATATACATGTATGTCAGACTGTATTGTAACTGATGAATTGTATATATGTTAACAGAGGATGCTGGAAGGGAAGGGGTTAAGCTCTGCCCAGCTAACCTTAAGAAAAATAGCCTGAAATTAAATGACTTGGTTTAGGGCATAAAGATTTTATCTCACAGGCCTGAAGTGCAGCCAGAGACACAATGTCTGGGCTGGGATCCTATTCTTATTGTCCTTAGTGGTGAACTAATTGCTACCCTGGGGTGCGAAAGAATGGCTGGTAAGTCTATGCAGGAAGGATGTAAGGGTTGGAATTGCTTTACAGTCTCCAGTTGCTGGAATAAGCCTTATCCAAGTTCTAAGTGTGTATTATGACACATCTATGCTAGATCCTGGCTCAGCTTGTAGTCAGGGGGTAGTGTGGGAACCACAGAATCAGGTGACCAGATGTGATGTCATTCTGCAGCCAGCACTGAAATTTTATTTAGATACTAGTGAGAGATGTGACAGATCACACTCCGCACTCTGTTTTGGAACTGACAAGACCCCCTCAGCCGCTTCATCTCGCCTTGCTTTAGTAAGTAACTAGGGAACAATTATTCTTCAGCCAGTTAGGAAAATACAGTGAGATTAGCTAAAAGTATTGTTTTTTTCTGTGTCTTTCCATCTGTGTTATTTTTTATATTTCTTGTGAATTTAAACTTTGGTGTTTATTGTAAATAACTACTCAGTATTCTTATGTTTTTTATTTATTATTATTAAATATATCTGAACTTTTCATTGTGGCTGGTCTTTTAGAAAATATTTTAACCCTTGAGAGTACTTGCATTTATTTAATGGAACTGTAGCATCACATTTCTGAAAGTCTTGCCGATTGGTGAACACTACCATTTGTGTAAGTAATAATTTTACTAAGTGTAATTGGGTACCCTGGTAAGAGCCTTAAAGTAGATGGCTGGTGGAAGTGAACCCACCTTATAGTCTGGGTGGAGGTGGTATAGCGGATAAATCTGTGCCAGCCTTTCCCAAGTGTGTGTGTGTAAATCAAATGTCAGAGTATGTGTGTCACCTACTTGGGACAGGGATGCAGAGCACTGATTTCTGCAGAGTGAAAGGTGGAGTTTTATTTGGGGCCTGGAGAGGAAGTCCAGCCCCAGGATTGGTGTGTTCTCCCTGTGTGCTCTTAAGGGAAATTGTGCTTGGTGCAGAGAGCTGCTTCTGAAAATACTGTGTGTGACTATTTCTCAGTGAACATTCCCCAGTGGTGAAGATTGAGGCTTATTGATCACTGGCCCAGAGGAGGGATGTCACAGAGGGTAATACTTATGAGAGGGGTTCCAGTAATGTTAGCATATTAGAAGAAAGACTGCAATAGTAGATTTGTAGTGATAAGGGGTTATTGACAGGAATGGAAGATTGCATTGCAGTGTATTTATATTTCACCTAAAACTACTATTAAGGAATTTAAGTGAATTAAGGTAGAGGTAGTTAGTTTCCAGCAGAGAATGTTATTCATGGGTGGGGAGTAGAACTTGATATGCAGTAGTGAAGATGTTTTGGGGGGAAACAGAAGAACAATATATCAAAGAAGGGTGGATTTCTGAAGAAATATGAAAATATTTGGGACAGAAGATGTATATTTACTAGTAGGAACTCAGACAAATGTACATATTATTCCCCAAGGTACAGTTACTGGGTTAGGCTGGAAAGAAATTAAAATTTCACATGAGCATGAGTATGTAATTGAAAGCTTTGAAACACATCCAGTAACGGTTTCAGATCATTCAGCAATAAAGACTTGGATAAAAAAGCAGGGTAATCAAGTAAAACTGAGACACTAGTGCCTGACCTGTTAAAAGAGAATTTAAGGGACAGGTAGTGGAAATGATTCAAGAGTTGTTAGGGAGGATACAAATCCCTTCAGAAGGGGTAGTTGAGGAATGGGATAAAATGCAAATGTAATTGGAATATCATCAAAATTCTAACCCTTGATGACACCATTTTCCACTTTAACAATACTTTTCATAATATCCTAAACCAAATAGTCACTGACTTACAGAGGAAACTAGAGATCTTTTTAAACGGAGGCAAGGCATGGAAACTATGGCACACACACAAAAAAAACTATGAATACTTCCAAATTTCCAGGCATCTTAGAAATCTTGCAAAAAATCAAATACAGAAAGATAAACTAATCTAAGCTTCAAAACAAATATAAAAATAATCCTAAACTACTCTGTTTCTCCAAAATTAACGTGTTTCCTGGCTAGTCCGCAACTCGTGAACCCACAGCTAATATTAATGATGACAATATTGCTATGCAGTTTAATTCCTATTTTACAAACTCTGTCCTATCACTAGTACTAATCGCATTCAACTCTACTCACTTTACTACCTGAAACTGGTACTACCATAGCTTTACCATTAAATTAGTCCAAGCCACCACAGTAACAAAAAACTTCAAATTAAAACCAACTGCCCTAGCAGCTAATAGTTTATCAACTGAATTTCTAAAGCTAGCATTATACAAATGGATTGCTCTGTAACACAAAATCATGTCCCGAGTATAGGGAAAATGTCATACATTATTCCATTGCACAAAGGTGGTAGCTCAACCGAACTAGCCAGCTACAGACTAATAGCTGTATTATCTCCCTTATATAAAATCTAGAAAGATGCATCCATAGTCAACTTATTAACTACCTCAGAAACAATAGCCTTCTATCCAAAACATATAGTTTCTGACAGCACTTACAACTGCCTCATTATGTTTATCAACTATCATGAACCACCATAGAAAAGGAAGCAGTCTGGCATCCTCCCTCTTCCTAGACCTATCTGAAGCCTTCGGCATGGTCTGTCATGATAACCTCCTCTTAGAACTATTTTCTCTCAGTCTTACTCTGTCAGACCTGTCCTGGTTCCACAGCTACCGATTCTCAAAATAACAGGCTTTCAAATGGCTAATTTCTCCACCCCCGCCAATCACTGTAGAAATCCCACAGGGTTCTATTCAAGAACCACTATTATTCAGCATATTCACAAATTGTATAAAACAAAAAAACACCACCACAAAAATGCCATCACAAAACTAAGTTTAATAAAATGAAATAAAGGCAGATTTAAGAACGACACTTTGCACTTTCACCGTTCATATACTTAAAGCTTCATCAGAGTGAAACCATTTCCCTTGGAAAGCACACTTAAATATGATCTGTAGTCACATAATTGGTGCATCAAAGGCATGGCTTTAAAGAAACCATTCTCTTGTTATACCTTGTTCCATTCTAAAAGTAATGAAGAATAAAAATAAAAAATAAATACAATAAAATAGAAACGTACCTAATAAATAAACCAAATCCTAAATACCCTATCTAAAAAAAACACATTTAATTCATGGTCAAAAAACTTGCACAAATTAGCAATACTAGACAGCTTAAAATGTAAGTTACTCTATATGTTGAATGCTCTAAGCTTTAAAACATTAACTGAAGAACAACTATCATTAATTCTCCAGGAGGTGAAGTAGCATGCAGTCTCAGTTGCCACACGGTCTCCCTAATTTCTAACTTTGTTTTAACATCACCTCCTCTATCAGTGGGAATAAGTCTATCAATAACAAAGAAAATAAATCCCCTAAAATTGGTGCATGCCCAACTGTGGGTGTATAATGCATTGGTGGTCTTTCTGTTCTTAATATCTCTTACATGTTCAGCTGTTCTGTCCTTTAACTTTCAAGTGGTTTTACCCACGTAAAAGGCAGGAGAGCTCGTGCAAGTGGTGATGTAAACTACTGCGGTGGTAGTCTTCCAAGGCTACATACGGGCTAACATTAATGTTACAAATTCTACACATATTACAATTAGTCATTTTTGATCTATAGCCACCATCATTTATAATTTTATCTTGTTCAAACAGCCCCTTAAGGTTTAAACCTCGACTAAATGTAACCTTAGCCTCTCTCCCAAGTTTTCTTTTATTTCTTGATTGAAAATGCAATCCCAGCAATCATCAACCAATGATCTTAGTTCTAACGCTTCTTGATTGTAGGGCAACGCAATAGCTTTTTCATAATAAGTTGGGCAGTTGGAACTAAATGTTGTACCTTCTTTGGTCAACAAAATTGGAGTGAACCTTTCAAAACGCTACTTTTTGATTTCATTCCTGATTTTTATCAGTAATCTTAAGGGGTAACCTCTGTCTTTCAGCATTCATATCAAATTAAACAATTCACTCTCGAAAGTTTGGTCGTCACTAACCAACCTGGAAATTCACACCATTTGACCCTAAACAACACTCTTTTTTTCTGATGTAGGGGATGGCAACTTTTAAAATGTAATAAGGTGTTTTTCCGAAAAATACTGGAGCCTATATTTTTGGTATCTGTATCCTTATATAGAAATATATCTAAAAAATCAGTGTCTTGAACACTGACCTTATAAGTAAATTGTAAAAAAAGAGGTTGTGTTATTGAGATGATCAGTAAAGAAGCCTATTCCTTCAATATTACCTCTCCATAATATCAGAATGTCATCCAAAAATCGTAACCATGAAATAATATTTTTCATATACGGAGAGGTAAATACAAAGTGTTTGCATTAAACATATGGAGTAACCGTTACATTTTAAGCTACCTAGTATTGCTAATTTATGTAAATTTTTTATGGCAATGAATTAAATGTTTTTTTTAGATAGGGAATTTAGGATTTGGTTTATTTATTACGTACGTTTCCATTTTATTTTATATATATTTTTTTTATTCTTCATTACTTTTAGAATAGAACAAGGTATAAACAAGAGAATGGTTTCTTTAAAGCCATGACTTTGATGCACCAATCATATGACTACAGATCATATTTAAGTGTGCTTTCTAAAGGAAATGGTATCACTCTGATGAAGTCCTAAGTATATGAAGGGTGAAAGCGCTCAGTGTCGTTTTTAAATCTGCCTTTATTTCATTTAATTAAACTTAGTTTTGTGATGGCATTTTGTGGTGGTTTTTTGTTTTAAATTTTTTGTAGTTAAATGCACTCTTATGAGTGTTTTATGATGTTCATTTTGTTTTTTTTCACCCTACATTGCGTTTTCCATGGAACTAGTTTGTTGCGAAAGATAGAAAAAACTTATTGGAGAGTTTAGTGAGATGGTTCAGCAGCTCAAGCATCAGATGCAAGTACCGACTGTACAAGTGGATCCTACCACTACTTTGACTTCAACACAGATGGGCTTATTTACTTTACATACTCTTCCTGACAAACAATTGTTATCTAACAATATTTCCAATGGAAATATTAGGACTGATCTTAATCATGAAGCCCCAGTAACCAGTTCTATGAATCAATAGCCTTATGACATTAAATCCTTTTTTTCCTTCATGTTTTCAGTTTTCCATCCCCCCTGGCCGGATTGAAGGACTTGATACATTCCAAATACAGTTATGTACACTAGAAGAGTTAACCAGAAAACATAAAACGCTACACATGGATCATTTATTTTTGAAACGATCCCTGGAGTTAGAGTAAGTGCCAAGTGTGATTATGGAAATTCCCAGTTAGGACTTTAACCGGTTCCTTAATGCATAATGAAGTATTGGAATTATTCGATTGAACTGGGATGGACATGATGCAGATTATTATCCGGGATAATGACCATAAGATGTTGTTATTAGAGAAACAAATAACTGAATTGAATTCTAGTATAACCAATGATTTATTATTTGATCATAATAAAGTTCAGTACAATAAAATATTTACTGAAATGGAAAAATCTGTTAAGGACAATTTAGATAGAAAACAAAGAAAGTTGCTTAGCGACATGAATGATTATGCTAATAAGAAAGTATACCCACTCACAAAAGTGTGGAATGTTTAGATAATGAACAAAATGTTTAAAATATTTTGGTTACTGAAAACTGACTCCTAGGGACAGTAACAACTGTAACAGAAGGAACAACAATGGAACAAATAAGTATTTTCTTTAGATCAACCAGTTCCATTGAGACTGTCCCAGAGATTAATGAGCAAGAACCAGGGCCAGCAAGGATACAGGAACCAAATGAGTTGGTGATATCCACCACAAACATATGAGAGGAGGAACATTGGTGGCTTCAAATGCCAGGGGAAGCATCAATAATTCTGTGATGTTTAACGTGATGTTTTTTCAATTTACAGTTTGAGTTTGAAATTAATGATGCTCGTTTTAGTTTGTTAAAGAAAGGTTTTTACCTTTGTTCCCAACTATAGCTTGATCAACACTTTAGCAACATCCAGTCTTAAGTTATATACTAGGCAGCTTAATTTGACTTTATTTTTTATGGACAGAAATGATGTGGTCAGTGAAAATGTATGTCAGGCTAGTAGAAAGAGCACCTTCCAACCGTATGGTAAATGTGTTCTAAAATATGTGTGAGAAAGAGATACGTAGGTTGTTAAATAGAAGAAATAATGGTGAAGATAATCTTTCTATGGAAGAAAGACATTGTTTAAAACAGTTATGTGAATCAAAGGAGCACAGAATTATGAAACCCGACAAGGGGAAGGGGGGGGGGGGTTGTGATCATGACACAGGTAGATTTTGTAAATAAAATGTATGGCATCGTGAATGACGAAAACACCTATGAGAGAGTATCTATGAATGAAATCAAGAGGGCTTATACAAAGGCTGATTGGATATTATATGATCTTTTGACCCAGGATGTGATTGATCAAAAGGAATATTCATTCCTGACCGGTGAAACACCGGTCATTCCATCAATCTTTGGAATTTCTAAAATTCACAAAGATGTGAATAAACCCCCCCTTTTAGACAGATTGTGGCAGCTACAAATTCTAAAACCGAATCCATGGCTGCCTATATTGAGTCACATTGTAAAAAAGCTGTTAGTAACAACAAACAGCCTCAGGAATGCATGGCACTGTTTGGAAACACTGAAAGATTTACCTCTTAATGAAGAATTTGTTTTTCTAACAGTGGATCTTAATTTGTTTACAGTGATTCCACATAAGGAGGGAATTGAATATTTTGGTGATGGCCTTATTAATGTGGATGGTTTAAATATTGTAAAAAGGAATTTATTAGTGGCATTCGTGGACATAGTGTTGCATAACAATTTTTTAAATTTCGAAGGAGAATATTTCCACCAAATATCAGGAGTGGCAATGGCAGCAAAATGTGCCCCAGTGTATGCTAACTTAGTGTTAGCTGAGTGGGAGAAATGCTTTGTATTTATCTCTCTGTATATGAAAAATATTATTTCATGGTTACTATTTTTGGATGACATTCTGATATTATGGAGAGGTGATATTGAAGGAATAGGTGGCTTTATTGATTATCTCAATAACACAAGCTCTTTTTTACAATTTACTTATAAGGTCAGTGTTCAGGAGATTGATTTTTTTAGAAATATTTTTGTATAAGGATATGGATACCAAAAAGGATCCAGTATTTTTTGGAAAAACACCTATTCAGATACCTTATTGCATTTTAAAAGTTGCCACCCCCTACATCAGAAAAAGTGTTGTCAAGGGTCAGATGGTGTGAATTTCCAGGTTGGTTAGTGACAACCAAACCTACGAGAATGAATTGTTTAATTTGACAGGAATGCTGAAAGACAAAGGTTACCCCTTAAGGTTATTGATAAAAATCAGGAATGAAATCAAAAATAAATGTTTTGAAAGGTTCACTCCAATTTTGTTGACCAAAGAAGGTATAGCATTTAGTTCCAGCAGCCCGACTTATTATGAGAAAGCTATGGTGTTGCCCTACAATCAAGAAGCATTAACTAGGATCATTGGTTAATAATTGTTGGGATTGCGTTCTCAATTAAGAAATGAAGGAAAACTTGGGAGAGAGGCCCAAGGTTATATTTAGTTGAGGTTTAAACCTTAAGGTGTTGTTTGAACACGATAAAATTTATAAGTGGTGGTGGCTATTGATCAAAAATCACTAAGTGTAACATATGTAGAATTTGTAAGCACATTAATGTTAGCCCGTATGTAGCCTTGGAAGGTTACCACTGCAGCATTTCATACCCCAGGCATTGTAATTGTAACACCAAGATGGTAGTTTACATCACCACCTGTACGAACAGTGCTGCTTTTTACGTGGGTAAAACCACTCAAAAGTTAAAGGATAGAATAGATGAACACGTAAGAGATATTAAGAACAGAAAGACCACCAATGCATTATACACCCACAGTTTGGTATGCACCAGTTTTAAGAGATTTATTTTCTTTGTTAATGATAGACTTATTCCCACTGACAGAGGAGGTGATCTTAAAACAGTTAGAAATGAGGGAGACCATGTGGCAACTGAGATTGGATGCTACTACACCTCCTGGAATTAATGATAGTTGTCTTTAGTTAGTGTTTTAAAGCTTAGGGCATTCAACTTATAAAGTTAACTGTTAGCTTTTAAGCTGCCTAGTTTTGCTAATTTATGTAAGTTTTTTATGACAATGAATTAAATATGTTTTTTTTAGATATGGTATTTAGAATTTGGTTGGTTATTTATTAGGTATGTTTACATTTAATTTTATATATTTTTATTTTTATTCTTCATTACTCTTAGAATGGAGCAAGGTATAACAAGAGAATGGTTTCTTTAAAGCCATGCCTTTGATGCAAACATCTTGTGTCTACAAATCCTATTTAAGTGCGCTTTCCATGGGAAATGGTTTCACTCAGATGAAGCCCTAAGTATATGAAGGGTGAAAGCACTCAGTTGTTTTTAAATCTGCCTTTATTTCATTTTATTAAACTTAGTTTTGTGACAGCATTTTTGTGGTGGCCTTTTTTTGTTTTATATTGTTTGTAGTTAAATACACTGTTATGAGTGTTTTGTGTCATATATTCACAAACTGCATACTGCAATGTATATTGCCAGTGTTGTGCAATATGCCAATGACTCCACCCTCATCTGCTCTGCCTCACCATCCCTAAACTGCTGTTTCACAGCAATAGAATCCTGTCTGCCCAGATACCACTTATTACTGTACCCTAATAAAACAAAACTAATGTTTTTTACCCCCAAGAGCTATTCATATCTTATGTCCTCCTTCCGCATCTTCTCTATCAGCAACACCAAAATAGAAACAGTTTCCCAAACGAAATTACTAGGGGTTCTAATAGATGAAAAAGTAAAATGTGATCAACACATATATTGCACAGGAGACTTCCAAGATGGCTGCACACTGAGTAGCTTGTTTCTAGCTCTCCCAGTGTGAAAACAGAAACTCAGCAGAGAAGGGCAGTAGACTTGTGTTTATGGGTAAATTTCAGTAAATGGCTAGTAAGTGACTGCCTGGACACCAGGGATAAAGAAATACAGAAGACCTGGGAAAAAATCAGCTAAAAAAAGTGAGGAAGAAACCCTGACTGTAGAAAGCTCTGCAGCTGTTCAGCAAAAAGCAATGCAACCTTTAGACATAACTTCCAGTAACTTACAGGAAGATATAAGGCAACTGCATACAGACCTGGTTAAAATAAAAAAAAAAAACACTGATAGAGTATCAACACAAACAAAAGGCTAGAAAAATGGAGGAAGCTTTAAACAGATATTCAGATGAGATGATAAGGCTGCAAAAAATCAGAGAGTGAAATGAAGAAGAGGCTGGCTGAATATGAGACTTTTCAGGAAGAGATGTTTCAAAAAATAATAGCATTAGAGGTCAGAGCACATAGGGAAAACCTGAGATTTTCAGCTGTGACAGAGAAGCTGGAAGGAAAAGGCTGCATTAATTTTATGGAAGCATAAATAAGCAACTGGACTGGCATTCCATAGCAGGAGTTTAGTTGAAAGGGCACATCGTGTGTATGCTCCAAACCTAGATGTAAGAAATCAACCTAGACCTTTAATAATAAAGATGCAATCCTACCAGCAGAAGGAGTTGATTCTGACAAAACTGTGGCAGAAGGACAAAATACTAACAGTTGGAGACAGCAGAGTGTTTGTGGAGAATTACTCATACCCCAGGCAAAAGAGAAGTAAATTCATTCCACAATTCAGAGAATGTCAAGACGCAGGTTTGAGATTCAAATATCCAGCGGTCATTAAGGTATTCTTCCCTGGAGGGGCAAACTCATTTTTTGATGAAGTGCATGGTAAGGAGGAAACACAAAAGTTTGTCCAACAAAAAGTGAGCTGTCAAGCTCTTGTTCCTATGGTAATAAAGACCAAAGAGAGATTGTACCTGTGAAACCTTTTCCAGTATTTCAAAGGAAAATGTTGGAGAGAAGGAAGGGAGCACGAGAGTTGACTAGAAAAATCAAGAGTACATTGGAAATGAAGCAAAGACAGGATTTGGGCGATGGAGAAGAGCAGTAATAAAACCAGTAACTTAATGTGGGATTACTGTGCAGTAGTTATATTTATGAAATATGACAGCACAAGAGGGTCTACTTCACTTCAGCAAAAACCCTTTTAGTTGAGCACCTCTTTGTCAAATGCTAATTGTCAAACATTAATTGTTGTAATCTTGATCCATCAAATGGCAGTTTTAGCGATTTTTTTCCTAGGGGAAAAACACTTGGCCATCATTGAGGATTTGCCCTTTCTCCACTGTAGTGCAATCTCGAAGTTGGTATATTTAAATGGGGGGATGGGGGCACAGCCCCCCACCTTGGTGGGTTTTAAATTTTGTGAAATATTTAGGCTGACCATTTGCTAAAACTGCCATTCAAATCAAGCTTTTGACAGTTAGCCTTCGACAAAGTGGTGGTCAACTAAAAGATTTTTCTCTGAAGTGATATAGATCCAAACAAGAAATTGTGGAAATACTGGACTTTTTCAAAATTTGTTGGATTTGTGGGGGACTGTAAAGTATATGCCCTACGTCATGTCATTAATGTTCTGAAAAATGCTTTTGATAGGGGAGAAAGCTAACTGTAAGTAAAGAAAACACTTGTTTTTCTTAATAGTACTGTATTTGTGGTGCATGGTTTTCTTTGCATGTTGTTTTTAAGTGTAATGAGGATTGTAAACAGGTGTTTTTTTTCTTTTTCTCCATTGTCCTCTCTTTCTCTCTCTCTCTCTCCTTGTACAGTTTTGAGAAATATAGGCAATGCAATGGAAAAAATGGAGCCTGGTTAAAAAGGCATGACAAAGTTAAAATGAATGTGCTTTTTTTCATTCTTGCATGGGGAAATGACTGGCTTAAGGACCTTTGATTGATTATTTTTAAGAGAGAGCAAGGAAATGTAAAAGAATATTGAATATTATGAGGCTTTTTTCCTAGCAAATGCATGTATACTAAGTAGCAATTTGCAGCTGGTCTTCATGTCTCCATGGAGACAATCTGATAGAAATTGAAGACAGTGTGGTGGAAGGGGATTGGTTGACAGAAAAGAAAATCAAAACAAAAGAAATTGGCTAGGGCATAATGTTCTTTGAAAGCAATCAGGGTTTTCCCTAGGTGTGAGAGCTTTAAAGATAATACAAAACCAATTAGACTTAAAGTAAAGTTTTTTCATTTTTTTAATGCAATGGGATACTAATATAAACAGGTGCTTTTTTTTCTTTTTCTCCCTTCTCTGTTTTTCTTTGTTCAGTTTTAAGAAATGTAGGCACTGCAATGAAAAAAAAGAGGAGGAAGGGAGGGGAGAGAGAGGAAGAGTCTGGTTAACAGAGAATGAATCAGTGTACTTTTTCCCATGCTTGCAAGGAAATGACTATGTTAAGACCCTAGGCATTATCTAGTAAAGTTTATTACAAAGCATGCAAGTGAAAAAGAATATTAAATAGTATAAGGCTTTTTTCTGGTAAAAAATGTACCCTTAGCAGTTTTGTGTCTGGTTTGCATGTCACTAGAAGACAGTTTGATAAAGAGAAATGGCTTGGAGAAAGTGTTTTCTGAAAGCATTCAAGAGTTTTCTCAGCTGGGAGAACAATAAGGATAGACAAAATGAAATGGCTCTTACTAATAGTACAGAATGTACCATGCGTCATAGCATGACTAACCTTTCTTTTTGTTTAACTCTAGCCTGTATGTGTGGCTATCAACTTAGAACTTTTGTTCTTATTAGGAAGCAAAAACGTCAATATTTCAAGATGTACATAATATTGTGTGTCGTTATTAAATTAATAGTTTTTGGGGGGGTTTGCTTGTTCTGTTTGAGGGCTTTCAAAAAAACAAAATGCTATGTAAGATGTGGCATAGGAGCAAATGGATATGACAAGAAACAACTGTATAAAAGACCAACCTTCTGAAGAGTATATGCATATAACATAAAAGTTGGAACTAGACATTTAACAAAAAAGCAGTTATACATAAAATGTGGTAATAATAACTTTATAAGAAATTTATGCTTTCTGTAATGTATTTCAATCTGAATGGTCTTACAGATCATCATCATCATCTTCTTTCGGCTGTTCCCGTTAGGGGTCACCACAGTGGATCATCTGTTTCCATTTCTTCCTGTCCTCTGCATCATGCTCTTTCACACCAACCGCCTGCATGTCCTCTCTCACCACATCCATAAACCTTATCTTAGGCCTTCCTCTTTTCCTCTTACCTGGCAGCTCCATCCTTAGCATCCTTTTCCCAATATACCCAGCATCCCTCCTCAGCACATGTCCAAACCAACGTAATCTCGCCTCTCTTGCTTTGTCTCCAAACTGTCCAACCTGAGCTGACCCTCTGATATACCAATTCCTAATCCGGTCCATCCTAGTCACACACAGTGCAAATCTTAACATCTTTGACTCTGCCACATCCAGCTCTGACTCCTGCCTTTTCGTCAATGCTACCGTCTCCAACCCATATAACATAGCTGGTCTCACTACCCTCTTGTAGACCTTCCCTTTCACTCTTATTGGTACCCGTCTGTCACAAATCACTCCTGACACTCTTCTCCACCCATTCCACCCTGCCTGTACTCTCTTCTTCACCTCTGTTCCACACTCACCATTACTCTGAACTGTTGATCCCAACTACTTAAACTCATCCACCTTTACCAACTCTACTCCCTGCATCCTCACCATTCGTCTACCCTTCCTTTCATTTATACACATATATTCTGTTTTAGCCCTGCTGACCTTCATTCCTCTCCTCTCTAAAGCATATCTCCACCTCTACAGGGTCTCCTCAACCTGGTCCCTACTCTCACTACATATCACAATGTCATCTGAAAACATCATAGTCCACGGGGCCTCCTGTCTAATCTCATCTGTCAACCTGTCCATCACCACTGCAAATAAGAAAGGGCTCAGAGCTGATCCTTGATGTAATCCCACCTCCACCTTAAACATATCTGGCACTCCCACCACAGTCCTCACCAATGTCACACTACCCTTGTACATATCCTGTACCACTCTTACATACTTCTCAGCCAATACCACAACTCCTCTCTAGGCACCCTGTCATATGCTTTCTCTAAGTCCACAAAGACACAATGCAACTCCTTCTGACCTTCTCTATATTTCTCCAACAACACTCTCAGAGCAAATACAGCATCTGTAGTGCTCTTTCCTGGCATGAAACCATACTGCTGATCTCTAATCATCACCTCCCTTCTTAACCTAGCTTCCACTACTCTTTCCCATAACTTCAAGCTGTGACTGATCAATTTTATCCCTCTGTAGTTACTGCAGCTCTGCACATCACCCTTATTCTTAAAGATAGGTACCAAAACACTTTTTATCCACTCCTCAGGCATCCTCTGACTTTCCAAAATGTAATTAAACAATCTGGTTAAAAATTCCACTGCCATTTCTCCTAAGCACCTCCATGCGTCCACTGGTATGTCATCTGGGCCAACAGCCTTTCCATTCTTCACCCTCTTCATAGCTGTCCTTACTTCCTCCTTGCTAATCTGCTTCACTTCCTGAGTCACTATCCCCACATCATCCAACCTTCTCTCTCTCTCATTCTCTTCATTCATCAGCCCTTCAAAGTACTCTTTCCATCTACTCAACACACTCTCCTCACTTGTGAGTATGTTTCCCTCACTGTCCTTTATCACCTTTACCTGCTGCACATCTTTCCCAGCTCTGTCCCTCTGTCTATCCAATCGGTACAGGTCCTTTTCTCCCTCTTTAGTGTCCAATCTCTCATACAACTCTCTATATGCCTTATCCTTAGCCTTCGCCACCTCTCTCTTTGCCATGCGCCTCATCTCCTTATACTCATGTCTACTTTCTTCATCTCTTTGACAATCCCACTTCTTCGCCAGCCACTTCCTCTGTATACTGTCCTGTACTTCCTCATTCCACCACCATGTCTCCTTGTCCTCCTTCCCCTGTCCAGATGTCACACCAAGCACCTTCCTAGCAGTCTCCCTTACTAGCTCTGCTGTAGTTACCCAGCTATTCGGTAACTCTACATTGCCTCCCAGTGTCTGTCTTAACTCTTCCCTGAACTCCACCTCACAATCTCCCTTTTTTAACTTCCACCATTTAATCCTTGGCACTGTTTTCACACTCCTCCTCCACTTCTTGATCACCAACACCATCCTACAGACCACCAGTCTATGCTGTTTAACTACACTTTCCCCACTCACCTATCTCCTTCAGACTGGCCCTCCTACATAGGAAATAATCCACCTGTGTGCATCTTCCTCCACTCTTGTACGTCACCCTATGCTCCTCCCTCTTCTTAAAATACGTATTCACCACAGCAATGTCCATCCTTTTTGCAAAATCCACAATCATCTGACCTTCTGCATTCCTCTCCTTAACACCATACCTACCCATCACTTCCTCATCCCCTCTGTTCACTTCACCAACATGCCCATTGAAGTCCGCTCCAGTCACTAGTCTCTCACCCTTGAGTACACTCACCACCACTTCATCCAACTCACTCCAAAATTTTTCTTTCTCATCCATCGCACACCCAACTTGTGGAGCATATGCACTAACAACATTCATCATTACACCATCAATTTCAAGCTTCATAAACATCACTCTGTCACTTCACTTCCAAAACACTCTTGGCATACTGTTCTGTTAGGATAACCCCTATCCCATTTCTTCTGCCATCCACACCATGATAGAACAATTTGAACCCACCTCCTATACACTTGGCCTTACTTCCCTTCCATCTGGTCTCTTGCACACACAATATATCAACCTTCCTTCTCTCCATCATATCAGCTAGCTCTCTCCCTATACCAGTCATACTGCCAACATTCAAAGTTCCTACCCTCAGTACTACACTCCTAACCTTCTTCCTCTCTTCCTGCCTTCAGGCATGCCTTCCCCCTCCTCTTTTTCTTCGGCCAGCAGTAGCCCAGTTTCGCCAGCACCCTGTTGGCTAACAGTACTGGTGGTGGTCGTTGTTAACCCGGGCCTCAACCAGATGGTCTTACAGATAAATGTAAATAAAAAAGTGTAATGAACTATATTAGAAAATGTAGAGCGCAAATAGCTATGTGACAGAAGACACACCTGGAAAGAACTGAACATGTGAATTTGATAAAGAAAGGTTTTCAGGATGGTTATTCAGCAAAATATCTGGGGCAGCGGAAAAGAGGAGTACTTATATTAATTGCAAGAGGAGCTCCAATAGTGATAGAAGAGAAAAAAAAAAGACAATTTAATATACATAATACTAAGGGGCTACTGGCTAGGGAGGAGGATTACACTGTCATGCATTTACATTCCACCTAAAAACTGCTTTAATGGAGTTTAAGAAAATTTTGGGAGAAATAAATCGACTTTCAGCAAGGGATATTACTTATAGGTGGAGACCAGAATTTGGTTTGAAGATGTGTTTAGGGGACCTAGAAGGGAAAATATAACAAAGGATGGTAGATTTTTGAAGAAATTTATGAAAATGTTTGGCATGGAAGATGTGAATTCAGCACTAGGAGTTCAGAGTGAATGTACATATTAATCACCTAGATACCAAAACTGGGCTAGGCTAGATATATTTTATATCTCACAGGAATATGTGCTTTTAATTGAAGGTCTTGAAACATACCCAAGAACTATTTCAGATCAAGCGCCAATAATAACTAAAATAAAACTGCAAGGTAATGAGATAAAAATTAAACTGGCGCTTTCCCACCTAGCGGTTGAAAAGAGAGGAATTTGAGGAATGGGTTTTGGAATTAATTCAGGAGGTACTAGAGAAGATAGAATTTTCTTCTGAAAATATAGCTAGGGAGTGGGATAAAAGTAAAGTGGAGGAAAGGGAAATATGGTTAAGAAGTAATAATAATTATTTAGAGGGACTGACAAATGTTAAAGTATTGCAAAATAGGGGGAATCTCTCAGAACAAGAAAAGGAGCAACTATAGAATGCTAAACAGAAAATGAGAGATTACCTTGATAATATGCACAAGTCTAGAAAGACTGCTGTTAAGCAACTGTTTGTTGATAACTGTAGAGCACAAAAGCTTTTAGCACAGCTACTCGGGCAACAGAAAGTGGAAAGGGCTGTCACCAAGCTTAAGGAGCGTGTAACAAGGAAGATAACAAGAGATCATGTAGAAGTATTAGGAATTTTTCGGAAATTTTATGAAAGTTTGTATAAAGCAGAGAAATATGGAAATCAAGAAAAGGTACAAATGTAAATGTTTATGGAAGAATTAAATATGCCAAGGTTAGAGGTAGATGAGGCTGAATTACTAACAAAATAGGAAGAGATGAGATAAAAATGGCTATGTATAACCAACCTACAGGAAAGTCCCCAGGAATAGATGGTATTCCTGTGGAAGTTTGGAAGCTATGAGGGAAAAACTGATAAAGCTCTAGAAGGTTTTGTTTAACAGTATTTTTAGAGGAGGAGAAGTAACAGCATCCTGGAAGAAGGCGGTGGTAACGGTAATACCTAAAGAGCGTAAAGATCCATCGGATCCAGCTTCATACAGGCCCATTTCTATACTTAACCATGAATATAAAGTGTTTGTCTATAATGGCTAAAAGAATAGCAAAAGTGATACCAAAATTGATAGATATGGATCAGTGTGGTTTTGTGGAGGCAAACATTTGACAATATTAACAGAACACTGATGATCCAGAGGGAAGCAGAATTTAAGAAAATATCACTTTTATTGGGGGGTCTTGATGCAGAGGAAGCATTTGAGAGAGTAGACCTGGATTTTATATGCAGGGCAATGAAAGCATTTGCTTTCCGTGATACAATTATAAGGTTGATTGAGTATATATGAGGGATCAGAGGTGAAAATTAGTGTGTGGGATCCTGTCTAATAAGTTCTGTTTGAGTAGAGGAACCAGGTAGGGTTGTCTGCTTTCCCTTTGCTGTTTGCATATATATATATATATATATATATATATATATATATATATATATTTAGAACCATTGGCAAAGAAAATAAGGGACTGAGACATTCAAAGATATAATTTGTATGTTATTCAGGAAAAGCTGGCTGTATTTGCAGATGATATTATTTTATACATGACAAAACCAGAAAGAGACATTACAGTGTTGTGGAACATTTTAAGACCGTTTCAGATATTCTCGGGATACAAAATTTATGAAGCTTAAACAAAGGGAATTATGTACCCATACACTATTGGTCAAACAATATCCATATGTATGGGGACATGATAAAATGAAGTATTTAGGAGTATGGATTAGAAATGACTCTGTTGTGGCAGCTAAGGATATGTGGGAAGAGACTAAACAGAAGATAATACAAAAATTGAGAAACTGGAAGATTTGTTATATGGATATGGATACTATGATACAAGCAATTAAAATGTTTTTAGTCCCTTTAGTCTTACACACAGATCAGGCATATTTGTATCAACCAGAGGGGAAGCTGTGGATAGCAATTAAAGAAGAGTTGAAAGATTTTATCTGGGAAAGGAAGACAGCAAGGGTCAAGCTGATTCTTCCAATAGAACAAGGCGGACTAGGATTACCCAATTTCGGGGGGTATTTTAGAGCAACACCGTTAAGTCTCTTGTACATAGAACAAGCAGAAAACTATAATTCAAAGTGGAAAGGAATGGTGATACGGAAAGGAAGCTCAAGAAATAAGGAGAGATTGGAACTTTGGATGTAGACTCTTAAGGAGAACAACAGAAATCATAGAGAGTATTATATTCTTAAAATAGCAGGGAGTATTCCAAGAACTAAACCAGCACGAGAATGGACAAAAGAGATTCTGCCGATAGGGATGACTGGTTAGGGATACAGATAATAGGTAAGAGGGGGCTGGAATTTATTGGAGAAAACTGGCAAAGGAACCAATGTTATTGGGAGCAAATAACTAGAAAGGGAATGGTAATAGAATGGGAAGAGGCTAAGAATTTATTTGGACTGCAGGTTAGAGATTGCCTTCCATATCAAGGATTGATAGTGTACAGGCAAAGAGAAAGAAATAGGGGGTCCTAAATGAAAGACCGACACTGGTTGAGTTCTTAGTAGAATCTAAAACAGAAGTGGCCATTAAGAAAGGAATAATTAGTAGAGCACATAAAATATTGCATGATAACTATAAGAATCAATCAGGAGAGGTTAGGACGAATTGGCAAGAGAGATTGAAAAAGCAATTTACAAAGAAACAATGGGAGATATATGTGTGTGTTCCAAATATGCAATACAATCTGGAAGATTTAGGATCTTTGCCTGGAAGTGTTTTCATAGTAATTTTTATACCCCAAGTAGACTCCAAAGAATTTTTCCTCAGGTGGATAGCAAATGTTAGAGATGTGACAGGCAAGAAAGAGGTGGCAGTGAATATTATTTTTTGGGAGTGTAATGAACTGGGAGATTTTAAGGATTCCCTGCAGATTGCTCTGTCGGAGATGCTAGGTGAGCAGATTGGATTGACTGGGGAGATGATTTTTTTTTAACTATGATGATGGCTGCCAAAAAAAGCAATAACTAGAGAATGGAAATCAAAGTCTAAACCAAATTTATTAGAAGTAACAAAGATAGTAACAGGGATAAAACAACTGGAACTGGGATCTTTATAAAAGGGTAGGAGTAATTTCACAGGAAAAAATGAGATGTGGGACCACTCAATACAGAGGAGGAGGAACGATGTTTAAAAGAAGGCAAAATCTGAATGAGCTATGCAGTGGTTGACTGACAGTGACTGTATATATTAAAAGTGTATAATGCTTGAAGTTGTGTTGGCACGGTTTGTAAGGTATAATGTTTGCAACTGAGACTATGCCACTATGAGTTATTTTCATTTTTATAAGTGTAAGATTGTGTCACACATGATAATTTAATAAAGATATTAGACTCTGTTATGACATCTAAGGATTTTTGAGAGGAGACTAAATAAAAGATAATACAAAAATTAAGACGATGGAAGCTCTTGGCTGTGAATAGGGTTAGTAAGGTATAAGCAATGAAAATGTCTCTAGTCCCTTTAATACTATGTTCAGGTCAGGCATACTTTTATCACAGGAGAAAACTGTGGACCATAATTGAAAGGATTTATTTGGGAGGGGAAAGAGGTTAAAAGTTAAGTGGAATAAGTTGTTTCTCCCAGCAGAACATGGTGGGTTTAAGATTACTTTAGAGCTACACAGGTGATGCTCCTTTACATAACACAAGCAAAAGACTACAAATCAGTGTGAAAGAAAATGATGATGAAACAGGTTCGGGGGCTCAGAAAATAAGGAGAGAATAGGATTCTGGATGCAAGCCTTTAACGACAGCAATAACAACCATACAGAACGTTGTATTTACAAAGTAACAAAGTATTTTGAGATCTAAGCCAACACATGAATTGAGAAGGGAGATTTGACTGCAAGCAGGGGCATAGAAAATACGCAAGATGGAGCTGGAGTTTATTGGAGAAAATTAGCAAAGGAACCTAGGTATTGGGAGCAAATAACTAGGAAGGGAAAAGTCATAGAGTGGAATGAGGCCAGTAACAGTTTGGACTGTGGATTGGAGACTGTTGGATACCAGGGATTGATAAGAGTATAGGCAGAGAGAGAGGAATAGGGGAGTATTAAGTGAAAGATCAGCTCTGGTCGAGTTTATAGTGGAGTATAGAACAGAAACTGCAATTAAAAAAGGATTGTTTGTAGGGCATATAAAGTAATGGAAGATAACTGTAAGTATCAATCATATGAGGTCAGAAGATTCTGGGAAATGAGAATACAAAGGAAATATGCAAAGGAACAATGGGAGATTATTTGTATGGTTCTCATGTATGCAATAATATCTTGCAGGTTTAGGATTTCTGCATTCAAAGTGTAAAGATGCAGAGATGACTGCAAGTAGGGGCATAGGTATTTTTATACTTCAAGTAGACGTCAGATAATTTTTCTCCAGGTGCACAGCAATTGTAGGAGGCATGATGAGGAAGAAAGGTGTATTTGGGAACCTGTTTTTTGGGGAATGTAATAAGTTAGATTTAAAACAGTTCCTACAGAATACTTTGTCAGAAACGTTGGAACAAATTATTGTCACTAAGGAAATGATTCTTTTTATTTGAGATGAAGAAAATGAATCGCCTAGAATATAGTAAGGCCATACTAAGTTTAGTGCTGCTGGGTGTCAGAAAAGGAATTACTAGGAAATGGAAATCAAAAGCGTATCCATCCTTAACATAATTATTGAATGTTTTAAAGTAGATAAAAGATTTGATGGTTGATCTTTAGAAAAAGGAAGAAGCAAGTTACATACAAAATAAACTGAGTTTTTGGAACAATAAATGCAGAATATTGTCTAGGAGGAGTGCAATTTCAAGAAAGGCAGGCTTGAGCAATCTAATGTTAAACTGAATAGTAACTGTTAAGAAATAAACAATGTATGTATAATATATGAAAAGAAAAATATGTATGTAATTTTTTTTTGTTTATAACTGTACATGTACCCATGTCACTTTGTAGTAAGTGAAGTTAGTAAAAATGTATAAAAAAGAGAATTTTGCATGTATTTGCCCATCTTTTGCTTCTCCACAGAGTCTTCCTTAAGGCAGGAAAGGAGAATCACATTTTAATAACCCACTTTTTGAGATTGCAGCCTTTGTTCTGACAAGTATAGCTAAGCAGTGAAGAACCACATTTTTCTATCTGCCAGCACTTTGTTGAACCAGCAGATTAGGACCATAGTATATCCAGCTCAATGAACCTATTCTTAACTAAAAGCTTCATAGGTTCATAGGTTCATACTAGGCTATCTGCCCTGGGGCAGTTATAAACCTAGCCCGATTCTGTATGGCTTACGCCACCCCTTGATTTGAGTATACTGTGCCCTTTTTAAGGTTTAGTTTATTGTGCCTCTGTCTAATAGTGACACGGGAGTAATCCCTGGGACAAACCTACGATCCCCCATCCACCTATCGAGAATCTTCTTGAAGAGATTCAGTGAGGTGCTCTGCCTCACATGAACTGGAATTCTATTCCAGAGCGAAGGGAGCCTCTGGGTTATGAACCTGTCCCTCCAGCAAGTTCTATTTATTTCTGTGCTGAGGTTCGAGTCCCTCGAGCGTGTGGCTCTAAGGGATTTAGATTTACTGAGGTGGAGCATGTCCATTAATTCTGGATTTGACATAGCTTTGTATGTCAGGCATAGATCGCCTCGAAGTAGGCTGTATGCAACTGAGTAGAGCTGGAGTTTTTTTAACCGAGCAGCATATGGCATCTGTTTGAGACCCTTGATCCTCTTGGTGAGATACTTTTGGGGTCTTTCTAATTGCTGCAGGTGTCGGGTAAGGTACATCCCAAAAGGGGCATTGTATTCTATGATGGGCTGATGAGGGATGAATAAAGGGGTACGATTACCTCTCTTGATCTAGATGTGAAACCCTTCGTGATGAGGTGGGCTGTGTAGAAGGTCTTTCTAACCACTTTGGCAATGTGGTTTTCAAAGGAGAGATTGCTATCAACTTGGGTCCCCAGGTCCCTAATAACTTTCTCTGTACTTACTGGGTTTCCGCCTATGTGGTAATTTGTGGGCAAATTGTTTTTGCCAAAGGGTATGACTATACATTTTTTGGCATTTAGCTTTAAACCATGGCGCTGGCACCAGTTATCTGTCTCTGTGAGACCTTTTTGAAGGATGTTTGTGTCAGCTGGAGAGTTGATTATGGTGCCCAGTTTGCAGTCATCTGCGAACTTGGTGAGCCATAGTCCTCCCACATTTGCCTGTACCTCGGAAAAGTATATACCGAACAAGAGTGGTCCCAGGACAGAACCCTGTGGGACGCCACTTGTGACCGGTTTCGAGTCTGACATGGCTCCAGCAACTCTCACTCTGTGGGTTCTGTCTTTGAGCCAGTTTGCAACCCATCTTGTGACATAGGGGTTTATATTTAAGCTGGATAGCTTATCTATGATGCCCGAGTGGGGTATTGTGTCAAATGCCTTTGCAAGGTCCAGATAGGCTGTGTAGACTACCTTCCCTTCATCTATGGCTTTGGTGACTGTTTCGAAGAAGTCAACCAGGTTCAAAAGGCAGGATCTGCCCTTGACAAAGCCGAACTGGGTAGGATCTAGTATCTGTAGGTCCCCAATGTCTTTGTTTATGATCTCCATGATGATCCTCTCCATAGCCTTGCAGACTAAGCTAGTCAGGCTTATGGGGCGATAGTTTCCAGGGTCCGTAGAGGCTCCACCTTTGTGGAGTGGGACCACTGTTGCTATACGCCATTCTGTGGGCACATATCCTGTAGTGAGGCTGAGATTGTATAGCTGTTTTATTTGAGGGATTAGTTCCACTTGGAGTTCATGTAGGACGCAACCTGGGACGCCATCTGGTCCCATGGAAGCAGTGTTTTTTGCTTTGGAGAGGGCAGCCTTCACCTGATGTTTGGGAGGCAGCCCTCTGCCGGGATAGATACTTGCTCTTTTGGGGGGGGGGAGTTTGCACTGAACCTGTCTGCCAGGATATTGGCGATGTCTGTGGGTTCAGTGTATTTTTTTGTCATTTAGAATCAACTCAGAACAAGTCTGGGAGTTGCATCCCAGGTTTCTAACATAACTGAAAAAAGCCTTATGATTGTCTTTGGTGTCCTGTGCAATTTTTCTCTCAAAGCTGGCCTTGGAGGATTTTATGAGGGATCGTAATTTTTGCTAGTACTGATCAGAGATGCCTTCCCTATTAGGGATTTTGCTCTATCATGTAGTAGCTTCCTCCTTCTGTTGTACAGTTTATTTATGGCAGGGGTCCACCAGACTGGACGCCTGCCTTTGGATGATTGGGTCTTGGTTTTGTTTGGGATAGCATGATCCATGCATTCCTGGAGATGTCCGTAGAATGCGTTTATATAGGATTCTGCAGTTTGGGCCGTAGTTTCCACTGGCCCTGGGGCCTTGAAGGATTCCACTTCGGTTTTGAGAAGTAAGAAGTTCGCTTTTGAGAAGTTTTTCACTGTGGTTTTTTGGGCTGGGGGTGGGGTCGGGATGTGGACATCCAGTGAAATTAATTTATGGTCTGATCTTACCAATGAAGGATATACTTATGGTGTGGAGCATAGAGTCCCCATGTTGGTAATGATCAGGTCTAGTATGTTGTCCCCTCTTGTGGGAGTGGTGACTAGTTGTTCCATAGCATTTGAGTTTATAATTTCCAGGAACCTTTGGGCTAAGATGCTGGGGCTTGAGTAGTGCTCCCAGTCAATGTTAGGGTAGTTGAAGTCGCCCAGTATAGTGGTGTTCGGAGAAATCTTCATGTTCTCCAATGTTTTCAGGAAAGCCGAGTGGGATTCCTGACTTTGAGAGGGTGGTCTGTAGGATGCTATAAACTGAAAAGCAGTCTTGCCCACTGTTAGTTGCACATGGATGGTCTCCGATACTTCGTGCAATGCCACTAACCTGGAGGTGTGGATATCCTTGATAAATATGGAAACTCCCCCTCCTTTTGTGGTTCGGTCCAGGTTTTGGGGCCGAAAAGCATGATATGAGGTATAGCCTGGTAGTGCTGGGGTGCTCTCTGGAGCCTTGAACCAGGTTTCTGTCACTGCACAGATATCGATGTTCTCCATACTGAGGAGAGCTTTGAGTGAGTGCATCTTGAGGTTAAGACTTCTGGCGTTTAGCAGCATTACCCTTAGTTTCTTGTTCCTTGTGCTGTCTATGGGGGTGGGTTTGACTTTTGAGCCTTGCCGAAAAAGGCACTATGGGGGTGGCAAGAGCCTTTGCCAATATCCGAAAGCCCAGTGGTGACAGGTGCAAGCCGTCCCTAGCGAAGCAACGTGGCTTGTCGAGCATGTCATCCCAGGCTGACAGACACTGGATCCACTTTGAATGACATCAAAATTTTAGCCAATTGTTAAAATCGATCATTTTGTCTTTGTACTGTGGCATCATTCTAGGTGAGGGTAAGATGCTGCTCAAGGTCAGGGTCATACCAGCCTGGGCTACATGATCAGAGAGCTCCTCTATGTCTCTTTTCATATAGTCCAGGGAGGTACGTCTCAGTCTCAGGTCATTCACACCAGCATGTACAATGACTGAGTCATATTTGTATTTGCTTTGGAGTGACCTGAGTGCTTGCGTTATGTGGCAGATCCTAGCACCCGACAGGCAGCTCACCGTGACCTTCTCTTTATTCAGCCTGGTGAGCGGGACGTCAGTGTGTCTGACAATAGAGTCACCTATTACAAGAGTATCAGGTGTGTTATTCATCCTTAAGGGCTGTGGCTGCTTGGCACACTGACTTTGTGGGTTATGTGTTGTGTGTGTTTTGTTTTGAGGTAGCTTTTGCTTGGATGTCTGCTTTGGAGGTCTCTGTTGCTTAGGTAGATTTTTATTTAGAGCCTCCGAGTATGTTTTTGTGTATTTATGTGTTTGGTTCGCTGATGTGGTGGGACTATGTGATACTGGAATTGTGTTGTGTGAGGTTACCTTCAACTCCTGACTGGTTACACCAGTTTTGAGATGAGAGAGCTCAGCCTCCAGTTTGGCTAAATAGTTGCATCTCTCACATATATTTGAACCTGTTTGGAGGAGGAGAGGGTTGTCTGTGTACATGAGACAGTTGTAACATTGCCTCAAAATTCCCAGATTCACCAGCTGGACTGGAGAGGAAACCATTGACTGACCTTTGGACATGCTAGAGTAATATAGGGAAACTGAATTTAAGACAGACCAATAGAGGACAGGGTGATCGTAGAGAGTATAAGAGGAAGTAGTGCGTGCTTATGGTTTAATAGTGCTAACTTGTAGGATTACTTAATTGGACCAGTGAAGGGCCTTAGAATGAGAATATGGTGTTTAAATTGAGAGATAGAGCAGTTCTAAGGGAAAAAGTGAAGAGCAGACTTTGTGGAGCCAGGAATAGTTTAAACCCAATTAGGCGGCGCTGCCCGCTGTTGCGCTATGCACAAAAACACGCAAAACCACGCAAAAGATTATATTAAGAAAATATTAATATCCAGGAATTTAAGACTGGATTCAATGCAGAAGAGTACTCCCTTACACCCAAGTTACTGCCTATATTACAAGAAACTAGGAAAACCGCAACTAGGAAACCCTACTTGGCAAAATTAAGATTTTCTTCATAGTATGTGCAGCCATTGAACACAATTTTTGCATTAGACTTATGACCTTGATTGACAAAGAAGTGACTTCTCTCTATTCATTTACAGAAACCTCCATCTGAGACCATAAGTGTGACCACTTTCCCTTCTACTGGGACCTCATTTTTGTCACTGAAAAAGTAAGTCTGTTCCCTTTGAGCCAGCATTGCATCTGCTGGCCTTGGAAGATGCTCTTACTAGTAACATTTAACCTAAGCTTGAAGAATCTGTGTGCTGCAACTCTTGATGTGTTGTGGACCTTATGGAGTCTTTCACAGAGATTGTGTGTCATTAAGGACTGACCACGCATTCATGGTTAACGTTGTCAGAGAGAGAGCCTTGAACTAGACTGTTAGATTCTATTCTAATATTTTTTAAGTGGGGAGACTAGAGTGCAGTTGGACTGTAGTTGCTAAGCATGACTGAAAGGCCCACTCTTGTGCAGAACTTTTTCCTGCATGGATTGCATGTATTCTTCTTTGATGGATGACAAGTGTAGTAAATGGATAAAAGACAAAAGTATTAGCGTTTGTCAGTAATTCTAGTGATGTTGTCCACATCTGTAGGTCCAGGTTTTAAGTTTTTTTTTTAAGTACTTGAAAATTAGTCCTGTAGGAACTAAAAGGATACGGCTCTGGTGTTCTGGGACACTGATATATGAGCATTGGGATTTTTTGGGCACAGTTTTCAGGACAGAGGCATAAGTGGGGAGTCTGGCTCTTGGGATATGATCTCAAAAACATGTTTACCTGACATACAGGGAAGAGAGCCATTTATTTAGTCTTCTGTCTTCACAAAGTTTAGGTATATTGTATGCCATTCTTTTGACTTCCATGTGGTATTTTATAGCAGAATTTATTGCATGTCAGCAGAGTCATTGGTAAATTTTTTCACAGAAGTCCTGGGTCTTGAAAAACGCCAATCTATACAACTGTTAAAAATTAACAATAAATTTCAGAAATTCAAGCCCATTTAGAACATCTTTTCAAGAAAATGTTTCTGGACTGGCTAGTTTCTGTTCTGATGATGTCTTGTGGAAGGGACCACTGAGCAAAAAAAAAAAAAAAACTCCTCCTTTTAGCCATGCATTGAGCCAACATCCCTGGCAAGGAGAGAAATCTACCTTTGCTCTGGGGATGTCCAAACTCTCTGAATGTCAGACAGAAAGGGTGGACATCTTCCTGTAGCTAATTCTAATAACAAGGAATCCTGGTGGGGGGGGGGGGTGCCCAGAAAGATCCATAATGCCATAGTACTTTGCTAAGTAACAGACGAATTAATGCAATTTGAATCAAACCTCACGAGGTACATATGGTGTGTGGCATAGCACCCACATGCTGAGAAAATGGGGAATACTAAATTATTGCAGCTCTGTGAATGGCAGCCATCATTCTACTGAAGTGGTTGCAGTGTGGGTGCTCATGTGACTGGTGGGAGAAGCTCAGGTAGGTGGCTTGGCCAGTGCTGTTGTATATTTGTGCATGCAAGTGCCCTGTAGATTCAACATGGGTAGTATCAGCAGGCCACATATGGCCAGCAGATCAAAGTACTAACACAATTCATCATATACATGGGAAGGAATGAGGGAGATGGGACAGTCAGACATGGAGCAACAGCAAACAGATGAACACGCACATGAGCAACATGAAGTAACATGGGTTGCCAAGAGGAGGGTGTATTTTTGAGGGAGTAGTCCCCATTTTCCATTTTTTAAGAGAAGTGTAGATGGTGATAATAGGAACATGTGCATGGAGGGAGGAGGTCACAGGGAAGGTAGCAGCAGCTGTCAAACCAGCATAAAATGCAGACAGAGGATTGGACTCAAAAGGAGAGCAGCAGTGGAGAGATGCATGCAGACAGAGAGTGGACAGTAGGCCTTGAGAAGAACTGGACCATAAACAGAGTATGTGAAGTGACGCACCCAAAGGGGAACACCTTGATGGAGGGTATAGAGCTATCTTGAGTAACCCAAAGGAGAAGTCACCCTTCCTCCAGTGGCTAAATGGACAGGACTTACTGGCCTAACGTATGAGTCAGACAAAAAGATGCTTCAGGTACCCAGGGCACAAGTCCATCTGCTAGACCCTCTTAGTCATGACCAGCCCCACACCATCCTGTTGATGACCCAGGCAGACCCCTATGGGTCACCTATCCAGGGAGCTTCAACCCTCACCATTGATGTGGCCACAGCGGCCACCAGTGAGCCTTCCAGGTCACTTCCTTCAGCGTGACCTTTGCTCCCTAGAAGGCAGAGAGCTAAAGACAGTACCAGAAAATTCCAGTGCAAAAGCATATACATACTGCTTTCTGTAGAAAGATGTTTTTCTCTCTCTGACCTCTATATCCCATATGCTGGAGCAGTTCAGGATAGTTTTTCCACAGGTCACTGTAACCTCTGACAGTCGTGCTCACCAGAAAACATTTTGCCAGCAGCATCACTTACTGCCCTGGCAGGGTGATATTAGGCATCAGTTTTATACACAGTGGGCAGTCATACCGCCCCAGCTGATACTCCCTGTAGTTCCTGTGCAGCAAGAAGAGAAAGACCTTGGTCATGACTGCACTAGGTGGGGGAGCCCTGCTGTAATCAGCCTTTGAAGAGGCCAAGTCTACTCTAAAGATCAGAACAAGAAAGAAAATGGTAGCTGCTTGAGCATGCCAACATGTTATGTATGCTGTATGATGCTAGCTGAGCAGCAAGGCTGCTCATTGGAAAGGATCTCTAGTGCAGATCAGTGTTGCTAGGAACTTTGCAGTGTCTATGCATATCCTGTCCAAGTTAACCTCACCCAAGCTGTGCAGGAGCTGCACTGCCTTCAAGGTATGTGCTCCCACCTTTGGGGAGATGCATGTAGATGGCCATTGCCATCATGATTCCAAGATATTCACTAACAATTGTGTCATCCTTGGCATCAGTCAGTAGATATGTAGGTCCATGGCTGTGCAAGGGTATGGATGCAAGGTCATAGGTCAGGCTTACCGAGATGGTACACATTGTTTCAGAGACTATATTATTTTCACATGGCTGCTTCCAGATCTAGATGTGTTCACATCCAAGGTTTTGGGTGATGCTGTGCCAGCTCCACTGTGGGGATAACTCAGAGGGCCAACTGCTCTGGGTCCTGTATGTCCACTTATCTCCCCTAACTGTTGGCCTTCTGAGTGCATTTCCTGTCCTTGGCTGTTTGTGGGGTCATGGATACCAACCAATCTTGTACCTTCCAACATAAGGGGCCACTGTGGGACTCCTTTACATGCATCCAAAGTGCAATGCAGTCCATCAGACAGAATGTCTCCAGTCCTCCTCCAAGGCTAGATGGTACACTCGTCTAGCATTCACAAAAGGAAAGCTCCACTTCAAGACTGGAGGATGGGATCTCTCTGTCTCCCACCTAATTCCTAGATGCTTGCATGGTACTACATCCACGTCACAACCCTTACACCTGTGGTGGTTGTGGTGCTGTGCCCTGTCACTGTGCCCCAGTCACCTGTGCAAATGATGATGCCTCTGCTATACCCAGCCCTTTGACCTATGTAGGTAAGGTGATGTATGATACACAATGTGGCTAGTCAGTGCCCTGTTACTCAAAGCTTAACTGTGTTAACACTTGCATCAGTTTTATTCTGTGTTGTCCATGTTATGGCCCATAGTCTTTGTCCAGATGCTGATTCTTTGCCTGTGCTACAGTGTTATGCACCTATCTCTGCCTCACTTTGGGTACTGCTGCAGCAGGTTCCAACAAGGAGTACTCTTCCACTGCTACAGGTTTGTATAGTAGTATTGTAATGTCTTCATATGCTAACTGCTTTTGTACCACCATACTGTGTAACTTGGCACAGACAATGAATGTCTTACTGCAGTGCACCACCAAATGTACACAAGCAGCAGAATTGAACCTTCAGACATCCTAATATTTATTGAGTTGCGATCCTTGTCTGTGACTGTGACAATGTGGACCTATAAGCCATCTCTGTCATGGTCTGGGGATCACAAGTGAGGTCATCAACCATGGTTCCAAGGCATATCGTCCATCACCCGCAAAACACAGTTGTGGACACCATTATGAGTGGCCTGTTACCTGTGCCTGTGGGAACAGATTATCCAGTACTTTGTGTTTGGCAGTGTGTGCATCTACCAGCTACATGACCTGTGGGAAACCCTAACATAAGTCACTAAGTGCTAGCTCTGGAAATCATGAGAACTGCCTGGATAGCACAATGTGTAAAATACCATGTGCACTGCATACTACCTGACAGTTGAAGTAGAAGCCATTCCATTTGGTATGCTGAATGCTGTATAGAGGAGGTGGGTCTTGATGACATTGTGCATGCATGCAGTCAGTGGCCCCAGAACCTAGGGAAACTGGCTATATTGCAGAATGCCTAAGTAGTGGTAGCTGTACTGTCTGTGGAAACCAAATATACTCCCCCACATGCTGCAGTATCACATCAGGGAACTGTTGTAGAATTTGTGAGGTCAGTGCCTGTAAAACTATGAACATGTCTCCTGTCAGATGCAGGCAGGCTCGCACACCAAGGTTGGTTAACGTTATACAGTCATTAAGTGTGTCCACTGGGAGAGGCATTCTGTGTATCCCCCTTGACTCTTTGTGAGAGCTGCACATATCTGTTTACTCTTATATGGTGTTTTCTGTCCACTCAATGGTAGTACACAGTGGTCATGGTTGTGGAGTCTCTGGTATAGTTAGCCTCTGGTATATCCATCCATGATGCACGGGGTGATGATGAGCAACATCATGGGCCCTGGCTCCAAAAGTGGCCATTAATACCACTTTGCTCAGAATGACAGTGCTCCCGGCATCATAACATGAGTGAAGCTCATGTGCTTTGAATATCCCTGTATTTGGAATAGGTTATTGCCATGGCTTATCATGCTAAGTGATTACATTTGTGAATTGCTGCCCCTTGTTTGAATTCATCATTTGCATACATGATGGCTTTCATTAACACATTGACAAGCATGTTATATTTACTGTTGTACTTCTCAGGTCATGCATTTGTAATATGTATGTCTAAATCCTGTCCTCCACAAATGTTACCACTATTATCCATATTTTGCATAAATTTATATGCTAATACATTCTGAATACCTGCACAATTTTAAATCTGCATGACATTGTACTGTAACTTTTCTTATAAAACATTAGCAGCTGCATGCTCTGCTACTTTAGTTGACATTTTTGCAGCATAGTTCTGTCTTATTTACTAAGTTACTTAAATATTTAGTCACCTTTAAAATTTAAAGTATGAAGCACTTCATTGACTTACTGTTTGCGAATTGTTGTTCTGTCTGACTTGTACGTGGCAGTACCTCAAACATAGGCCATCTTGCATTTAAATTTCATATTGTTAAGCCACCATTAAATTTTCTTCTGCTGTGAGTTTTATCAAAAGAGCCCAGTGTTGTAGGTCACTGGTTGTATGACTGTAAAGTCCTGCTAATTCCAGAATTAGCCAGACAGTGAGTTAATAGTAACATGCAAGTTCATGTTGCTAGTATTGAGTTAATGTAGTCAAGGAAAATTCAAACAGACAAGCATGTCTTACACTTCCTTCCGAACTTTGCTGTGAGGTACAGTTTAAGGTTGATTTTTATCAAGCATAAAAATAAGTTAAACTGTAAAATTAGTTTCACACAAGCATTGTAAAAGTTGGCCAAAAGAAAAAGCTTCATCAGTGTTAGACTGTTTTCAGAGTTTATTATAAACTTCCTTTAGTTTCCAGAAGGAGCCGTAGGTTGTTGTTTATAATCTTTATCTTAAAGGAGCACTATGGACAAATGATGAAAAAACATATATTTTTCATCTTGCCATGATTTACTGCATCTCCCAAGCCTGCCAACAGCAAAATAAGAGATTGTTCCTATATTTTTTTTTTATCCTCGTCTGCCCTCATGGGGGCAGACACCATGATTCCTTTGTAAAGCTAAATCTGCCCCATAATGCAAAGATTGTGAGAATAAGTAGCCCTACCATTTGTTGTCAGATTAGATTTCCATTCACTTAGAATGGAACAACTGAAAAAACTGCCAGGTTTGAGAGTCTGCAGCTCATGTGTCATTCACTGGTGTGTGCACTGAGTTTAACAAATGTTGTTCCTACTGATGTACTACACATTATCTGAAAGAAGCTTGCAAACGTGTCAACAAATTGCTGAGATAAAAAAAAATTACTTTTTACAAATAGTTTTTCATGTTTCATTTCCTGGCCGTTACCCCTCCCATCTCCCCTCCATCAGTGGGCTAGAGTCTCAAATTTCTAGTTTGGCTAGCTAGAGTCAACTAATTAGTCAACTTTGCATGACAACAGACATCAAACAAATCACAGCCTGGTGTGCCACTAAAACTGTTGCCTCTTATGTCTCTTTGCTTCTGACTAGCATTTCCCAGGAATTATTAAAAAAACCCCATCAGTCCAGAGTTTCATAGTTTCATAGTTTAGTACTAGGCTATCTGCCCTGGGGCATTTGTAAGCCTAGCCATAGTGATGTGGCTTTTGCCACCCCATGAAATGGTACAAAAATGTACAGAATAAATTTAGAATACTGTGCCTCTGTCTAGTAGTGACACAATGAAGGTCCCCTTATATAATATAATTAGTTTACTGTGCCCCTGTCTAGCAGTGACACAGATGTGACCCCTGGGGTAAACTTACGATCTCCCATCCACTCATCAAGATTTCTCTTAAAGAGAGTCAGTGAGGGGCTCTGCCTAATATGAACTGGGATCTTGTTCCAAAGCATGGGAAGCCTCTGGGTTATGAATCTATCCCTCCAGCATGTCCTAGTCATACTTGTGCTGAGGTTTAAGTCTTTAGCTCTCGAGGTCCTGATGGATTTGGATTTGTTGAGGTGGAGCATGTCCATCAAATCCTGATTGGACATGGCCTTGTACGTCAGGCAGAGATCACCTCTGAGCAGGCGGTATGCTACTGAATAGAGCTGAAGTTTCTTTAGTCTGGCAGAATAAGACATATGTTGGAGACCCTTGATCCTCTTGGTGAGGTACTTTTGTGGTCTCTCCAGCTGTTGCAAATGCCGGGTGAGGTACATACCAAATGGGGCATTGTACTCAATCATGGGTCTGATGAGGGAGGAGTATAGGGGTACAGTGACATCCTTGGATCTGGATGTGAATCCCTTCATGATGAGGTGTGCAAGGTAGAATGTTTTTCTAACCACTTTGGCAACGTGGGTGTCAAATGAGAGGTCGCTGTCGACTTGGGTCCCTAGGTCTCTGATTACTTTTTCCGAACTCAGTGGGTTGCTGTCTATGTGATAATTTGTGGGTACTTTGTTTTTCCCAAAGGGATGACTATACATTTTTGGCATTTAGTTTAAGGCCGTGACTCCGGCACCAGTTGTCCGTTTCTGTGAGGCCTTTTGTAGGATGTATGTGTCCGCTGGTGTATCGACTATGGTGCCTAGTTTGCAGTCATCTGCGAACTTTGTCAGCCACAACCCTCCCATGTTTGCTTTAACATCTGAGAAATAAATGCCGAACAAGAGGGGTCCCAGGACAGATCCCTGTGGGACACCACTTGTGACTGGCTTTGAGTCTGACATTGCTCCAGCGATTTTAACTTTATGGGTTCTGTCCTTTAGCCAGTTTGCAACCCATCTAGTGACATAAGGGTTTACGTTTAAGCTGTTGAGCTTATTTATGATGCCTGAGTGGGGTATTGTGTCAAGGCCTTAGCCAAGTCCAGGTAGGCTGTATGGACTGCTTTGCCCTCATCAATGGCTCTAGTGACTGTTTCGAAAAAGTCAACCAGGTTCAAAAGGCAGGATCTGCCCTTTACAAAGCCGAACTGGGTGGGGTCAAGTGTCTGTAGGTCCCTATGTCTCTGTTTGAGTTCCATAATGATTCTTTCCATAGCTTTGCAGACCAGGCTGGTTAAGCTTATGGGGCGGTAGTTCCCAGGGTCTGTAGAGGTACCCCTTTTGTGGAGTGGGACCACTGTTGCTGTACGCCAGTGTTCAGGTACATATCCTGTAGTAAGGCTAAGGTTAAATAGCATTTTTATGTGCGGGTTTAGCTCCTCTTGGAGTTCACGTAGCACGCAACCCGGGATACCGTCAGGTCCCATTGATGCTGTGTTTTAGCTTTGTTGAGGGCGGTTCTCACTTGGACATCTGAGATGACAGGGAGATTACATTCATCTGGGATAAGTATTTCTTCTTTTGGGGGTGAGGGAGGGGAGAAATTTGCACTGAACCTGTCAGCCAGAATGTTGGCAATATCTGTGGGTTCAGTGTATTTTTTGTTGTTGTGAACTAACTCTGAGCATATCTGAGGGTTTCCGCCCAGGTTTCTAACATAGCTGAAGAAGGCTTTGTGGTTATCTTTAGTGTCCTTAGCGATTTTTCTCTCAAAGTTGGCCTTGGATATTTTTATGAGAGAACGTAGTTTTCTGCTAATGTTGATCAGAGATGTCTTCCCTTTATGGGATTTTGCTCTGACGTGCAGTAGCTTCCTTCTTTTGTTATACAATTTGTTAATGGCTGAGGTCCAAGAGACAGGACGTTTGCCTTTGGTGGAGAGGGACTTGGATTTATTTGGGATTGCATGATCCATGCATTCTTGGAGATGTCCATAGAAAGCATTTGTGAAGGATTTGGCATTGTGGGATGTGGTATCCACTGGCTCAGTGGGCTTAAAGGATACCATCTCAGTCTTAAGAAGAGTGAAGTCTGCTTTTGAGAAGTTTTTCACTGTGGTCTTTTGTGCTGGGGGTGGAGGTGGGATATGTATATCCAGGGTGATTAGTTTGTGGTCAGGTCTCACTAGTGAGGGGCATACCTCTGGTGTGGAGCATTTTGTCCCCATGTTTGTGATGATCAGGTCTAGTATATTATCTCCCCTAGTAGGAGAGGTGACTAGTTGTTCCAGTGCATTTGAATTTATGAATTCCAGGAACCTTTGGGCTAGGGTGTTAGGGCTAGAAAATGTACCCAATCTATGTTTGGGTAGTTGAAGTCTCCCAGTATGATGGTATTTTGTGATATATTCATATCCTCCAATGTCTTCAGGAAGGCTGAGTGGGGTTCCTGAGATTGGGAGGGTGGTCTGTAACATGCTACCAGTTGTATAGCAGTTTTGCCTATGGTTAGTTGCACCTGTATGGTCTCTGATGCTTCATGTGTTGCTACTAACCTGGAGGTGTGGGTGTCCTTGATGAATATGGACACTCCCCTTCCTTTGTGGTTCAGCCCGGGTTTGGGGCGAAAAGCATGATACGAGGTATAGCCTGGTAGCTGGGGTGCTCTCAGGAGCCTTGAACCAGGTTTCAGTTACTGCACAGACGTCGATGTTCTCCATGCTGAGGAGTGCATCGAGTGCCTGCATCTTGAGATTTAGACTTCTGGCGTTGAGCAGCATTACCCTTAGTTTTTTCCATTTTGTTTTCTAAGGAGGTGGGTTTGCCTTTTGAGCCTTGCCTAAAAAAGGCACTATGGGGGTGGCAAGAGCCTTAGTCAATATCCGGAAACCCAGTGGTGACAGGTGTAAGCCATCCCTTGCGAAGCAGTGTGGCTTGTCCAACATGTCATCCCAGGCAGACAGACATTGGATCCCCTTAGAATGACACCAGTACTTGAGCCAATTATTAAAGCTGATCATCTTGTCTTTGTATTGTGGCATCATTCTTGGTGAGGGCAAGATGCTGCTCAGGGTCAGGGTCATACCAGCCTGGGCTACATAATCGGAGAGCTCCTCTATGTCTCTTTTCATGTAGTCCAGGGAGGTATGTCTCAGGTCATTCACGCCAGCATGGACAATGACGGAGTCATGTTTGTACTTGCTTTGGAGTGACCTGAGTGCGTGTGTTATGTGGCGGATCCTAGCTCCCGATAGGCAGCTCACAGTCACCCTCTCCTTGTTCAGCCTGGTCAGCGGGACATCAGTGTGTCTGACTATAGAGTCACTTATTACTAGTGTATCAGGCATGGTGTTTGGCCTTAAGGGCTGTGATTGGTTGACACACTGATTTATTGAAGTATGTGTTGCATGTGTTTTGTTTTGAGGTGGTGGATTTTTGGATGTCTGCTTTGGGAGCCTCTGTTGTTTTGGTAAGTTTTTATTAGAGCCTCGAGTATGTCTTTGTGTTTTTATGTGTTTGGTTTGCAGTTGTGGTAGGTCTATGTGGGACTGGGTTTGTTGTGTGTGTTGTTACCATCTCCTCCTGTCTGGTCATGCCAGCCCTGAGTTGAGAGAGTTCAGCCTCCAGTTTGGCTATATAGTTGCATCTCTCACATGTATTTGTGTTTGTTGGGAGGAGGAGAGGGTTGTCTGTGTACATGAGACAATTGTAGCATTGTCTCAAGATACCCAGATTAACCAGCTGAACTGGAGAGGACGCCAGTAATCTACCACTCGACATGCTAGAACAGTATAAGGGAGTGCTGTGCCTTTAAGGGAAGTGGATATTCACAGGGGTGGTAGGTGGATGTAGTGCTTTACTTAGTACGAGAGTGCTTACTTAGTAGAGAAGTTTTGAGAACAAGTGCTAGGCTTATAATATAGTGAGTAGTCTGATTATACTAAGAGTAGAGCTTCCTTAAGGGAAAATTTGAAGAGCAGACTTGGCGGAGCCAGAAGAAGTTTAACCGGCACTGCCACAATCGCGCAAAGTCGCGCAAACGTGGATTTTAAACAGGGAACTACAAAAGAGCTAGAAATGGTCCAAAACAACCAATTACTACAGCTCTTGTGCTGAGGTCACTTCCTACAGGGACAGGTAGGCTGCTCAAGGCTCCCCACTCCCACTGGTGAGCAAAGAAACTTCCCTCTATCCAAGTAAGGTAATGGACAACACAGGAACTACACCACAGCCCAGAATACAGCAATGCCTGTAAACTGGTTTAAACTAGTCGAGGAGAGGCGGGAAAACAAGGATTATTTTTTGTTTTTGATAGAAACACACAGAAAATGCAGAAACAGTGATAAATCAGTTACACAGGCTAGCACACTTTAGTGGGCAGCCTCAACAGTTAAATTAAACAAACAAACAAACAAACTTTCGATCAAATTCGACTAAAAAGTAACTTTAAGTGCAGATTTTAAAATAATGCAGCAAACAGATAAAAAAAACAGTTTAAGCTTATTCAGGGTAAGCTACAGAAGCTATTCCAAGTAAAAAAACAGCAAAGATACTTAAATCCAGAAAGTAGTCACTTTTCTGAGTTCTCTGTAGCTAGGACCACTCTGCAGGACCACGAGGAGCTTGTCTGCGTTTAGGCCAGTCCAGCCATTTCTTAAAATGTGTACAGTAAAATATTCAATTTCAGTTGTATTCTGAGTCTGCTCACGTGGTTATCTCTGCATAGTTATTCTGTTATAAAACCTGAACTATGGTATTTAATGCCAAGCCTCTAATATGACCCAGTAATTTCTGTTACTATTGCTTTATGTAGTTTGCCTAGTTGTATACCTGTAGCATATCTCTCATCCTCTCAGCAACAGACTTCTGGAGAAAGCTTCCAAATCAGATACTTTTGAAAATAGCAATACTACGAATTTAGTAAGCTCACAAAATAAGACTACATGAGTTAACATTCATTTTCTAAAGAAAAAAAAAAGTTTTTAATTGTATCGAATGTCATTATTTGTTCATGCGAATCTAACAGTTTTTTCAAAAAGCTTTTTGGACTGTAGTATTTCAGTGCAAAAGTATAAGCCAAAATTAGTGACAATTGCAGGGTTCTCTGATAAGCGATCCAACGCTCCTACTCGTGTTCTGCACTGCAACTATCCCAAATCAGACAGGCATGTAGCCCACAGCTGCAGATCTTGCTGTGCATTACACTTTGACTAGCAGGCACACACACTCGCACAAAGGTGAAACAGAGAAATTTTAAAAGGTAGTCGTGATTTGTGCCATTGTCCCCATTATTGTTGGCTTGGTATGGAATTCTTAAAAGTAGCTCTGAGGTATGAACATGGTGCTAGTAAATGTGCTTTAATTGCTGCAGTATGGATGGTGGTGGTGCTGCGGTAGCGTTGTCGCCTCACAGTAACTGTTCGATTCTCAGCTCTTCTGTAAGGAGACATGCGTGAATGGGCGTACCTTCATTGAAGGTTGTGCGACAGGGCTGGCAACTCAGCACGTAAAAAATCTACTGCCAATCATTAGTGGACCGGCGTTCCGCTGTGGCGACCCCTAACCGGGAAAAGCCGAAAGACGCAACAACAACTGTACTTGGAGACAGTATTTTGCTAATTAACTGCTTGCACTCAAAATCAAAATGAAAATGTTTGTGATGACTACATTTATGTTGTATCTGCATCAGTGACAAGAAATAGTAAGTCATTTATCTGCTGTAAAATAACCCTTTTACTACTTCAGTCTTACATCCAGCACTGGCAGGTAAAAATTATTCTGCTAGTAATGTTCCCGCTAGAAATTTCAGTCCTGTTGATGTTAATCTGTCATGTCTTTTATGGTAGCTTTTTTTTTTTTAGTTCCTTTTTTTTATTGTATGTGTGTTGGGGGATGGGGGAGGGGTTGATGCATTTTGCAATTCAATTTGATGATTAGGGTAACTGAAGTAAAGTAAAGTAAAGCCAGCTGATGTTATGCTGCTAATCATTACATTCAACTATGTATACCATTTGGCTTTCGTTCTTTTAACAGCAGATCGGTATCACAAAACTAGAAAATCAAAACAGAATGGCATTTCTTGACAGTACAAGTATCTTACTGCTCTTCAAATGTAACACAAGTACACAAATTCAGAAACTAGTTGAAAAAACAAAAAAAGAGAGGCAGAATCAGCAAGTCCAAAGATAAAATATTTAATGTGGTTAGTCTGCCACTAATGAGTAAACTTCATCAGACAAGTAAAAAATAAATAATATACTTTAAACAGTGGAAAATACATGACATCACTTCCTATCCCTAACAAATAACACTTTTAAAAAGTATATAAAAAATTATAAATTTAAATGTTTGTATACAAATATAGTCCTACATTAATTATCCATATATTAGAAATCATCTTTCTAAGGATTTAAGTTTTAAAAGACATTTTAAATTACAGTTGTCATTTAGTCCTGGGTAACTAAAGCCATTCAAATGCACCTGCCAGTTAAGTTCCTTTTCTTCCAACAGCAGTGACAAAGGGCCACCTCAAATGTCAGCGGGAAGTTGTTCAATAACCAAAAAAGGAAAAAGTATGCCCTGTGTTGTTACTCACATGTCTGGCTAAGGCATTAGTGTGATTTTGTCTCCCTATATTATATATGTGCTCATAAATGCATTCTTTTAACTGTCTTTCCATCTTACCTACATAAAAACATTTGCATTTTTCACACAAGGCTAGGTATATTACTCCTTTAGTTTCGCAATTAAACCTACGTGTTATAAACAATTGATGTTTGTTAACAATTATTCTTTTAACAACTTTTATGTACTTGCAAAAGTGACATCTACCACATTTATACATCCCAGGACTATTGACATATTTTTAATAGGTCTTTCTAATAAAGCTTTCAAATTACATCCTCTTTTAGATGTTACCCTTGGTCTCTCACCCAAACAGAGGTATCAGCCAAAATCAAGTCCCAATTCTTTACAATAATCCCTTTTAAAATAGGTGCATTGACTGAAAAATGGGTGATTTTTTTTTCCAACCAATCTTACTGCTCTTTCTTTTAAATAAATTAAAGACGTGTACATATATTAATTACTTAATGTTGCTTTTCTATTTGTTAATGTTAAACCAAGAGAAATGGCTTATCAGTATTCATTGTACAGTAAGTCTACAAATCAAAAGCCATTATTAAGTTGTTGAATCTTTAAATAAAAGTATGGGAACAACATGTATTGAATAATGTATTTAATAATGAATTCAAGAATAACTTACCAATAATGTGCAACAGAGTAAATAGCTTTCTTAAATGCATTTTTTAAATAGAGGCTGATTATATTAATATAAAATGTTTAACTGAGTCATACATTATTTATGTTGTTGCACATTACCAGTAAGTGCTTACTGTATATTTCAGTCTAAGCAAGTATTAATGCCCGATAGGGTGTGTGTTAATGTGTAATTAATGCCCGCCAAGGGGTGTTGTGAGGCAAAACGCCACAGGCTGAGGGCCTCTACATCCCTGGAAGGGCATTAATATTACACATTAGTACACACCCTGGATGGCATTATTGCCCTTCAAGAATGGGTACTCTGTAAAATTATGTTTTACTTATTTGTATTTTATTTTATTACTGTATTACTTTTTTATATGTTTTGGATGTAAAATAGTTCTTCTGCCTAATGTTTTAAAGTTGCTGTAGCATATGTAAATGGCGTTAGAGGAAGCATTTTACATCCAAAATATATCCTTTTTGTAAAAAATATGTAGATATTTGCTTTATTTTTTGGTCTCTTACTACTAAAATGGTTTCTTGCTAGTCATTGGGTATTGAAGTCACTAAATGACATACATTTGACTTACAGACTTCATTTCCTTCAGAAAATTCATATTTAACACAATTCCTGTTATTTAAATTACTTTTTAATCTTTTTAAGTATAACATCTAAAATATATTCCTGTTTTGGAGGCTTTGTTCCCCCTTTATTTCAGGCTTTATCAACATTTCTTGAGCTAAAAGTTCAAGAGGTACACAAACCTCGTATCTGCTGCTGCCAGTATTCCATCGATCTCACTGTCTCCCCCCCATACACTTGTTCTTCAGAAAATGAATACTAACACAAGTCCAATTATTGCAGCAACTTTGTGATTTAAACAGGAATATGTTCCTGTTTTGAGCCTTTGTTCTGTTCCCCCTTTATTTTATGTTTTATTCAGTTATCTAAGAGGTGAGAGGTACGTAAACCTCTTGATTGCTGCTGTTGCCTGTGTTGGATCGCTCTCACCCTTTACTCTCTCTCTCTTAGTCACACAAACTTCTCTTTCATGCACACATTCACACACACACACACGCACACACACGTTTTACTGTTATATTTAGATTTTACAGTCACTAAACAGCAAAAGCGCTGCTTAGCGAGTGTAAAATAACGTCTCGATCATTCTCTCTTTCACTTACATGCATACCCACACACAGACATAAACACATACACACTTTTTTCATCTTTCTTTTTTAAATATATTTTACACTTGCTAAACAACAGAAGCTCTACTTAGTGAGGGTAAAATAATGGCGGCCATTTGTTTTCTTCAGTTTGAGCTCCACAGCAGCTTGATATGTTGCAGTGTAGTTTGGACTCGTTTTTCAGCAGGCATTACTTGTACATTAATACCCTGCTGGAGGATGTTTGTTCTCCATTCAGGGTGCTGATGTACAGTTTGCCCATTTTCTAACATAAATCATTGCTTACTGAAATCATATCAGTGTATTTAATTTGATGGAATATAAACATTTTACTATGCCAGGATCAGTGTATTACCTGAGATAATTTATTTTATATTGAATGTGTAAGTTCAAATGAGACTGCTGATTTTGAACCCATTACCGTCCGTTCTTGAGGCAAGGGCATCATCATCAAGTCTTTTTCTTATTTTGTATATGGGGTCGGAGTGTTATGTCAGCTGTCACCATCTCTCCCTATTCAGTGCCACTCTCATACCTTCTTTGACAGTCATGCCTGACTCTTACAGGTCTTTTTTTCACACAATCCATCTATCGCTTTGCTTGATGGCCTCATTTCCTCCTGCCTTATTTAACCAAATTGTCTTCTGCTTTTCTGCACATGTGCCTGAACCACCGTAATCTGTTCTTTGACATTCTGTGTAGTTGGAGCTACTTTGGTTTCTGCTCTACTGTTCTCATTTCTTTGTCCTACAGAGTGCATCCGACCATCTTTCTATCACCTCTTCATCTTCAATCCCAGATGACTGGAGAATAAGCATACTAGTGCCAGTTTACATATGTCTGTAGTACACAGGTATTAAATGCCTGTCACATGGCATAAAAGTTTTGGAGACGGTAACTGAGCAATGAATAGATGTAGTAGTAGAAAGCAAGATGGGAGATGAGCAGCTCGGATGCAGATCAGGATGTAGCACAACCAGCGTGATGTTTGCAGTGAAACAGATAATTGAGAAATTACAGATGAGGAAAGAGTTCAGTTGGGAATTCCTAGACTTGGAAAAAGCATATGACAAGGTCCCAAGAAAGCTTATTTGGAGAGTCCTGTGGTGGTTTAAAGCCCAGAAACATTTGCAGAATTAGTGCTTATTATGTCAAGGACCAATGTCTCAAGAACGAACAGTGTTCAGTCTTACAGAGGGTTTCCCAGTGGGAGTGAGTGTGCATCAGAGGCCATTGTTCATGCTGGTGATGGACTACATAAGCAAACTGTCAAAGTGGACCAAGTTGGTGTATGCCAATAATGTGGCATTACAGGCAGACTATGAGCAAGAACTTTATCAAAGGACAGTGTAATGTAATACAAAATTGAAGGTGCATGGGATTTAACTGAACACAGATAAGACAGCTGTAATGGAAACAAATGGAAGAAATTGGAAGAAGCTGAGAATTGAGATAGAAGGAAAAATAGTGGAGCAGGCTAATCGCTTCAGGTATCTCAGAGAGGTGGTTGAGAAGCAAAGTCATAAGGAAGAGATCAAAGCTAGAATCAGAGGGGCTACAGAGACAACTAAGCAAGTTCTTGGGAGGAAACCTATACATCCACCAGGAGAACATACAGACTCCACATAAACTGTGGCTAGAGAGGTCTGAATCGGACTTTATACCCTTTTTTGTCAGAGGGGACAGATCTTAACCATTAAACCATAATGTCTCTACGATAGGATACTCTGAGACAATTTTAAGCATTCAGTACAGCACCACACATTACAGTGAGTTGCCCAGGCTGTTTTGTGATTCTGAAAACTTGAGCCATACCATAGTCGTACTGTATAAATAGGTACCTCATACATTGCTCTGCAGGGCAGTGACAGCACATATATCATACCTTAGAAAAAACTTTGTTTTAATACTATCACCATTCAGTCTAATTATGTCTGAATTTCAGAATATGTGAGTGGGATTTTGATGACAGCATCAATGAAACCTTTTCCTGCCTTCTGTGTCCTTTTATTAAGTTTTGGATTTTTCTTAGTATATTGATTTTCAAAATGCTAGTGTTGATCACCTGCATTTAGAAGGCTGTGCATTTTGATAAATTGTATATGTGTGTGTGTGTGTGTGTGTATATATATATATATATATATATATATATATATATATATATGGTTTGCCATCATAATTTCAACAATGTTTTGTGCGAGTAAACACTTACTCAAAAACATTGTCGAAATTAATGTTAGCAAACGAGAATAACAATGAATTAAAAAAATGTCAACAGTTTAAATTCGAACTGTTGACATTTTTTCGAACTTACCTCAACATCCGGTGCCATTCACAACACGTTTGGCAGGGGGGCAAGCCTCCCTGCACCCCCCACACCCCCTGCTAATTATATATACTAACTTCAAGGGTGCACTACAGTGAAGAATGCTGAATTTACAAAAGTGAGAATTCACACTGACATTCGCTGTTGTGCATCTTTGGCTTCGTTTGATTCGCTAATACGAACCATTGAAAACATCCTTTCGCACATCTGCTGTCACAGATGTGCAGGTCGACAATATGATGATAAACCTATATATATATATATATATATATATATATATATACACACACACACGTGTGTGTGTGTGTGTGTGTGTGTGTGTTTGTATACATATATACATACAAACATATATAACCCACTTTTTCCCATTTTTGCATATGGAGTCAGGGTATCAGGTCAACACTGAACGTCATCTAGTCGTCTAGAGCCAATGGTCACACTGCCAGGTGGCTAGCATATAGATACATATCTATATTTATATAGCTATCTATATCAATCTATTTTGAGATGGGACGTGCCAGTATGGCGTACCAGGACCTCTGTTGCAAAAGTGCTCGATAGAGCGAGTCCACTTGCATGCAGAATTTAAACTTCTGACGTGTATCACAGGATTGTGGGCTGTGGCGGTTGATGGGACTGCGTAATCGTGATATGGGCTGCTGATTAGTCCTGTCACTCTCGCATTCTCTTCCCACAATTTAGTTGTGAGGAGAGAGTGAGAGAAGAGACAAGCTATGGTGTGTGTGTGATATCACATTTGTCTTTTTTTGGGGGCTGTTGAGAGGGCCATGCCAACCAGATGCTTTATTTTTTCCTAACATAATACTACTCTGTGAAACTTAAGGGCCATGGCATTGACTTTTTTTTTAATATGTTATAAACTGGCAGGGTTTAACCAGATGCTAGGGAGGCAGTGTGTGTGGGGGGACTGTTGATTTTTTTTTTTTTTAATACACTGACTGGCAGCAGAGCAGGGTCAGTGAAGAACCATCAATGGAACCACTGTCCAGATGATTCCTATGATCTGTCTGTGTGTTTCTGGGGCTGTTGATAGGCAGGGCCAACCAGATACTTTATTTTTCGCCTGGCAGAATCAACCTACTCTGTGTGAAACTTTTAAGGGCCATGGCGTTGACTTTTTTTTTTTTTTAATATGTTATAGCTTGCAGGATTTAACCAGATACAAGGGAGGCCATGTGTGTGTGTGTGTGTGTGTGTGTGTGTGTGTGTGTGTGTGTGTGTGTGTGTGTGTGTGTGGGGGCGGTTGATTTTCTTTTTTTAAAACACTGACTGCCAACAGGGCAGGATCAATGAAGAACCATCAGTGGAATCGCTGTCCAGATGATTCCTCTGGTCTGTTTGTGTGTTTTTGGAGCTGTTGATAGGCAGGGCCAACCAGATACTTTATTTTTCTCCTGGCAAAATCAACCTTCTCTGTGTGAAACTTTTAATGGCCGTGGCGTTGACTTTTTTTATATGTTATGTATAACCTGGCAGGGTTTAACCAGATACTAGGGAGGCAATGTGTTTGGGGGACTGTTGATTTTCTTTTTTTAATAAACTGGCAGGCTCAACAGAACCAGATGATTCCTGTGATATGTTCCTGTGATATGTGTGTTTTTTGGGGCTGTTGATTGGTAGGGCCACCCAGGTACTTTATTTTTTTCCTGGCAGGGTCAACCAGATACTAGTACTGTGTGTGTTTAAGGGCCATTGTGTTACACTTAAGGAAGAGTGAGTTTGTCACTGAGCATGGGTCATGTTAAAGTGGTAGTGTCAATACTGATGAGTAAGGGGAAGACAGAACCTGAAAGTGCCATTCATGCTGAGTAGAATGCATTTCGGTTATGGGTGCCGGAACCATAGAGCGAGGGGGGAAGGGGTGCCCCACCACCCACTTTTGCAACCAACTGAACTTATATTCCCGGCGCATTTTTACTTATCCCTGGCGTGTTTTTACTTTAATGGCTTCCCGGCTGACGTCATTGCGAAAGTAACGCCCATTTTTGAGCTGCTGTTCAGGCTGATGGAAGTATTTATTCAGAACGCAGGCATACCGTACCGGACCCAGAGCTCTAGCTGCTGCGAACAGAGAAACGTCAGGCTGCAGTTTCCCATTTCTGATCTACTGTAGGTATGTCTGCGGAAAGCATGCATACCGGACCCACACCTGAAACAGCAAGCTGCTTGAATGAGGAGGTATGTCGCAACTCTAGGTGTGTGTGTGTGTGTGTGTGTGTGTGTGTGTGTGTGTGTGTGTGTGTGTGTGTGTGTGTGTGTGTGTGTGCACAATCTTGTATGTACACACAAATGTATGTATTTTTTTCTAAGAACCTGATATGATAGTTTGACAGAGACAGAAAACAGAAATTCAGATTCAAGGCCATATCCGTTATTTAGGGAAATGCATGCTGTGATCACCCTGCCTCACAAATGTAGCCTCTGACCCCCAGAAAGTGCTGTCTTAAGCAAATAGGGATTTTGTTTACAATATGCTGCTTTGTTTTGATTGTCTGTTATTATAGGCTTAACACTTTGTCATGCTGAAACACTTAAAAACCTCAGCTTTGGCCGGCTAAGAACTTGCTATATTCAACTGGACGTATAAGAGAATTTAAGTACCTTTATCTGCTCTTTTTTTTTTCAAAAAAATACAGTATTTAAATTGATTTTAACTGTGTGGAAGGAATATTAGCTGAACTGGAAGTTAGTGTTTGCTGAATTTTGTTATTTGCTAGTAATTACAGGTGTGGGGGTAGTCACATTCTTTGATTTCCTGTCCTTGCCTATTTAAGTGGTACATTGTGAAATATTTTCTGCTTAAAAACCTCAGCTTTGGCTGGCTAAGAAATTGCTATATTCAACTGGACGTATAAGAGAATTTAAGTACCTTTATCTGCTCTTTTTTTCAAAAAATACAGTATTTAAATTGATTTTAACTGTGTGGAAGGAATATTAGCTGAACTGGAAGTTAGTCAGTGTTTGCTGAATTTTGTTATTTGCTAGTGATTACAGGTGTGGGGGTAGTCACATTCTTTGATTTCCTGTCCTTGCCTATTTAAGTGGTACAGTGTGAAATATTTTCTGCTTAAACCCTCAGCTTTGGCCGGCTAAGAACTTGCTATATTCAACTGGACATATAAGAGAATTTAAGTACCTTTATCTGCTCTTTTTTCAAAAAATACAGTATTTAAATTGATTTTAACTGTGTGGAAGGAATATTAGCTGAACTGAAAGTTAGTCAGTGTTTGCTGAATTTTGTTATTTGCTAGTAATTACAGGTGTGGGGTAGTCACATTCTTTGATTTCCTGTCCTTGCCTATTTAAGTGGTACAGTGTGAAATATTTTCTGCTTAAAAACCTCAGCTTTGGCCGGCTAAGAACTTGCTATATTCAACTGGACGTATAAGAGAATTTAAGTACCTTTATCTGCTCTTTTTTCAAAAAATACAGTATTTAAATTGATTTTAACTGTGTGGAAGGAATATTAGCTGAACTGGAAGTTAGTCAGTGTTTGGTGAATTTTGTTATTTGCTAGTAATTACAGGGGTGGGAGTAGTCACATTCTTTGATTTCCTGTCCTTGCCTATTTAAGTGGTACAGTGTGAAATATTTTCTGCTTAAAAACCTCAGCTTTGGCCGGCTAAGAACTTGCTATATTCAACTGGACGTATAAGAGAATTTAAGTACCTTTATCTGCTCTTTTTTTTCAAAAAAATACAGTATTTAAATTGATTTTAACTGTGTGGAAGGAATATTAACTGAACTGGAAGTTTTGACTCTGCTCTTCAGTTATTTAGTGGCCTTGCAACTGCCTGCCCCTCTTGTAAAGTTGTGTTTGGATACTCCTTCTGGGCCCATCTCATTTGCTCACTCAACTGAGTGTAGTGAGATCATATTCTGATTTCAGGCACTCCTACTGTGTACAAAGAGAGCATCTGGGAAACAGAAAAAAAAATTTAAGCTTGTTTCCTGCCTTTCCTGTTAAGTGGTATAGACTATTTGTAGGCTTCTGAGCCCCCAAGCCCTTCTGTGTTGGAGGGAAGCCTTCTAGCTTAGTTTTTTTTTCTTATAACTAGCCAGTTTTCTAGTTTCAGCACTCAAATCTGTTTCTTTGATCTCAGCACTTGTTCAGAAAAAAACAAATAAATTTTCATCTGCTTTTACTGTACTTGTGTTTCTACATACTTTTTTTACTTTTGCATCATCTTAAAAATACTCAATTGTATTTATTACTGCTTGGTGTAACTCATTCTAAGCCTTTTGGTTTAAACACTTGGGCTTCGGACCAGTTGTTTTGCACTGAGAGGGTTTGTGGTCTGCATTGTAGTGGCAGAACAGGTAGCTTACATCCTTCTAGGTTGGGAACTGCTGATTGAGGGCTCAGTGTCTGTTATTCTAAAAGTGTATTAATTCTGGTTTAAGCACTTGGGCTTTCAGGCCAGTTATTTTACATTAAGAGGGTTCGTGGTCTGCACTCTTGTGGGAGGAGAGGCTGGACTCTGCCCTTCTGAGCTGGGAATTTCTGGTTAAAGGTTTATAGTGCCTGAATATTTGAACTGTATCTTACTGAAATTGGTACACCTTGTTTGCTGTAGCATAGACTAGATTCAGGCCTGCTGAATCTAGCTTTGTTTATATGCTTGTTGTTTGTTTGCTTGTTATTTCCCTGGAACGCTAATTCCACCTAATACGGCTTCTCAGCTTCTGTGGATCACTAGTGATATCTGCATTGCTTACTGCACTTATTTCCTTGTTTCACTTGAAAGAAAGTTACTGTTTGTCGTTTTGCATTTAAGTTACCTGTAACACATTGCACTTAAGTTACCTGGCACTTGCTCACTAAAGCAATTATATAAGTCAGCACTAAAAATTAAAAGCACTACACCCTCACTCCCCAGTGGCCCTGGTTTTCAATTATTAAGGAATTCCCAATATTATTCTAGCATGTCCAAAGGTCAGTTGTCAATCTCCTCTCCGGTCCAGCTGGTGAATCTGGGAATCTTGAGGCAATGTTGCAACTGCCTCATGTACACAGACAACCCTCTCCTCCTCCCAACAAATTCCAACACATGTGAGAGATGCAACCATATAGCCAAACTGGAGGCTAAGCTTTCTCAACTCAGTACTGGCATAACCAGTCAGGAGGAGAAGGAAACCACAGTCACTACAATTCCAGTCTCACATAGACCTACCACGACAGCAAACCAAACACATAATCACACAAAAACATACTCGGAGGCTCTAAATAAAGATCTGCCGAAGCAGCAGAGACCTCCAAAGCAAACACCCAAGCAGCCGCTACCCCAAATCATAACACGTGCAACACATATCTCACAAAGCCAGTGTGCCAAACAGTCACAGCCCTTAAGACTAAACAACACACCTGATACACTTGTAATAGGTGACTCTATCGTCAGGCACACTGACGTCCCACTCACCAGGCTGAACAAGGAGAGGGTCATGGTGAGCAGCCTGTCAGGTGCTAGGATCCGCCACATAACACAAGCACTCAGGTCACTCCAAGGCAAGTACAAATATGACTCAGTCATTGTCCATGCTGGTGTGAATGACCTGAGACGTGCCTCCCTGGACTACATGAAAAGAGACATAAAGGAGCTCTCTGAGCATGTAGCCCAGGCCGGTATGACCCTGACCTTGAGTAGCATCTTCCCCTCACCAAGAATGATGCCACAATATGAAGACAAGAGGATCAATTTCAACAATTGGCTTAAGTACTGGTGTCATTCAAAGGGGATCCAATGCCTGTCAGCTTGGGATGATATGCTCGACAAGCCACGATGCTCTAGGACGGCTTGCACCTGTCACCCCTGGGCTTTCGGATATTGGCAAAGGCTCTTGCTACCCCCATAGTGCCTTTTTTAGGCAAGGCTCAAAAGACAAACCCACCTCCATAGGTATCACAAGGGATAAGAAACTAAGAGTAATGCTACTCAACGCCAGAAGTCTAAACCTCAAGATGCACTTTTTCGAAACTCTCCTTAGCATGGAGAACATCGATATCTGTGCAGTAACAGAAACCTGGTTCAGGGCTCCTGAGAGCACCCCAGCACTACCAGGTTATACCTCATACCATGCTTTCCGGCCCCAAAACTTGGACCGAACCACAAAAGGAGGGGGAGTATCGATATTCATCAAAGATACCCACACCTCCAGGTTGGTGGCAAAGCACGAAGCATCAGAGACTATCCATGTGCAACTAACAGTGGGTAAAACTGCCTTCCAGTTTATAGCCTGCTACAGACCACCCTCCCAAACCCAGGAACCCCACTTCGCCTTCCTGAGAACACTGGAAAGTATGAAGGTCTCTCCAAACACCATTATATTGGGCGACATCAACTACCCAAACATAGGCTGGGAGCATTACTCTAGCTCCAACACCCTAGCCCAAAGGTTCCTAGAATTTATAAACTCAAATGCTATGGAACAACTTGTTACCACTCCCACAAGAGGGGAAAACATACTGGACCTGATCATCACCAACATGGGGACTCTATGCTCCAGACCAGAAGTGTATCCCTCACTGGTAAGATCAGACCATAAACTAATCTCACTGGATATTCACATCCCGACCCCACCCCCTGCCCAGAAAACCACAGTGAAAAACTTCTCTAAAGCAAAATTCACACAGCCCAAAACTGAGGTGGAATCCTTCAAAGCCCCGGCCTGTGGAAAATACGCCCAGACCGCAGAATCCTTTATAAACGCATTCTATGAACACCTTCAGGAATGCATGAATCATGCGATCCCAAATAAAACCAAGACCCAATCCTCCAAAGGCAGACGTCCTGTCTGGTGGACCCCAGCCATAAACAAACTATACAATAGAAGGAGGAAGCTACTAAATGATAGAGCAAAATCCCAAAAAGGGAAGGCATCACTGATCAGTATTAGCAAAAAACTACGGGCACACATAAAATTGTCTAAGGCCAGCTTCGAGAGAAAAATTGCACAGGACACTAAGGATAATCACAAGGCTTTCTTTAGTTATGTTAGGAACCTGGGTGGTAATTCCCAGATATGCTCAGAATTAGTCCAAAATGACAGAAAATACACCAAACCCACAGACATTGCCAACATCCTAGCTGACAGGTTCAGCGAAAACTTCTCCCCCCCTTCCCACCAAAAGGGCAAATGTCTATCCCAGCAGAGTGCTGCCCCCCTGACATCTCAGATGCTCAGGTAAGAGCCGCCCTCTCCAAAGCAAAAAACACAGCATCAATGGGACCAGATGGTGTCCCAGGCTGCGACCTACATGAACTCCAAGAAGAGCTAAACCCAAACCTAAAACTACTGTTCAATCTCAGCCTTACTACAGGATATGTGCCGAAAGAGTGGCGTACAGCAACAGTGGTCCCTCTCCTTAAAGGTGGTGCCTCAACGGATCCTGGAAACTATTGCCCCATAAGCCTGACTAGCTTGGTCTGCAAAGCTATGGAAAGGATCATTATGGACCTCATAAATAAAGATATTGGAGACCTACAAACACTGGATCCTACCCAGTTCGGCTTTGTTAAGGGCAGAGCCTGCCTCTTAAACCTGGTTGATTTCTTTGAAACAGTCACCAAGGCCATTGACGAGGGGAAGGTGGTCCACACAGCCTACCTGGACCTCGCCAAAGCCTTCGATACAATACCCCATTCGGGCATTATAGATAAGCTCACCAGCTTAAATATAAACCCCTATGTCACTAGATGGATTGCAAACTGGCTCAAGGACAGAACCCACATGGTTAGAATTGCTGGAGCCATGTCAGACTCCAAACCAGTTACAAGTGGCGTCCCACAAGGCTCAGTCCTGGGACCTCTCTTGTTCGGTATATATTTCTCGGAGGTACAGGCCAACACGGAAGGACTGTGGCTGACCAAGTTCGCAGATGACTGCAAACTGGGCGCCATAATCGACTCTCCAGCCGACACAAGCATCCTCCAAAAGGGCCTCATAGAAACAGACAACTGGTGCCAGAGCCATGGCCACAAGCTAAATGCCAAAAAGTGTATAGTCATCCCCTTTGGCAAAACAAAGTGCCCACAAATTACCACATAGGTGGTAATCCATTAAGTACAGAAGAAGTAATTAGGGACCTGGGGACCCAAATTGATAGCAGTCTCTCATTTGATAACCACATGGCCAAAGTGGTTAGAAAAACATTTTATATAGCCCATCTAATCATGAAGGGATTCACATCTAGATCAGGGGAGGTCATCATGCCTCTTTACTCATCCCTCATCATGCCCATAATTGAGTACAATGCCCCTTTTGGGATGTACCTTACCAGACACCTGCAGCAACTGGAAAGACCCCAAAAGTACCTCACCAAGAGGGTCAAAGGCTCAAACAGATGCCATATGCTGCCCGGTTAAAGAAACTCCAGCTCTACTCAGTGGCATACCGCCTGTTCAGAGGCGATCTGTGCCTGACGATAAAGCCATGTCCAACCCGAATTAATGGACATGCTGCACCTCAGAAAATCCAAATCCCATCGAGCTACGTGCTCGAGAGACTTGAACCTCAGCACTGAAATAAATAGGACATGCTGGAGGGACAGATTCATAACCCAGAGGCTCCCTTCACTCTGGAATAAAATCCCAGTCCAGGTTAGGCAGAGTCCCTCATTGACTCTCCTCAAGAGGAATCTTGATGAGTGGATGGGAGATCGTGGGTTTATCCCGGGTATCACTTCTGTGTCACTGTTAGACAGAGGCACAGTATACTAACCTCGAAAAAGGGCATAGCAAAATAAATTTAAAATGGGTGGCGAAAGCCAAACACATTCTGGCTAGGCTTATAAATGCCCTAGGGCAGATAGCCTAGTATGAACCTATGAACTTGCCTTTTTTTTCTTTTCTTTCATTCCTTTCTTGGTTCTAAATCTGTTTAGATAGCTGATGTTGAGTACTGGGTATACAGATGTACATAAAACTGATGATGACAAGTATAGTGTATCATAGCACACACATAAACTAGTACTTATGTGGCAAGGCCACTAGCTGGCAAACATACTCCTTAATCCTACAGTACAGTATAGCACAGCACAATATATTTCACTTATCTCACAAGGAAACCCTCCTATAGTAATTTTGGCTGTTTTTGTGATTGCTGATTAGTTATGGTACCTGTTATTGATGCTGGTAATAAATGCCTAATGATGCAGGGAGAGAAGGGATGTATGCTTGAAGATGAAGGTACAGCAGTGTGAAAAATATTTGCACTTCATTGGCAGTGTTTTAATTGCCAGGCCATTTGTGTGCATTGGTAAGATATATACAGAACCAAGTAGCCATTTTCATAGCTGTGATAAAAAGCATGTACATTCTGTGTGTGTGTGTGTGTGTGTGTGTGTGTGTGTGTGTGTGTGTGTGTGTGTGTGTGTGTGTGCGTGTGTGTGTCCATGCGTGTGTGTGTGTGTGTGAGAGTGTAATGTTGTGTCTGTTGTTTGTGTACCATTTGGAGTTGCCTTTACCAGAGAGTATGTAATGTAAGGGAAATGCAGAACTTCTGGGTCAAAGAAAGGAAGGCAAAACCAAAGAATCTCTCAATGACAAACAGTATGGAGTAGGTCAGTCTAGTTGTATATCACGGCCACTGTCTCTTGAGGGAGTAGGTTCCTATTGTGAAAGTTTTCTAGATTTATGCCTCATATATTTGTTCTATTCCTCATAAAATCTGTGGATTTCAGCATTTTTGTGGCAAATCAGTGAAGGATTGAATTTACTAAATAATGACAGGCATTTGAATTTCAGACTTCATATTCTTTAGAAAATAAATGGTAACACAAAACCTTTTATTCTAACAATTTTCTAAGTTTATAAGATCGGCATTTGAAATTTGTCCATAATTTTGGGGCTGTATCCTCCATTATTGGCTTTGACCAGGTTTTTTTGTGGTAAGAGATTGAGAGCTATGGTGAGAAGTGAGAACTGAATTCTGTATTCCCCCATTGTTGGCTTTGTCCAGGTTGTTTGTGCTAAGAGGTTGAGAACTATGGTGAGAAGTGAGAACTGAATTCACTAAATGATAGCCATTTAAGTTTCAGTCTTCCTATCTTTTAGGAAACTGCTGATTTGGCATACTGGTATGTTGATCAGACTGTAGTGCACAGGGTCCGGAGTTCAAGACTTGGTAACGAAACGCATGGTGGTAACAGATTTTATTCTAGCAGCTTTCCAAAATTATGCAAGAAATGTTTAAAATGTGTCCCTGCTTTTTGGACTTTTGACCCCCCCCCCCCAATACATTTTGGCTTTTTCCAGATTTTTTATGCTGCGAAGTTGAGAGATTTAGTTGAGTGTCAGGTGGATTTTACAAGGAGCTGAGAGATTCATGGAAGAGAAGTTTAGTGTACTTATGCTAAGTTGTTTGCATTGTTAGTAGCACAGCAGGTAGTATACTTGCTTTTGATGCAGATGCCTGTGGGTTCTACTCCCACAGCATGCAGATAGATCACTAATACTGTACTGTGTCGTACTTTAAAGGGAGTGGATGATGCAGTCCTATGAATGTCCTCCTTTAGAGACGTTATCTAGTAACTATGTTTCTGTTATCAGTTTGCCATCCATTTTCCATTGCAAAATTACTAGCTTGTCATTTTTATTAATGTAGCATAGGCAATTTATTCTTCAAGGGCAACAGGCACTTTATTTGTACATGAAACAATGAAATATGAAGTTGTTTGCTAGCAGCAACCTTTTTATTAGTTACAGATCCCTTTAATGTGGAATTATTTACATGACTTACTTCTGCAGATATTTTGCATATTTACTAATATTGGTGGATTGTAATTACAGAAGTTTGAGTGGCCTTTTATGGTTGAAAATTTCTGAAATGGGTAGTTTTGTCATCATTGGTTCATATATTTTGTTTCATTGCTTACTAGAAGATTGTTCCAAACTGCACATTTAAAACACATTCTAACAAGTGGTGCTGTATTATACAATGAATATAATTTAATACAATCAAGTTAATACAATCAGGAAGGTGAATCAAAGAATGCATACATGTATGCTTGCTCACAGGATGCAGAAGATCAAAATAGGGGAAGAGACCAGTCACCAATGGAGTCCCCCAGGGTTCAGTGCTGAGACTTTTTCTGTTTGGCATATACATCTCAAAAGTAGAAGGAAATACCAAAAGGGTTTGACCAACTAAGTCTGGGATGACTGCAAGCTAGGCGCAGTTATGGAATCCCCAAATTACTTAGTTATCATGCAGGAACATTTGTCCCAAATAATAACTGGTGCAGAATCATGAATTGAAACTAAATTCCAAGAAATACATTATTGTATCATTTGGGAAGTCATCTACTCCAGGGAACTGCCAAATTGACAATGCCCCCTGAGAACTGACCCAGTTGTTTGGCATTTGGGAACTTGTGTGTACAATGACCTAACTTTTGACCAACATGTGCCCAGAATCATAAGAACATCTTTCTATATTGCACAGCTTATAAACAAATTGATTTTGCCTATATCTAGAGATGTTATTGCCCCCCTTTACAAAGCCCTCATTAGGTCAATCATTTTATATAATGCCCACTTTGGCATGCATCTGTCCAGACCCATGCAACATCTCTAGATCTAGTCAAACTCCATTTTAGCAAGGATATAAGTCCTAAACAATAGGTCTTGCATGGATCACCTCAAAGATTTATTACTATACTCAGTATCCTACAGAGTGCTTAGATGTGACATGTCTGGTATACAAGGCATCCTCCGACCTAATACAGATGGACCCACTGAACATCAGCAAGTGAAATGGCATCAGAAATAGTTCAGATATCTAAACTGAATGTTGTGGAGAGATGGATATTTATCACAGGGGCTACCACTGTTCCAGAACAGACTATCCATTCAAGTAAAACAAAGCTCAGCCCTGTCCACATTCAAGTACAACTTAGATCTAAGGATAGGTAATAGAAAATGTACTCCAGGATTGCCCCTCATGCCACTAATGGATAGAGGCAGTTCCTAAATGCTGCATCCCTTACATGGGTCCCCTCAAATTATCTAAAGTATGATCATATTTATTCTCTCTAGGGCTAATATACTTTTATCAGCCATGGGATAGATAAGATCAAGCAGGAAATGTTAATTCAAGCACCAAAAGGGAAATTGGCTCATCTTAAAATATCCTCCAAGTGAACCTATGTTGTGGTAGTAAATAGTTTTAAAAAAAATGCCCTTTTTAGATCACTAAGTGCCCCTCTCACCCTTCACCCCCCCCCCCCCAGTCTTCAGCAGCTTCCGGCACCTCTGATTTTGGTGCATGTTGACAACACCACATGCAACTTTCCAACTAACATTAGCAGAGATGACATTCACGGCACCTCTGCTTTGTAGGCGTATGGCACTCTGTACTCCTTATCAGGACTGAGCACGGTTTTACAGTGTAGAATCCCTTGATCCATCCACGTGTAATGCACAACTTTATGGATATAGCTTACCATGTTTGGGAGGAGATGAGGGGAGTCAGATGAGGCTGTCCAGGTTTTAGTCTACAGGATGGTTCATAGAACAGAAATAACAATACATTTTAAGTAAATGAACTCTGAAGCATGTACAACTGTTTTTACTTCTGAGCTGGGCTCGGCATTATTTTTGTGAAAGCGTTTATTCTCTAATGAAAACAGTTTGTCTGAAAAGCCATTTCCATGAGCAACCAGAGTAATAACAGCTAAATAGATGCTAGTGCAAATCTCTTAGAGCTGATTAAAGTGGTAGTTTGCAGCACTGACAGGGTAACCCTAAGACATTGTTTAGACTACGGCTTTCAACTGTTTTGATTCTCACACACTCAGTTACGAAATACTAAAATATTTGAACTTGTACAGTGTCTAATATAGAGATTTAAGATTACCTTATTTGGGTATTTAGGGCATTTAGAGGCATCCACCTCTGGGAATGTTTGGGGTTATCAAAAGTGTACAAATTGGTTGTGTGAGATGGTAGCTGATACATAGATTAGACCACCAATTTACATTAAAGCAAGCATTAATGAAGATATTTTTAAGAACAGCCTGAACAGTTATTATGGAAACAACTGTTTTAGTATATTGGCAGGCTAGAAGGGCATTAATGCCCATGCTTGAAATATTTGTATGTATGCATTAATATTGTGTGATCCTCCTCAATATAATATAGTAAGTAACTTGCATATTTCCTGATTTGTCTGTGTCACAGCTTCTTCTTGTAACGTGACTGAGATGGCAGCTCTAATCTTGCATATGTACAAGTAGGCTTTAAAATTAACATAACATTGCCTCAGACTTAATAATATATCATTCCTTGTTATAGCTTTTGCATTCCAGATAATAGATGAAGGTAAGATTGGCTGTCCTCAACATTTCAAGTAATCTGGTCCAATGGCAATGTTCCAGAAGTGTTCCTAACTAGACATTGGTCTGAAAGGGAAAAATGGATAAATTAAGGCTTGCAAAACGTATTAAAAATGCAGTTTATATCAAGCATATAAATTATTCTTTTTATACGTTGCTTCTTTATAACCTGGCAGGGTTAACCAGATACTAGGGAGGCAATGTGTTTTGGGAACTGTTGGTTTTCTTTTTTTAATACACTGGCAGGGTCAACCATATTCAAGAGGTCTGTGTTTTCTGGGGGGCTGTTAATGACTGATGTCCTTCAAGGATGCATCTGCAGTCCTAACAAATGGGTTGTCCTGCCTCAGGCAGCCCTTTGGTCGGCCAGATTCCAAAGTCTGGGTCTGGCCTCGGCTGATGTCGCACTTCACCCGACGTCATAGCTGCTGGGGTATAAAGGCATCAGCCGACGCCATTTTCCTCAGTCTTTCTTGCGCGGTGCCGAAGCAGAAGCTGTTCGCAAGTGCTGGTCGGTCAGATCCAGAGATTTCAGCATCAAGACTTCTAAAAAGCTAAGTACCCCGTTGGGGACGCTTTCTTGCCTCAGCCGATGTCAGACAAAGTAAATAATTGTTTAACTTGTGGGAAACAAATGCCTCATAAGGATTTCCACTCTTACTGCCTTCCTTGCTTAGGCCCAGACCACGACGTATCAGCTTGTTTAGCCTGTGCTTCCTTCAACCGACGGACTCTAAGACGTCGGTCGGAGTTTGCAGAAGAGTTTTTTGGCTCCACTTTTGCATATAAAATGCAGTCGGAGACTCCGACTACACATTTAGCTAAAAGCGAAAGAAAGGACCGACACTCATGACCAGCGGTTTCGCTGAAACCACGGTTAGGCCTACATGAGTGTCTCGGTTTCGCTGAAACCGAGACCTCAGTTCTCCTTGCCGGCATGCCTCCGATAACCGAGGCCACAGGCCATGGCTGAGTCGGCTACAGAAATTCCTGCTGAAGTAGCAGGCACACAAGAGTTGTCTGACACTATTCCGTTGGACATCTCTACTCCTGCACGTGGGGCAGCTAGACCCCTGCTTCTATGTCTATCAAGGCCTTTTCCAGGGCTAAAGCAGCCAAACTTTCCAAGGCCTTACCTTCAAAAGCTCCCTCTCACAGGCCTACCTCAAGTTCCCAGATTCTCAGCCTTGCTGAGGACCTTATTTCTCTGATCAGGGGAACCCATCCTCACCCGGACAGGGCCTCACAACCCTCCTGAAAAGAGGCCTAGGACTGAACCCCTGAACCTCTGTCCTCTGACTACTCCTCGGATGGTTCAGATGTATCGGACCATCAGGAAGGCCCGTACTCACCTTATGAGGATTCTGATGCAGAAGACTCCATTCCTTCTGCCTCACCTCCAGAAGAATTTTCTTTTGGGGAAAACCTACACTCAATGAGGGAACACTTCCAATGGCAGGGTCAGGATTTTTCTGATTCTAGGAAAAGGCTAAGGACTTTTTTACACTTACCACAGCATAGGCCTTTAGCCGTTCCACCTGTACTATCAGTTGTTGATGATGCATACAATGATGCCAGTACTGCCCTGATTCTCTTCCCCGGCCCCTGCAAAGCCTGACAGATACTACAGGGTCCCGGATTCTCACTACCACTTGTATAAGGCTCATGCTGCAGACCCAGAAACCATTTCTCAGGGCCCTAAAGGTGTTGCAGCTGCCTCTGCCAAAACCCTCTACCATCTGAAAGAGAATCTAGAGCTTTAGAGATGGGGTAAAAGGTTTATACATCTGCTACTCTTTCTGCCAGGGCTTTAAACTGTCAATTTCACATGATACAGTACCAGGAATTTTGTTAGATCAGCTGAATAAAAAGCTGGCCTCTCCTGAACCTTTAGACCATAAGTCCCTTCAGGATTTGGTACACAATTCTCAGCAGGTCAGTAATCATTTTTTAAAATGTGGCTATGATGCACTGGAGGCTTCATTTAGATCAGCTATGACTGGAGCAGTGATTCGAAGGCATGCCTGGTTAAAAGAGCAATCCTTACCAGACCATGTTAAGTCTAAACTCCTGGATGCCCCTATGGAGAAACAAAGTTTGTTTGGCTCCCCTGCACAGGAGGTTCTAAAGAAAGTGGAAGAAAAAGCAAAATCTGTCCAAACAGTCAAGGATTTTTTGCAGGTCCAACCTCCGAGGTTTAGCAGAAATTGGCCTTCAAAGAATTGGTCCTTTCCAGACAGCTCCAGAGCGGCAGAAATAGACGCCCAAGAGGCAGAGGTCAATCTAGGGGTGCCTACAGGGGTCGTCAGTGGCAACCTGCCAACCAAAGAAGTGCCGCCACAGCTGCGACTGCAACCACTTCTACAGGACAGACACAATGACTTGGCTCTGATTCCGCCTACCAGGGAACAACTGGAAGCACCCTTGGGCGGAAAGCTAGCCTTATTCTCAAGAAATTGGCATTGTATTACAGGAGACAAATGGACTTTACAAACAATAGACAAGGGCTACAGGTTTCACTTCCACACTCTACCAAAAAGAGAGGAATGCCAAACCTTCCACCAAGCCAGAAATCAGAGGCTCTAAAACAAATCATCAGTTTACTAAAGATGAGAGCAATAGAAAAGGTACCATCTATGGAACAAGGCCAAGGATTTTACTCCAGACTATTCCTTGTACCAAGAAAAGAAAATCAATGGAGGCCTATTCTCGATTTGTCCGCACTGAACACATACCTCATTGTTCCAAAATTCAAAATGCTGACCCTACAGCAACTTCTTCCCATGTTGGGCAAGGAGTCTTGGCTGGTGACTCCAGATCTCAAGGAGGCATACCTGCACGTCCCTATACGACCAGATTGCAGAAGACACCTCAGTTTTCTTGCAGGATCAGAGCATTATCAATTCTCAGCATTGCCCTTTGGCTTATCTACTGCGCCCAGAGTATTCACGAAATGCCTGGCATCAGTAATTGCTCATTGCAGGCTTCAGGGAATTCAAATCTACCCATACCTGGATGACTGCCTAATACAAGCGGACAACAAGACAAAATTAATAAAGGATTTGGCCTATGTCATACAACTGCTGCAAGCCTTGGGATACACAATCAACATACAAAAGTGAAGACTAGTGCCATCTCAAAGGATAACATTTTTGGGTGCAGAACTGGACACAATAACTCAGATGGCTTTTCTCACAGAGGAAAAACAAAAGCAACTACCAGTCTATTTCATGGCATTAACAAGACAAACTCAGCTTACTGCAAGGAAAGTCCTGCAGGCCCTGGGTTACATGGCATCCTGCATAATATTGATCCCACATGCCAGGCTGCATATGAGAAAGTTACAATGGTACCTAAGGAATGTATGGTCTCAGCACAGACACAGTCTAGAAGCCCAGATACCAATCATTCCATGTCTGAAAAAAGAATTCCTGTGGTGGGCTCAGGCCTGTCAGATAAACAGAGGATTTCCTTTCCACAAACCACATCCAAGGCAGACCATCACCACGGACGCCTCAGACCTAGGCTGGGGGGCACACATGGAAGACAAGTGTATCCAAGGCCTATGGTCACAAGACCAGCTGAATCTACACATAAACCTAAAGGAGATGCTGGCAGTGAAACATGCAATCGAGGCATTCAGACCATTCATCCAGCAAGGACACCTGCTGATAAGGACGGACAATACCACAGTCGTGTGGTACATCAACAAACAGGGAGGCACACATTCATACCCTCTATGCCGGACGGCAATGGACCTGTGGAACTTGGCCCTGAATCTCAACATCCAACTGCAGGCCAAATTTGTACCAGGAAAAGAGAATTCACTAGCAGACAGCTTAAGCAGGACTACCACAGATGCTCACGAATGGATGCTGCATCCAGATATTTTCAAAGCCTTAACAAAGAAATGGGGAATGCCAGAGATAGACCTGTTTGCCTCCCCACACAACCACCAACTGAAGAAATTCTGCTCAAGAGTATACCACCCACTTGCCTGGAGGGTGGACACCCTTTCTTTCAGCTGGAAGGACCTGACAGTATATGCCTTTCCACCTCTTCCTTTGATGTACAAAGTTCTACTGAAGATCAGAGAGGAACAGCCAAAGGTAATTCTGATAGCTCCAGACTGGCCAAGGCAACATTGGTACCCGCTACTGAGAAGCATGTCTCGGACGCATTCATGGCATCTACCTCTATGTCCTTTACTTCTAACGCAGAACAACTACAAGACCCTGCATCCAAACTTAAAAACACTGCAGCTAACTGCTTGGAAAATTGCATAAAACAAAACCAACTTGATTTATCTCAGAGGGTTAAGGACATTATCCTGGAGTCTTGCAGACCCTCCACAAGGAAAACATATTCAGCCAAATGGAAAAGATTCCTCATTTGGAGTGCAAAAAAGGGAGAAAATGTCACACTAGCAAACCTAGCACACATCCTGGAATACTTAGCAGAATTGTTCCACAATGGCCTGTCCTATTCTTCCATTAAGATACATGCATCAGCAATTTCAGCAGAGTACAACATGGATCCTCCTGTCTTCTCTCATCTTCTCCTCAGACAATTTTTGAGAGGGATCAAAAATGTAAAGCCTCCAAGGAAACCACCTTTGCCTGCATGGGATCTCAATTTTGTGCTAGAAAAATTAACACTTCCCCCTTTTGAACCAGCAGCAACAGCAGACTTACAGTTCTTATCTTGGAAAACTGCCTTCCTGCTAGCAATCACTTCAGCAAGAAGGGTATCTGAGTTACAGGCATTAATGGCAGTGCAGCCTTTCCTTATCTTCCATCAGGATAGAGTGTCTCTGAGAACCAATCCTACTTTTATGCCAAAGGTGGTATCCAGGGTATCCTTGAACCAAGCCATACATTTACCTACATTCTTCCCCAACCCACAGAACAGGGGAAAACTACTACACACCTTGGATGTACACAGACAACTGCGCTACTATCTGGACAGAACCAAGGCCAGCAGAAAAACTGAGCAGCTTCTGGTAGCATATGCAACAGGAGTGCAAGGAAAAGCAATTTCAAAACAGACAATCTCAAAATGGATAGGAAATTGCATTCGATTCTGCTACTCATTTCATGGAAAGACAACTCCTGAAAATATCAGGCCTCACTCCATAAGAGCTACAGCCACCACTACAGCTTTCCTACGAGGAGTGGCTACCAAAGACATTTTAGAAGCTGCTACTTGGAGCTCCGTGCATACATTTGCCAAGCATTATAATCTTCCTTTATACTCCAGATCCCGAGCAGGTTTTGCAACTGCTGTTTTACATGGGATCTTAACTACACCATCATTATCTTAGTGCCTCCTCCCCCAGTTTGGCTATGGTATTCTACCCATTTGTTAGGACTGCAGATGCATCCTTGAAGGACATAGTACAGTTTTGTACCTACCATAAATGTAGATGTCCGATAGGTATGCATCTGCAGTCAGGATTACCCACCCTCCTTCTCCTTTGTGGTATTCCTAGGGTACTTACCGCTCTTTTAGCTAGCTGGGGGAATCTATTATGGTGTATTTGTTTGTATGTATATATGTATATATATTTTTTGCTTTCTACTGTTTGGAATTATCTGCATTTATCCAAATTTAGCCTTCCTAGAGGGCACCTGGCATCTGGGGCAAGAAACACTGAGGAAAATGGCGTCGGCTGATGCCTTTATACCCCAGCAGCTATGACGTCGGGTGAAGTGCGACATCAGCCGAGGCCAGACCCAGACTTTGGAATCCGGCCGACCGAAGGGCTGCCTGAGGCAGGACAACCCATTTGTTAGGACTGCAGATGCATACCTATCGGACATCTACATTTATGGTAGGTACAAAACTGTACTTTCTCAGTTCTGGTCTGGAATGCTTAATGTTTTGTGGTATGTGTGTATCACTAATGGAAATGACATTATACATTTAGATATCTGCCCATATTGTATTGTATTTTATTTATTTATTTCAGTTTGTTAACTGAGGTAGAACATTGGTCTGTTTGGGCCGTTTTACAGATTTAACCCAGGAAATTAAAATAAAGTACAGACTTCAAAATTGGTATTACAGCATGACAGGAAGGTAACAAGAGTCCATAAACGTATAATATAAATTCATTCTGAAATGGTAAAGAGAGGGAAGGAGATGAGATTTTGTCATTAGTAATTTAGTAGAGAGGTAAAGAGATATAGGTATTAATAGGGAGAATAAAAGTATGTGAGAAATTAGTTGTGTCTATCAGTATGTCAGTTTGGACATGGTGGAAGGGTGGTAGGGCAGAAAGTTGAATAAGACTTTTTGTCAGAAGCTCAGAAGTCTGTGTTACATTTTTTAAATCTGTGAACTTTAATTCTTTCTTTGGGGGGAGGGGGGTTGGCTGTAGCCTGTAGTTTGTACATAATTTAATACAGCAGCATACAACTGTAACATTTCTAGCTTATTTCTTACATTTTATCCCCAGTTTCTTTAGATTCTTCAGCAGAAAGGTGCTATTATGAATGTTCTGAGATCCAGCTTTTAAAACAGATGTTTGGAATATTATAAATCATCAAAATTAATATAATTTATGTAAGCAGCTGTATAATGGTGTTGTGAATAGAGTGCCTAATGTTTACAGCTTCTGTACTGTGATGGTCAGTACTTCTCATTCTGCACGTACAGCAGTGTTAATGATTAGGCTGCATTTGACGACAGTGTGGGTCAGGACTCGTACCTCTCAACCAGTACAATTTTGGTAGAGCACTGATTACATTTAATACTTCATTGTCAAAAGTGTTTATTGTCCTGTTGTTTGAAGTCAGGAATATACTTCAGTGAGTCACTGTGAACTCTACACAAATGTATAAGCACATTGCTAAATACTAGACCATTTACCCTTTAGTGATGTCCAAAATTACTAGTTACTTTTCTGGGACAGGATACCTTATAAATAAAAAACACGACTGAGCGAGGATGATGCAAATCTCACAGTTTGTAGTGACACTGTTAGGATGGTATCTACACTGTCTACGCCAAATGTTGCTTGTGCTTCAAGCAGTAATGTTGCAGATGAGCCAGATGGTGCTATGGAGGTGGAATCCTTACAAAGTATTGCTTCTGCTTCATGTAGTAATGCATTTATGAGGCTGCTGGTGACACAGCCTGGCCTGACTGCTGGACTTTGGACCAGAAAAATGACTGCTGCAGTAAGTGCAGCTGGCTGTCGATTTGCAATAAGAAACTTGGATGTAAAACATGCCATAGTGTGGGGAGGTCTTGGCGTAGAGACTAAGAAGGGTCTCAAAAGTACAAAGGAATGAACCAGTGACTTGATAACTTCCTTTGGTGAAAGTCGACAGCAACAGTTAACATCCCTGTGAAGAAAATATTTGACCACAAGGAATCTGTGAGTCACAAAGCTGCCACAAAGCATCTTGAAGAAGCAGACAAGCAGATTCTGGAGCAGATGGTTTTGAAGGCCCATGCAAAAGAAAGAAAATGTCACGATGAACATTTTTCGTACTGCCTGTAAAGTGGTGAAAGAAAACCAAAGCTTTCATAGCTTTGAGTCTGTAATTGATTTACGACAACTAAATGGAGTTGATATGGGACGCATTCTTCATTCTAGTAATGCATGCATCAACATCGTTAATCACATAAGCGATGAAATGAGAAAAATTCTTAGAAAACAGATTGTCACATCCAATAGCAAAATATCATTAATTTATTGATGAGTGAATGATGTTGAGCAACAAATCAACGCTCATTGTTTATGTTCGTACCTGTCTTGCTGACTGCGGAATGAACTCAGCAGTAAATTTATTTTTGGACTTAATTGAATTGCAAAACACAACATTGGAAGGGATTTTTAATTCTTTGCTTGAGTGCCTTAAATCTCATGGTTTAACAGAGAATTATTGGAAATGTAACTTGGTTTGTGTTGCATGTGATTTGTGCAGCCATTATGATGGGATGTAAAAGTGGTGTTAAGATGCTAATGACAGACAAGTTTCCATCAGTTATCTTTTGGCACTGTATGAATCACAGATTGGAACTCTCTGTTGGGGATGTAATCAATCAAGTTTCATGCATTAACAGATTTAAGGCGTTCCTTGATAAGCTGTTTGTGCTATACCATTCTTCACCAAAAAATAACAGAGAATTACAGATGTGTGCAAAAAGAGCTGGACACTCACATGCTAAAAACTGGTCGAATTTTAAGCACACGATGGGTGGCATCAAGTTACTGTACCATGTCTGCAGTTTGGGAAAAGTACGAAGTTCTGGTCAAACATTTTGAGGAAGCCAAATGTCCATCACGTGATTGTACGGGGCGGTGTATGTATGAGGGTTTGCAAAGAAAAATCACATCAACAGAGTTAGTGCTAGATCTTGGCCTAATGTGTGATGCCCTTCAAGAACTGTCAGAATTAAGCTTGGAATTGTAAGATTGCAACATCGATTTGTACAAAGCAAATGAAAAGATACAAATGCTCGTTCAAGTTTTCGAAGAAAGGCAAACAAATCCAGGTCACTATTAGGAGATGGCTGCAATGGCTGTACAAAATCTCCAGTTCAGCGGCGTGTTGCTTTACAGCAAGGATTGCAAAAATGATCCTCCAATTGATCCAACTGTGTTTTACACAAAACTTCATGAATCAATGTCTAGAAGGCTACTTGACTGTGACAATGCCACATTTGCACAACAGGCACACATATTTGATCAAAAGCAATGGCCCAAGGATGTACATAATCATTTAACCTTTGGTGAAAAGGAAATTAACCTTTGGTGAAAAGGAAATTAGGGGCAGCTGTAGAAAATTACAGTTATCAGAAAGAGATGCAATTTATGGATTCCGTCAGTACCTCATTGAAAAACAAACAGTCCAAAAAACTGCAGCCACTATTGCATGCTCTTAGTTGTATTCCATTTTCATCAAGTGAGTGCGAACGTGGCTTTTCGCAACTGAATCTAATTGTTACTCCAATGAGAGCCTCATTACTTACAAGAAATGTTTCCACACTTCTCTTCATATGATTGGTTGGCCCTCTACTCGCACGCTTCGATCCTGTAAGATATGTTAATTCGTGGCTGTTACGAGGACGAAGATGGGCCATTGACACTCAAAGCAAAGAACGAATTAGGGAGACTTCATTTGATGAAAATATGCAAAAAGTTTGGAATTTTCTTTAAAACTCCATCAGCTTAAGGAATGACTGGTTGTTTTATGGGACTACATAACGCTTTTGTAGGATGTAGAGGTTGTTATTAACTTGCAGTTGATATTATTCAATTTTGGAAATTCTGTAAAGCACAATATTATGCAGTACTTATCTGCGACATGATGTCTTCAGTAATTGACAGTTAAGTGAGAGCAAGCAGTACTGGGTGCATACTGCTTTCAATTTTCCATGTGACTGGGGCTCTTCACATTTCAGATCATTCACTAATCCTACTGTATATTACATATCTCCCCCTTTTCATCTGAGATTGTCATCATTTGTGCCATTAATTATATGTCTGTCTCAATGTGAATTATTGTGACTCTTTCCTGACAAGTATGTGTGCTTTCCGCTCCTTACACTCATTCTACCCTCTCTTCTCCATCATTCTCATCATTTTCCTGTACTCTATAAAGTCTTGAGGATGCCCATTCTTAGCATGAGAAATAGGACATGCATCTTCATTTCTTTGATTAAGAATTCTGGAGAAAACAAGTAATGAGGGGACAAAAGCTGAAAATCAGGAAAATTTGTTAAATATTATTGTAATTCACAAAAATGATTACAACATTGAAGATTATGATCTAGTCTCCAATCATAACCTCCTTATAATATTTTTCAGACATGGATGTCAAGGGGTGCACCTTGAGAGTAAAGTTTGAGGAGTGAATCTTGGCATCCAATATTATCATAAAATACACATGATGATGAAACTATAACACTAAATATCTGGGACGGGACCATGACCATATAATGGGGGGATCCAGACCCTCATCCTTCAGCCTGTGAGTTGGCCAAAAATATCTCTGTGTTGGCTTTGTTGAGCCACTGCCCAGAAATTATATCAAAGCTTTTCAGTAATCCAGGCATCCAGCTATCTCAATGAGATCCTTTACTGGGTTCTGCGTAAGAACTAACCAATCATTCATAAGTACAGCCCTTACTATCCCACACTTGGATTGCCCATAAATGACCTGAAGGAATCTATTGAGGGATTATACAGTAAAAAGAAAAAAGAATGAGAAAATTGACAATCCTAGCAAGTGCCCTTGTACAAACTAAAGGGACTAGACAATAAACCATTACTTAAAGATATACTTTGGGGGGGGGGGGCTTCATTGCAAGATAATCACAGATTGGGAGGCTATCTTCAAAGAACTATCTCTAACCAAGTTGAAAACCTTCTCAAAGTCAACTAAAACCACCAGAGCAGGCTCAACTATCCCTTGTAGTCTTGAAGTAAAGGAGCACTGTCCTTGAGATAGCCTCAATTTTCCAAATTAGTACAAACCCAGCCTGTGTGGGAATGATAAAGTTTGACAGAAGAGATTCTGCTGTGCTAGGACTTTAACATATACATAAAGTTCCACATTAATACGAGAAACCAGTGACCACTAAGGAATCTTTCCTGGGTTTAGAGATAACCGTTATTATGGTAAATGTACAAGAGAAGGTTAATCATCTTGCAAGTCTGGAAAGATTTAAAAATATTCAACAACCCATGGAAAGTTTGATACAAGGCTTTTATACAGTTACCCCATCCAGGTCAAAGGCTTCTTCACAAGGCATACCATCCATCACCTTGCACACCTCCCCGTGAGAAATTGTAGAGAGAACTGTACTCCACTTTTCCGGTGACAGAAGAGGGTTCACTTTGTCAAAGAATTCATTCATCTTACTCTCCCAATCATCAAGCAAAGGACTTCTAAGTAAAGTTGCTCATAGAAGTGATGGGACTCTGCATATTTCCCCAGTGAGCATTACCTGTTTGCCAGTCACCTTGACCCCTGCTATGGATATCTGTTGCCTGTAAGCCTTGACCTTTTGTCCAGAAACTTGCCAGGCCTTTCACCATCATGCCAGGCCCTCATTTTGGTTGTTTCTAAATACAGCTGTGGGATTTTTGCAACACAGTAAACATACACTTGATTTGTCAATTTCAAATTTTAACCCGTTATGTGATTTATTGAATATTGAGATATTTCATTTGGAACCCCTTGAATAAAGGATATAACAGGAGCTCTTCAAAACAAAATAATTGTCTGGGACAGGTGGACCCGTCAGCACAAGAATAATGCAGGACCGCAGGTAAAATTTATGATTGCTGTCCAGTATCATGCTTAATTTGCTGTGAGAAGGGACTTCAGTTGTTGCATTATTAACAGAGAAGATTTTATTTATTTTTTTTCATGAAAGAGGATTTGCAGAAAAAAAGAAGTATTGGGTTGGGACAGGGCAGGGTAGGGATGGGACTGGGCGGGTGACCCATATAATGCAACATATGCGTACCACCACCTTTTTACTTACAAAAAAAGCCCTGTATATATATATATATATATATATATATATATATATATATATATATATGTGTGTGTGTGTGTGTGTGTATAATGTAGTTAAACATAATATATATATATATATATATATATATATATATATATATATATATATGAATATAAACACAAATATATATATCTGTACGTGTATACACATATAAGTGTACACACACAAACATATGTGGATGTGGTGGCTTACAGTTTGTCATGTAAGGAGAAGTATTTTTGGATTTGCATACTCATGTTGGGGAATGGCATAAACACAATATAGAAACCAGATGTAAATTAATTTTCTGATGTGCACAACATAATACATTTCAAAAAATAGCACTTCTAAGAATCTAAGTTTTTGCATGTCCCTTTCTCAACCTTCTTGATGTGAGTACAGTGTCATGATCACTTATTCTTTGGGCGGTGAGGGGAGGAGACACCTGTGCCATAATGTATGCTTGTGCTATAGTGTACCAGAGTTTTCATTTTATGTTGCTTAGGGTTACATGAACTTGTTCTGACTTAGCAGTGTGATTACCAACAATGCCCTGACAGTACTTGTGAAATTGCAAGATAATCAAAGTCACAGAACAGACACTCTGGAAAAAATATATTAATCACTTGTTAATTCACCACAAGTTTACATTTTGTAAATGGACTCTTATTTTTTAACCATTCTGGTCTTCTGCCACATTCAACAATTCTCATCATAATGTTACTAGGCATGCTGATATCTGCGCCAGATGGAGTATAGGTTGCATCTGGAATGCACACCCATATATCAAAATTAAAAATGACTTTCACAACTGTAAATAACACATGGTTTTATTGTTTCAGAAGCTGATATAAAGATACAGAAATGCATAATATATAATGTATGTTTAAATCTACCAGATTTCCCATATGCATCTACACAGCAAGTGTGTGTGTGTCTGTGTGTGTGGGGGGGAAATATATATATATATAGCTATGTATTTTGGTAAATGTTGTATACGTGTGTTTGTGTGTGTACACACACACATTATATATATATAAATATATATATATATATATATATATATATATATATATATATATGTGTGTGTGTATGTGTGTATATATATATATATATATATATATATATATGTATATATATATATATATATATATATATATATATATATATATATATATATATATATACACATGCACACACACACATACACACACAAGATGCAGTTCTTCTGGCCCAGTGCTCATTTGTTTGAACTAGAAAAACTGTGACTTGGTTTTTCCGAACATTGGATTTGCCGAACATGTAGTTTCCTAGTTTTGGTTATGGTGAGTTGTACTTGGAGAAGCTCAAGTGCATCATATTGTTTGACCCCACCTTGAAGTGTGATGTAAATAGTGGCACCTCCCCCCTTTGCCCCTTTCTTTGCAGTAGCTGGTCTAAATGTGTGAAAGGCATTATAGTCCTGCTCTGCTGGTGCGCTGTCTGTGACTTTGAACCATGTCTCAGTAGTTACACAGACATCTGCATCCTCCATAGTGAGGAGAGCTTGCAGGAAGAGGAAAGGCAATATCTTCCATTTGTTTTGTGGCGCCTTGGAGAAGGTAGAATGCTGCTCACTGTTAGGCTCATACCTGCCTGGGACAAATAGTTGGATAGTGCCATCATGTCTGTCTTCATATAGTTAAAAGAGGTACGTCTCAGGTCATTTATGCCCACATGGACTACGAGTAAGTTATACTGGTGCTTGTGGTTCATAGACTTTAATGCATGAATGATTTGATGGATCCTGGCCTCTGATAGGCAACTGACCATAACCTTATCCTTGCTCAGTGTGTTGAGTGGGACAGCAGTGTCTTGCAATGGAGTCTCCTATGACCAAAATATTGGACTGTGATGTTGTCTGCCTTATGGGTTTAGACATCAAGATACTGTGAGATGTTGTTGAATGCATCATGTTTGGTATTGCACTGGTAGTGTGTTTTGGTGTTTGCTGAAGATACTTATGGTAATTTCTGTGTCTCGGAGGCCATTGAGATTTATTTAGTGAACTTTTAAGAGCGTCCGCAATTTTAGACATTTTCAGCTGAGGCCAAAAAAAAAAAAAAAAAAACCCCAGAAAATACATATACACAGTTGAAAATCAACATCATATTGCAATATACTGTAAATACATAGATTAATATAAACATTAATGCACTTACGACAGTACGGTAATACACACATACCATCATTAAAACAAGATAAATACAAAATCATGTAGCATTGAAACATGCTGACATGTTAAAAGTGCAACAGTTAATTACTCACTCATAAAGGAAATGTCAGAGTGGAAAGTTCAAATGGTGGATAAGGAGGGGGAGAGGAAAGAGTGAGGAGAAGTATTTGTTCGAAGTAATAATTGGAGTAGCTATGCGAGGCAGGAGAAATGAGTAAAAGCAAAATTACAAGCAAGAGCAATGAAGTCAGGGAAAAGGAGAGAGAGGGTATCTGTAGGTATTAGAGGAGAAGGAGCTAAAATTTTAACCAAGAGAGCAGCAAGTGCAAAGCCAGGAGTCAGAGAGGCATTCCTTTACTTTCAGCTTATATAAATCAGTTATGCATTGCCCTGCATGGTGCAGGGATCATATTCCAGACTTTTGCTACCCAGTGTGAGCACAGTAGACTCCCTCTTATCCAGTCTCACTGGGAATGGACCTTAGCTGGATAAATGAATGGCTGGTTAATCAGGAAAAAACATACAAAATAGCATTTATAGGTTATAAATTAGCTAGAATAACAGGATTTGTGTTAGTATGTGTTTTTCTGAAGAATTTATAGTTTTAAACTTAAATGTCGATCATTATTTAGCCAGGAGGACTTGGAAGTGGTGTTATTCTGTGTTTCCTTTTGCTAGGGCTACGGCAGAAATTGTATTGCTGGTTAAAGAGTAGTCTGGTTAAAGAGAGGCTGGATAAGAGGGAGTGTACTGTATAGACTTTTAACGCAGTTTTTGTATGGTTTAAAGATGCCAAGCAAATTTTTGTCAGAAGATCAAAGGTGACGACTTGGGAGGTGTTTGCCCCACAGGCACCCTTACTTAAATATAGTAATTGTGCAGTCACACAACAGTGAAAAGAAGAAAAAAAGTCAGTCACTGCTTCCATTCAAACATTAAACACGATAACACTGACACTCTGTAGACCTTACAATTTTCAGTCAGTCATGAATCAGTCAAAGGTGATTTCAGTCAACTGAGATTGTCAGTTTTGTTCAGTCTGCAGTGATTTAGTGAAATGAGATTCATTCAGATTCATTTAAAATAACCGGTACCATATATGAATGTGTGTGTGTGTGTGTGTGTGTGTGTGTGTGTTCAAAAATCTTGTGTATTTTGCTGTCTTTAACTGTTGACATTTATGTGTGCATTTGAATTTTGCAGATACCATGGTGTATGTATGTATATATATATATATATATATATATATATATATATATATATATATGTGTGTGTGTGTGTGTGTGTGTGTAAATCCTGAAAGAATACCGGTTGGTCAAATGCGTGCTTTCTAAGTTGTTGCAGTGTTGAACTGAAAATGGTTGAATCAGCAGCGGCCTTAGGTCAACTGGTGCCCTAGGCAAAAGCACTCCACGGTGCCCCCACCACAACACCCAATGCCTCCATCGTGGTCTACCTACACCAAATAAATACTGGAAAAGGCCCCTACTAGACTGGCGCCTAGGCAGCCTATGCCTAAGGCCGGCTATGGGTTAAATGTATATTAGCGAAAGTAGGTGTACATTCTCTAATATAAGCACAACGTTTTGAATGGAGATCAGGGTACTGTGGATTGGGTAATTTACCCTTTTCCTCAATGTCGAGCAATCCCGGAGTTAGTATATATATATATATATATATATATATATATATATATATATATATATATATATATATATATATATATATATATATATATATATATATATAAATAATAAGCATGGGGTGTGTTGGGTGCAAGGGGGGGGCTTGGCCCCCTGCTAAAACATAAAAGAACACACGGATTTTCAAAACCAGAAGTCTGGCTTGTCGAATGTCAGTTGTAGTGTTTATAACGTTCAACATTTTGGCCAAATTTTATTTTTGTTTTCAGCAATTTTTTCGTTCTCTTAATGAAAAAATTTTCTGCTTTCAGGATTTTTATCCTGAGTAAATCTCTACACATTTTCAAGGAGGGAGATGCATTGCTTTTGTAGATAATGTGTTTGTATGCTTCTGGAACGCCAGAAGTTGATGACGTCCTTCTATTGTTCCTTAGTAAATTGCATTTCCAATCTCTCTCCCCTCAATCTTTTCTAACCTCCATTGACTTATTTTTATATTTATCATGGCAATATTTTATATGCCCTCCTAATCATCCCCTTTTTATCAGCAGTTTCAGATCTATACTAGACAAAAAAGTCTTCCAGACCCAGTCTTTCAAATAGCACTTCCATATATATGCTGATGTCAATCCTTTGTAGAGAAGGCAGTCCCTAACTTACAGTTCAAATTTTTGCTTAACCTCAGCCTTTCTACTTTCTAGTTATTTGCTGCTGATACCTTGCCTCCTTTGTCAAATTTGTCCAGTAAATTCTAGTCCCCTCTTGCCTATGTCCTATATCCCTCCATGTAGTCATCTCTATTGGCAAAATCTTTCTCCATTCTTATGTTGGCTTAGTTCTTAGAATACTTTCTGCAAGCTCTTGAATATAATATTGTGTATGGTGGTAGTATTCATTGTTTTCCTGATGGTTCTGCATCTAAAATCATACTCTTTCCTTATTTCACGACCCCCCCCCCACTTTATCATCTTCCATTTCCACTTTGATTTATAACCTTGTGTTTGTGCTATGTATACAAGTCTTAGCTGCACAGCTCTAAAGTATTCATTCTAATCTTTATTTGTGAAAAAAAAAAGTTATCAAAACCTGCACCGCACACTTTTCCTTCTTCCTTTTCTGCCATGAGAGGCCTGATGTGCTTTACTCAGTTTAGTCCTTAGCTTCGGTCTTGCTATTGCCAAGTACAATTTTTTCCCTTTTTGTTTTTCATTATTAGAGACTGCTGTTTTGTTTTCCTGCTTTTGCTAATGACATTGCAGGAGAAAACTACTAACAAGTGCTTTTTCAGACATCATAGTTCTCTAGAAAAGTTTTTTCTTTGCAGTGTCATTTTTATTTAGGACAAATTCATAACTGCTCTGATAATTTATTTATTTTATTTTGTTTATTTCCAGTTTGATGACCGGGGAAGTCCACTGGGCTAAAATAGCCCGTTTTCAGTGGAGGCCCGAGGAGAAAAGCTCCACAATGCAAATACAATAGAATGTATACATAATAGTGTCGAGCCAAGATTATCAAGATAACCTAGTGTAATAGGCAATAATATCACAGTGAAATATTAGCATATAGAACATACTAAGACATTGAAGTCAATAAGTGGTTACATTTAGAGTAGTATCAGTAAAAGTGAAAATTTCTAGGTGAAAAATCTGTGAAGGTGTAGTTATAAAGAAGGCTTAGTAGAAGAGAATATTATTGAGATAGCAATGAGGAAGCAGCGTAAGGGAGGTGGGTTAGGTTGGAAGGATGCAGGTACATTTCCATTTAAAGACAAGGTATGAATGCGGGAGACTCTTAACATTTTCTAGATTCTGCATAGTCCTTAGGGTAGGGGTAAGTGAGTTATATTTTTTGGCTAAGAAAAAAAGAGAGGAGTAGTTGTCCAGGTGAGCGGTTAGGTTTGTGAACAGTGATTAGGTTTTGATTTTCAGATCTGAGATGTCTGTTGGGTAGATAGAGGGAAGTATGTTGGAAAGAGCTGGGCATTTAGTAGGGATGAAGAGGAGTCTATGGGCTGTGATCAATTGAAGGTAGTCTAGGTAGTTAGGAAGTTCTAGCCACTGTAGTGAGTGGAGGGCTTCACAGTGATGGGAGGAGTACTTAGAGTTAGTGGCAAAGTTGGATATTTTGTTATAGCAGGTTTCTAACTTGGAAGTGAGAGAGGATGACAGGTTTGTTAGCAGGGAAGCACCATACATAAGAATTGTAAACAGTGTTGTGAATTTAATAAGAAAACTTTAGCGAGAAGGGCAAACAGTGTACATGCTTTTCTTTAAGAATAAAATGTAACTTTTTTCTGTTGCAGTTTGTCTTTTTGTAATTCAGAAACATACTGACAAAACTAAACATTTTGAAAGAGGTGAAGCAATGCAGAGTCTTCTGAAATCAGTATTCTTCTTCGGGGTTCAGTATTCTTAAACTCTGATAACATGGGTTTGGTGTAGTACCTTAACAATCAGGGACGTGCTAAATCATACACCCTGCTTCACAAGGTTGATAGTGTAGCAGTGTAGAATCTCAACATGTCACTTTCTTGTAGCTATGCACATATGCATATACTAGGCCAGTTCAGCTTTTTGGTAGACTGGCTAAGCAGAAAAATCTTAATGCCTCATAAGTGGATTCCCCAGTTCTCGAGTAGTCCAGAATGTATTCCATTGTTGGAAGAAGCCTTGCTGCAACGTGTTTGTAACTCCCTCCATTACAAGAAGCAGCAACTTATTTTCTCTCATACCTACACAACACAGTTCCCCAAGGGAAACTGTTGACCTTCAGTGGCCATTGAGTCTACTTTACCCCTTTCTTCCTCTACTACTAATGTTCAAATTAATGCAGAAAGCAAAGCTGTGCAGACCCGTGGTCATCCTTATATGTGGTTCCCTGTGTTTTTAGATCCCTCCCTAAATCTTCTGTCTTACCCATGAGGTAGGGCTCACATAGACATAATGTCCCTAAATTTAATGACATGGTTTCTCCAATTTCATTAATGGTGAGAAACCCCTATCCATACTTAGAGTGATTTAGATTCTTACAGTTCCCAGAAAACGTCTAAATGTATAAATGTAAGTAGTATAAGAGCAAAGGACAAAAATTATGACTTTGGGTCAAAGTGTTTGTCATCTTTCGTTGTTTGTCTTTGTTTTTTTTTGTCTCTTCAGACCTCATTGATACTGGCCCAGCCCTCAGTGCCCCATGTCTACTCTGGGTCTGCCATCATCCTCCTATGCACCCCCCCCGACTTGTTCCATTGCTGGGGCTGGTTGTGGACCATAAGGGTGCCCAAGGGGCTTGGGCTTCCATCTAAGTGGAATTTTATATGCCTTGCCCATTTTTCTTTTTTTTTTACTTCTCCCCATGTTTACTGGTTCCATCCAAGGGCAGCTTCTGCCCTTTTTGGACCATGCCTACCCTTTAAGGAGCATTATCAGGGAGTGCCATTCTCCCAGTATGCCCGTCCCTCTCTGTCACTCCAGTCGAGTGAGACACTTATCAAACCTAGGTCAGCTGGCCGTAGTTAGAGCTTTATCCCTCTGTGCTACTTGAGTGGCTTTTGTTATGTCTGATGCAGAACCTAACTTCTCAACCATTGAAGAACACTTAGCTGCAATCTGTAACTTCCATAAAGGAGTTAATTGTCAATTCTTGCTTCTCTTAGCCCCCCCCCCAATAAAGACCCCCCCACACCACCTTGGGACCTCAGTCTTCTCTTAAGAAAAATTTAATTGATCCCCTTTTTAAAGCAGCTTATTCAGCGGAACTTAAAATTCTATCTTGGAAAATGCACTTTCTTTTGGCAATCACATCTACAAGAAGAATTTCAGAACTCCAAGTCCTATTTTGCAAGCTTCCATCCTAAATATTACATAAAGATAGGGTTTTCTTGCATAAGAATTTTTTTTTTTGTTTTGGTCCAAGGTTGCCACAGACTATTCTAAACCAGCTTTTCTATTTGCCTTTTTTCAGCTCCAACAAGGGAATACTTTCTTCATTGTCTGGATGTTCACAGACAGAAAAGATTTTGTCTTCAAAGGACAAAGCAATCTCGACAACATGATCAGTTGTAGCCTTTTCAAAAGCCAGATTAGGTCAGAAGTTTTCTAAAGTCTTGTTACCCAGTTGACCAAGCAGTTGCATTTTATATCTGTATGCCTTCTTTAAGAGACCTTTGTCTTACAAACCAAAGGCTTATTCTTCCAGAGCTGCCTCTGCTACTTGCAAAACTCCTCAATTGATGACATTTGTGCAGCGGCTACTAAACATCAATGCATACCTTCTGCAAACATAAACTAGACATGGTGTCCAGATCTAGGTCTTTCTTTGGGGCCACCATACACTGTGGACCAGATCATAGTGGCTGAAGTCTTTGCCTCCCATGCCTAAGGTGCAAGGTTTGAGCATGAACTCTGGCCAATTTTTGAATGAAGTTAGCATGTTATCCCTGTATCTCTGTGGGATTTCTCCCATCTGCTAAAAACATGCTGAGTGTTTCCACATCAAACCCACCCAAGAATGTAGCTTTGGACAACAGCACAGACTCTAGATGATGTCCTGTAAGGGAAATTGTTGTATAGACTGTTTGGTCATAAATGGGACATTATCCTCTGGGTAGGAAAACACAGGTCACAGTGCATGCTGTGTTAGAATTAGCCACTTGACTGTGTAATAATTGGATCTAAATTATTCAGCCATGTTGATTAATGCCACCAAAAATGGGCATTATTTGCTGGTGATAAGTGGGTTGTGGGGTCGGGCTCTCTAACTTCTGCCAGGGACCCATGCTAACAGTGTGAGGAGTGTATATGTCCCTGTTGGCCAGTGTGCGTCTGCCATAAAGCCCAGCAGCCGTGGGTCAAAAAGCTACTGGCTGGCAGGGACAGGTTACCTAGCATGGACTACCTGGGATAGTGCTGAGCAAAACTGGATGTAAAACCAATCAACCTGCCAAACATAAACTAAGGATTGCTACACTCACTGTAGGTTCACTGACAAGATGCAGCTTAGAAGTGGATGACATTATGGTAAGAAGAAGGCTGGGCATCCTCTGTCTCCAGCAGGTAAAATGGAAGGGCAGTGCAGCAAAGGCACTTGGCTTGGGATCCAGAGTCTTATTACTCAGAAGGAGAATGTACTACAAACGGTGTGGGAATTGTGGTGAGGGAGAGGCTTAAAAGAAGACAGTGAGTGATGTCTTCAGAATTAGTGACAGACTCATGACAATAAGGCTTCATTGAAGGGGTAGGGCACTGTTCATAATCTCAGCATGTGACCCACAGCAGGGTTGTGATAGTGAGGAAAAGAGTGCATTCAGACATCATCTACAGGACCTACTAGATAAAGCAGGACAACATGAATTGGTGCTGATAATGGATGACCTAGATGCACATATCTGGGCAGACAAAATATCCTGAGAACTGCCTGGGTCCACATGGATGACGGCAGTAGGAGTAAAGAGGGAAAGGCCATTCTAGACTTCTGTCTGGCAAATGGCTTGATGGTGGCCTACACATGGTTCAGCAAGAGATAGTCACAGGGTCACATACAAGAATGGTAACATGCAACTTGAGTATACTTCTTTGTAGTAAGGAAAGGGCACTAGGGTAGACTTAGTGGGTACAAAATCATCCCAAGTGAAAGAGTCTGCCACAGCTTAAACCACTGGTTGCTACATGCAGAGGGAAACAGTGGTCAGAGAAGGCTCTAAGGTCAACGGAAACTAGGCTGAAGACCTGGAGGTTGACTACAGAGAAAGCACAACAGCTCATCTGGGCTGTAGTGTACCGTAGGAAGAAGAGACAATAGTTGGAGTTTAAGAAGAATGGCAGTCCCTCAAAATAGCATGTATGACTATAGAACAGATATGCAGCTGAGCCAGGTATGGAAGCAAGGTACAAAAGGAAAACTGTTGGTGGAATGCAGAAGTGCAGGAGGTTAACAAATGAAAGGAGGAGTGCAGGAAAAGTGGAAGATAGAAAATATGGACTAGGCTTAGAGTGAATACTGGTTGGATAACAAAAAGGCTCACAGAAGAGTTGGAATAGCAAAAAACAAGGCATCAGAGGCACTCTACCAGTTTCTAGAAAGTGGCACAATAGATGGTACAAAGAAACTTTATCAGGTTGCAAGGCAAAGATAGAAAGATAAAGCAGATAGTCAGACACCCTTCATAAGGGATGCCAGCAGCCACCTGCTTACCAGTCCAACGGAAGTCAAAGGCAGATAGGAGTAAATCCAGGGGCTTCTGAATGAAGAAAACCTGATAGACGTTATACTTCCCCAGACACAGCCTATAGTTAAAGATGAAGAGGAGCCCACCCTAGACATAGTAAGAACGACACTAAGGAAAATGAAGTCAGGGGAAGGCATCACCCTCAGATGAGGTCACAGCAGATATGATCAAGATGATGTGTGACTTAGGAGAGAAGTGGCTCTTGAGGGTGCTCCTGTCAGTATTGGGAGAAAATGGTATCAGAGATGACTAAAGAACAGGCATACTAGTGCCAGTGTACAACAACAAAGGGGACATTCACAGCTGTGGGCAGTATAGAGGTATCAAACTCCTGTCACACTGCACGAAAGCTGAGGAGAGGGTGATTGTTAAATGAATACACAGAGTAGTAAAAAGCATGATAAATGAATACACAGAGTAGTAAAAAGCACAATGGGAGATGAGCAGTTGGGATTCAGATGAGGATGCAGCACAACCGACTCAATGTTTGCAGTGAGACAGATAGTTGAAAAAAAGCTAGAGATGAGGAAAGAGTACAACTGGGCATTCCTAGACTTGAAGAAAGCGTGTGATAAGGTTCCAAGAAAACTGATTTGGGCAGTCCTCCAGTGGTTTGAAATCCCAGAAACATTGATAGAATTAGTCCAGGCTATGTCCAAGGACCCAGAGACTCCAGTATGAACAGTGTTCAGACTCTGAGGGGTTCCAAGTGGGAGTGGGTATACATGGGGATTCACATCTGAGCCCACCACTGTTCATACTGGTAATGGGACTACATTAGCAAACAGGTCGGAGAGGACAGTTCAGTAAAGTTGCTGTATGCAGATGATGTGCAAAATACCTTTACAACCAGACCTGATCACTCAATAAAAAGGATTGCATTTCCACCCAAGTCTTCCATCTCTCAACTCATGAGAATTTTATAAATTAACCACCAAGAAAACCCATCTCTCCCCCTTGAGATATTAATTTTGTGCTCGAAAAGCTTACTTTGCCTCCTTTTTGAACTAGCATCTTCTGGTTCTATAAAATTCTTTACTTGGAAAACTGCCCTTCTCTCTGCTCTCACCTCTTCTAGGAGAGTTTTTCAGTTAAAGCTGTCATGGCCATTTCCCCTCTTTTCTTATTTTTCACAAGGACAGGGTAACTGTCGGGGCTAATCCATCCATCATACCTAAGGTAGTAAACGATCTGTCCCCCAGTCAGGCTGTTCACCAATCCACTTTCTTTCCCAATCAGCAAAACAGGAGGGGAAAAAATCTTACATTCACTGGACCTTCACAGGCAACTCAGGTTTTATCTAGATAAAACTAAATCCTTCAGAAAGACCAACCAGATGTTTGTGTCTTTTCTGAGCTCTAGGCTAGGCCAGCTGGTCTACAAATTATTGTAACTTGGATCTCTAAGGCTGTCTCTTTCTGCTACTCGCACTATGGTAAGACCTTGCCTTCATGCCCCAAAGCTCATATGACTAGAGCAGTGGCTTTTTCAGGGACTTTTCACAAGGGAGTAAATGCAGTCTGTCTTGGAATCTACACTTGGTCCTCTGTATACACCTTTACCAAATGCTATAAAATTGATATTTTTTTCTCCTGTTCCAGGGCAGCCTTTGCTAGGTCATCTCTTTCCAGACTGCTGGACAACTCTTCTCAGTAGCCAACCACTTTTCCTACCTCCTTCAGCTGTGGGAATCACCCATGTGTCAGGAATACTGCAACAGAGATCTCATTCAGGAGATAGTACAGTGGTATATGAACTTAGCCTAATATTACATGTCATACTGATCAGTGTCATGGTTTTTCATCCCCACCCACTATCCCCTCTTCTCTACCTTACTTCAACCTTCCTTTTCTTCACCACCTTAGCATTAACCTCAGCTCTGTTACATGGAAATGGGGGAGTTTTCATACCTATTTGAACTACGCCCCTTCTAGCTGACCAGTTTCCCTCTCTCAGTAGTCCTTGAAATGCTGCCTTGGAGATAGTTTGAGGATCAACACTCGTACGTCCATCTGTATGCCCCTATGTTTATGAGATGAGTTCATGCATCAGATGTATGACCTTGGGGAGGTAAAGTTTTGGTACCCTGGCCAGGCATCAGCAGTGCAACTCGTATGTCAGGAACAGTGCAACAGTGATCAGCAGGACATCTGCTGTTATGGTAAGTTCCTGCACAACTGTACTGTGTAAAGGCAGCAAATGGGAGAAATTAGAAGAAACTGAAAATTGAGATAGAAAGGAAGATGGTGGAACAGGTTAGCAATTTCCAAGTATGTGGGAGGGTTGGTTGAGGAGAGGAGAAGTCTATATGAGAAGGTCAAAGCTGGAATCAGAGGGGCTGTAGCCAACTGGCACAGTGTGTCAGGGTTAGTGTATGACAGGAGAATGCCAAAAAAGCTGAAAAGTGGTGAGACCAGTACTACTGTGTGGAACGTAAACCTGGGCAGTAAAGGCAGAGCAGTTGAGAAAGCTAGAGGTGATGGAGATAAAGTGCCTGAGATGGTTAGTAGGATGCACACTATGGGACAGATGAAATGAGAACATCAGAGCATAAGGCAAAGTAGCTCCAGTTGAAAATAAAGTCAACAAGAACAGATAATGGTGGTTTGGGCACATGTGCAGAAAAGCAAAAGAATCTGGTGAAGAAGATTTGGGACAGACAGGAAAATGACAAGAAGAAATGAAGGCGTCCAGCAAAAAAGATGGATGGATTGTGCTAGAGAAAACCAGCGACAGTCAGGCATGACTATCAAAGAATGTAGTAGAGTGGCATTGAATTGAGAGATAGAGAGCAACAGTTTACACGACACCCCAACCCCATGTAGAGAATGGGAAAATGGAGGTGGTGGTTGTTGTTGCTACTCTGTGGTATTTTGTCATGATGCTACCCAAGACCTTAGCTGGGGATTCAGTCTCATCTAGTAACATGAATGAACTAGATAGTTCAAGATATGATAGTTATGTACTTACTCTAACATTGGATGTTGACTATCCATGTCTGCCCACTTCGAGTCCTGCCAGCATCCCCTTCCAAGTTATCATGTAATCTCCTGATTAAATTTACTAATGCCCTCAGGCCATCTCTTCTTCTTAATTTCAAGGGTCTTCCCTTGTTGGACATTTAGGAAGCTAAACTGGATCTAAGGAGAAAGGGAACAGAGGTGCATTAATGGAGGTAACGGAGGAGCTCAAGCTCCTTGAAGAGAGCTATTTGCAATGTTGACAGCTAACAGTGGATCAGTCTCATCCCAGGAAGTGGATGAATATGGATAGTCAAGATCCATTGTTATGGTAATTACATAACATCCTTAATTCTAGGTGTGTGTGAAGGTTTCAGCACTGTCAGAATTATTTAATTGCATACCTTACCTTGGTAATCTAAGTTTATTTAATATGCTTACTGTAGTATATATAAATGCACTACTACCTGTTTGATATCATTTTTTTTGTTTTGTTTTTGTTTTTTTCTAGATTTACACTGTAGCTGCCAAGTGCTTCATGTGAAACCTGTTGCTAATATACTGTATATTTTTCACTTGTTTGTCCTTTGGTCCACATGAAAATAGGCTATGCTTGATGGGATTCCACAAAAAAAATGGTGCTTGCTTATATATATTCATAGCTGGTTGGTGGCTTTCCTCAGTTTTTCTATCTGTCAAGGGCTTAATTTGCATTTTTTTAGAGTTACCAGGCATGCAGTCCAGCAGACCATTAATGAATTTAACCCAGATTTCCATTTGCCCCAAAGTACAGTCTTGTTAAGTGACTTGCTCAAGATCACACAGTAGACCAGCGAAGGTGGGAGGAATCAAATTCTGCACCACAAAGTAGCTCTTTGCCTTAATTATGTAACTGCCAGACAGAAAAAATAAACTACGACCCATCAGGGATTCATACCCTGGTCTCCTACATGGCAGGCAAGGATACTCAATACTATACTAACAAGGAAAACATTTTAATTAAAAGTCATGCTGAAGTGGCTAAGTTGCTACAAGGAAAATTAAAAGCCTTGATAGTATGGACCAAAACTGATCTGAAAGTACACTTTACAAAATAGAAAATGTTTGGTTTTTGGTGTCACATTTTGAATAGACATGATTTTTTTTGGTTATAGTAAGACACTGCATATTGTATTCTGAGTATGTAAAATAAATGAAGGAGAGAACTGAAAACCTAAACTGTAGAGTTTCATAACTGTGTCCACATTCTTTTTCTGTCTGTCCTTTTCTGTCACACACACAAAACACGTTTGGTATCATTTGAGTTTCTGTTCACAGATGTGCCATTTCATTGAGTAATAACCGCAGAAATGCATTAAATTAAAAATTCTATTTGATGTTGGGGAATATCTCCTTGCCCTCAAACCCCTTTCTTAACATACCAACTTCAAAGGTCACAATATCTTGAGACAATTTTGCAACTTTTTAAGGAAATGCCAATAGCTAAATATAGTTTTGATCAACTGGTAAAACTAATACATCATGCACTCATGCATGCTTATTTATTCGATCAAAAAATCGCTTCTCAATTCTATCATCAGATTATACCGCAATAGAAATGGTAACCCATGCCAAACCCCTAGGGGTTACCATTGATGAAATCCTGAATTCATCTCCCATGAAAACAGGCTGTAAAGAAAAGCCTATTAAAATTGGGAGCTCTCCATAGAACCAAACCTTATATAACAGAGCAGGCTAGGATAAGCATTTGCCTCATCTGTTCTCCTCCTTACTCTCCTATATGCAGCCCTCATATTCATCAATTTACATTCCAGTCAACTCTCCATACTTGACCATCGCTGTAATAAAATTGGAAAGTTTGCTGCCATTATAGAACACCTCGTTGCTTTGCACTAAAGTAACTTCAGTGGCTGAAATGAAAGCACTATTTCACCAGCTCATATCTTGCCATGACACACACTTTCATATATGACCCAGGCAAATGCCCAAGTCTAAGCAATATTCTCCAACTCTACAGTCCCCAAAGATCACTACGCTGTTCTAACATCTTGCTAACTGTAACTAAATCAAACATTACTGATGGAGACTCCCCATACTCTTACCCTGTCTGTGTAATACCTGGAATGCCATACCTGACTATGTTTGAATACTGGAAGTAAGTCAAAGTACATTTAAAGGATCATCTAAGAATAGTTGGCTATGCTCTTGCACCTCTCATGGGATAAACCTACAAGCTCTATCTCAATCTCCTTTCCTGGGCCTGTCTATGCTATATATAGCCACTCTACTCATTAAGTGGCTCTCATACTTATCCTGGTATAACCAAAATCTAGTCTTCTGCTCTTTGTACTTCAAATTGCCTCATATGCTTATAGCCAACCATTCAAGTTGCAATTTATTTTCTGCCATAAGCATAAAGCTTTGTAACAAATTATATTATATGCCTATTACAAATGATAGGCTTTCATTTCCTTATCCTCAAATGTAACATTACATGACATTTTTAATCTATTGTGTATTATTTCAATATCAAGTGTAAAAAATCTTTATCAAACTGTAACTATCTTGTATTGAATTAAAATGCATTTATACTTATTGTCTAAAATGTATTGCCTGTTGTTTTACTGTTTACTCTTTTTACTGTGGAGTTCTTTTCCCCTGGCCTCTGCTGAAAAAGGGCAGCCTCTCTACCCATTTTGGACCATCTTTGTAAACAAACACAATAAATACATTTGCAAATAATAAATAATATAGTAATCTCTATTGAAAGCTCATTGTGGTTTGCTTGGAAAAGGCAAAATACGACCCTGAAAACAGTCAATTTGAGTAATACATTAAAAAAAAACAGCAAGTCTTTGAAGAGTTGGCTGTTTTACTAGTTGCTCTTCTGCCAGATAAAGACCTGGCATAGTCAGTGTTTGCTTAGTATGTTATAGATTTGTTAAGATTACACATTATGCATTAGCCTGATGATTTAGTATATTAATTATAGGAGACAGAGAAGCTAGGACTACACAAAGGAATTATTGTGACCTCAAATAACTTGCTGTTTATTATTGTGTTCTTTACAGAGACTTGTTGTTTGTCTTTCGGCTTTTCCCGGTTAGGGGTCACCACAGCGGAACTCCGGTCCGCTAATGATTGGCAGTAGATTTTTACGTGCCGAGTTGCCAGCCCTGACGCACAACCTTCAACGAAGGTATGCCCATTCACGTACGTCTCCACACAGAAGACGCTCTAGCTGAGAATCGAACAGGACGTCTTACTGTGAGGTGACAACGCTACCGCAGCACCACCACAGATGTAAAAAAAAATAGTTTCATACAGTAGGTGTAGCTTTAAGCATGGAATGAAACTTTGTCCTGCACTTAATATATTATTTTACATAAGGAAAAAGTGTGTCTTGTTGAAAAGAGACATGGAAGTGAGTGGTTTGTGAGTAACAATGAAACCAAAACACTTGCTACATGATGTCTGAAATGTGTTTGAGTCAGAAAGAAAATAATGCATAGCATTTATTTTATGATGAAGTGCTGACAATAAATGGACAGTATTTAATTTTTAAACTAGACACAGATATACAGAGTATAATATTTTTTCAGAAAATATTTTTGAACTTCTCAGATTAGAAAATATTCAAGAGTTGCAGTGCACACTGTCAACCCTTGCTGGCCACAAGAGTGAATCATTGGCTCAAAAACTACTAATACGTATTATACACTTCTGAAATACAAACTCCTTTTTCAAATACTAACGCTTGAAACAACCTGAGCATTCACACAGTCACCAAAACATTTCCAATACTGTACAGAAGCACAACAGTATCCTGTATTGTTATGCTGTTTTATTTACAAACGTAGTAATTTCACATACAGATACATTATGATGCAGTGTCAAGTTGATTCGGACAAGTGCCATTAGCTCTCAAAAGTAGGACAGAACAGGAACTGAAGTGAACAGAAATCTTAAGTGACAGTAATAAAAGAATAGGTGAACAGTAGCATACTTGGTGTAGTAGATTCATAGGCTAATGGCCCAGGAGCCTTTACAAGCCTAGCCATAGTGCCACCCGACCTTAGTAAAGCATAATAGTAACGACAATTGTTTTATTATGCAAGATCTAAATAAAGTGACTGGAAGAGAACATTTCTCATTGCTTATAGATGAATAACTGATCTTGAGAATTCCGATTTCTTATTTCTTTTAGCTAAATGCACACAAGTGTTACTGGCAGATAAAGCTATCAAAAAATAGAGTCCAGTTTTTATACGTAATGTGCCATTAGAAAGGTACAGAAAACTTAAATGTCTGTTTGGTATTTCATTAGCACTAGCAGCATCTAAGGAGATGTTATATAAATAAAGTTTTGAAAAATATTATAAATGTAATTAATGACCTGTTAGTGTTTGGTTAGACATGATAAGAGCAAGACAGCAGACTGATAAAACTGATGAGCGGGGTAAGAGACCATAATTTCAAGTTAAATAAGATGACGTGACATAATGAGAAATGTCTGATGTACTTGAATCATAGTCTAATGTCAAAGGGATTGAAACATTATTCAGAAAAAGAACAATTGTGCAAATGTCAAGTCTGGAAAAACAGACAGTGGATTTTCCCGGAATGATGTACTGTCTTGTAAAGTTTATGCCTAGAATTTGAGAGAGAACTGTCTCTCAGATAAAGCTATTTTAGCAAGATGTAGCATACGAAAAGAGCTTTGAACAGGGCAAATAGAAATGTTTAAGAAACTAGTAACACATGCTTCAGTCTTAAATACTGTGACAGGAGTAAATGATTTGTGTTGCAGGTAGATGCCAGTCTGAATGTTGTACAAGCTGTAATGCTACAAGAGAATAGACCATTTGCTTACGAAACAAAAGTATTTGCATGTGCCTAAAAGAGACATACTTGGATAGAAGAGTAACTGCTAGTAGTAGTGAATGGATCTGCAAAATTCCACAAAAATGTCTGCGGTAAAAGTACAGGTGGAAACAGATAGTGAATCCTTGTAAGGCATGTTCAGAATGTCCTTGTACTCTAGAATTTTCAGAACTGTAATCTGAAAGTGAAATGAAGATCAGGCAAGTAACTGCACATAAAAAAAATATTGAGTAGAATGTATTTACCAGTGATGCATAAAAGGTTTTTGAAAAACTAAACTTCTTTGGTTAATATCATACTTAACAATGACAGAAGAAAAGTGAAAGAATTTCAAATGTGTACTGATGCTGACTTGCAGCTTCCGCAGTGGTGCAGCGGTGGTGTTGTTGCCTCACAGCAAGAGGTTCTCCCGTTTGATTCTCGGCTTGGGTTGGGAGTGCCTTCTGTGTGGAGTCTGCATGTCCTCCCCGTGGTTGAGTGGGCGCTCGAAAGACATGCGTTGAATGGGCGAAGGTTGGGCGTCGGGCTGGCAGCTCGACACCATAAAAACCAACTGCCAATCATTAGCGGACCGGAGTTCCGCTGTGGCGACCCCTAACCGGGAAAAGTCGAAAGACAAACAACAACAACTGATGCTGACTTACAAGTGTAGCTACTGAAAGATGTTATAGTGAAAGAAAAAAATCTTGAGCTGAATTAATCCTAAAGGAAAAAAAATCAGTTGTTCTTTCATGGAAGAAATAAGTTTTATTTGTAAAGCAACTTAATCACGATCCTTTGTTCATTGGGATGGTAAAGTTATTGACAGCTGTGTAAGACAAATGATTCTCGGTTTGGGTTGGGAGTGCCTTCTGTGTGGAGTCTGCATGTCCTCCCAGCGGTCGAGTGGGCGCTCGAAAGACATGCGTTGAATGGGCGTGCCTTCTTTGAAGGTTGGACTTCGGGCTGGCAACTCAACACCATAAAAAACAACTGCCATTCATTAGCGGACCGGAGTTCCGCTGTGGCGACCCCTAACCGGGAAAAGTCGAAAGACAAACAACAACAACAACTGATGCTGACTTACAAGTGCAGCTTCTGAAAGATGTTATAGTGAAAAAAAAAATCCTGAGCTGAATTATCCTAAGGGAAAAAAAATCAGTTGTTCTTTCATGGAAGAAATAAGTTTTATTTGTAAAGCAGCTTAATCACGATCCTTTGTTCATTGGGATGGTAAAGTTATTGACAGCTGTGTAAGACAAATGATCAGTGTCAAGGTTCAGGGAAGAGTAGCAGCCATAAGTATCAAAATCAGCCCTGTCGCAAGAGAATAGAGGCTGTGTAAAATTTGAGAGGTAGAGTGAGACTACACAAGTCACGCCTCCAGGTTGATAGTACAGTTTTGTAAAATCTTACCGTAACAGTAGATGCCCTTCTGTTCGCTGTTGCGGTATTCAAAACAGTAGGGATCTCCCACCCAGGGCAGCCTAACACTTGGCCAGTATGCAAAAGCCTAATGATCTTGTATGCGCTATACATCACATTTATGCTCCCCATATAGAATGTAGAGCATAAAAGGGATGTATGGATGCAACTACCCAGGACTGAATTGCCTCAGAAGAGAACAGTTTCCATGGGACAAATGGGTCCAGTCACATCCAGAAGGAAGAAATTGCAGCAGAAAAGGGGAAACCCTCAGCAGGAAGAGAATCTAAAACAAAAACCAGAATAAACAAGAGGGGTTGGAGGGAGGGAGTGAATACTACAAAAGTGAAGAGAAAGACATCTGCTGTTACGGTCAGATTTTACACAGCTGCACTGTGTCCTTCCGTGTCCCTGTTGTAGTATCCAAAACAGAAGGGAGAGTAAAAAAGCTCAAGAAACAGAATGGGAGGAGGAAGGCTGAGAAGAACCCTCAACAAACCCACCTAAAATGGTTTCAGCAAAACCTGCTCTAGCCCTAGAAACCATATCAAACTTAATAATGCATAGTAAAGGTATGCAGTGAAGACCAAGTAGCATCTTCAAGGATGGAACTGTTGTCCAACCCCTTGAAGAAGGCACCAGAAGAGGCAACAGCTGTGGTGGAATGAGCTCTAACAGAAGTAGACAGAGCTTTTCCCTGAAAAGAATAACAAAAGGAAATGGCCTTAAATATCCAGGATGGGTTGCTTAGATGCAGCCATACTCAATGTCCTGGGTTGAAAGGAAAAAAAAGCTGATCAGACTTGCGGGTGGCCTTAGTTTTGTACAAAAAGTCCCTGAGCTGTCTGTGCAATCCAAGGTATGCAGGACCGTCTCACTAGAAGACTGAGGAAAAGGGAAAAAGGAAGGGATTTGTACCGACTGATTCAAGGACAACTCATTTACTACTTTGTGTATAAAAGAAAGATTAGTATGAAGAGATACCTTGTCCCTGTGGGAAACCAAAAAGGGAGGAATGGCTATAAGGGCCTGGAGCTCAGGAACCTCCAAGCAGAAGTAAGAGCCAGTAAAAAAGGTCTTCCACATTCAATATTGCAGAGAAGCAGAATCTACAAGCCCAAAAGGAGCCCGAGTCAATTTTTTCCAATACAAAGTTAAGGTCCCAAGGAGAAGGAAAAGGTTTCCTTGGAGGCCTGATATGCAGGACACATTTAAGAAATTGTTTGACCTGAAACCAAGAAGTCATAGGAGTATTCAAGGACAGACAGACAGAAATGGCTGACAAATGGGTCTTCAAAGAATAGACCAGGCAAGACTGGAGCAACTCACACAAATAAGAGAGAACCAGAGAGACCCCCACTGAAAAATGGTCCTGGTTACAAGCATGGCACCAAACAAAAAATCTTTTCCATTTGGACATATACAGTTTTCTGGATGAGGGTTTCCTTGCCTCTTGTAAAACCCTTAGCACACCCTCAGAAAAGAGATGCCTGAAAGGGATCAAAATCCTATCACCTACAGTGTCAGTTGAAGAGTGGACAAGTGAGGATGGATGCGAGACGCCTTGTCCTGTTTGAGGAGATCCAACCAGTGAGGTAACTTGTGGTGTTTGCCTATAGCCAGATGTATTAAGAGGGGGAACCAGTGCTGTCATGGCCAAACGTGAGTCACTAGCAAGATTTTTGGGGAGTCCAGCTGAATCTTCTGCAGTACTCTTGGAAGTAGAGGAAGAGAAGGTAAAGCATAAAGAAACATCCCATTCCAAGGAAAAGAAAGGGTGTCCGTTTTCCAAATCAGATGCCATGGTACTCTGGAACTTAAGTTACCTCTTCAGAGGTGAAGCAGAAAGACCTACCTCCTAGGAATAACCCATCGATAGACAATGTCCAGAAACACATCTCTGTGAAGCATCCACTCGCGAGCCTGTGTTTTGGACCTGCTCAGAGTCTGGCACTAGATTGTGCTCTGAAGGAATGTATACTGTCTAAAGAGTTAACTGATAACTGAAAGCCACCTCCCAAGGCTGAAGAGCCATTCTGCAGAGGAGGTAAGATTTTGTGGCTCCTTGCTTGTTGACATACCACATCACTGTAGAGTTGTCTGTGTACGCTTTCAAGGGGCCTGATAAGAACATGGGGTGAAAAGCTTGAAGGGCCAGAATCCCAGAATTGGAGTATTCATCTCTTTGATGTTGATATTGTCTGACTGCTGATGGGGAAGCCAGAGATCCTGAACTTTTAGGTGACCAAAAGAATACCCCTACCCCATGTCTGAGGCATCGGAGAATAGTTCTTGAGAAGAGACTGGATGCTGAAAGGGCAGATCTGGGTTGAGAGCAAACTGTTGAATCCAAAACTCAAATTCCTTCTTTAGACAGGGAAGGAGGGGTACACAGAAATCCAGAGGGTGACAGTGCTGCAGCCAAACTGACCTGAGGTATCACTTGAAGCTTCTGCATATGCATTCTGGCAAGAGGAAGGATTGGAATAGATAAAGCCATGAATCCCAGGGCCTGAAGAAGCTCCCTAGCTGGCATGGTAGTCAGAGGAAAAGGAGACTGAAAGAAAGCTGTCAGTGACAAAACATTTGGAGGTGGAAGAGAGGCCAACATTGGCACTGTCTGAATCCTGCATCCCAGATACACATGATCCTAAGAGGGAGTAAGAATCAAGTTTGGGAAGTTGGTAGTGAACCCCAAACTTTGAAGAAGAAAGATGGTGAACTTCAGATCTTGTAACAGACGACTGGGAGAAGGTGCCTGAAGCAACAGGTTGTCTAGATAAGGAAAAGTCTGAATGCCTTGGAGTCTGCAGAAAGCCATCAGAGGAGCTGGGCATTTTCTGAATACCCTTGGGTTAGTAGAGGGGCCCAAGTGCAGTGCAAAGCAGAGAAATGAAAATGGAAGGAAGACACAAAGAAATGTAAAAACTTCCTGATAAGAGGGTGAATAGGGATATGAAGGTAAGCATCTTTCAGATCCAAGGACACAAGAATCCCTGGGATAATAAAAGAGGAAACAGGGTTTGAAGAGTTAGCATCTGGAAAAAAAGGGGCTTTGAGACAGGTGTCGAGCAGGGAGAGATCCAGAACAGGTCTCTAAGTGCCCTCCTTTCGAAGAAACAGGAAGATCCTGGAATAAAAACCCTTTTCCACTTGGGAGGGGGGCACAGGTTGAATGGTTCCTTGGTTCACCAGGCACCCTAGAATCTCAAGGAAATGAGAAACTTGCTCTAGAGGAGGTTGAGGAATCCCTGAAAAAAGGAGGGAGAGACTTCCATACCATGATGTATCCATGATGGATGATGGAAAGTACCCAAGAGTCTGAAATGATGAGATGCAAATTTGGAAGACAAAGACAAAGCTGAAGGGACAAGGGTACCTGGTCTAAAACAAGGGGGGGGGGGAGTTGTCAAAGAGAAGTAGACTTATCAGATAAAGGAGGCTTCTGGGCCACAGAAATCTGAGAAGCCTTAGCAGAGGGGGCCTGCTTTAACACCCTTCCTGCCCTTGGAGGCCTGGCAAGATTGCCCACAAACAAAACCAGATCTAGAAGGATAAGTCCTCTTGAGCTTAGGGACAGGAAAGACAAAAATTATATTTAAGATCCTGCAAGGGTTTGCTTTTCTCTTGGAAGAGATTGAAACATGTCAGCAGCAGCAGCAGTCCCCAAAAGATGTTTATTATCCAAAGGAGCATACAGAAAACGTGGCCTTAATGTCCTCAGGTAGAGACTGGAGATGAAGCCAAGAATAATGCCTTATGGCAGACCCAAAAGCTGCAGCCCATGAAGAGGCATCAGCAGCATCATAGCTACATTTAATAGAGTGGCAGGCCACTTGAGAAGCAGAACCTAAAATAGATAAGGCAGGGAATTTGCCTTTAGAATCAGGGAGGACAGAAATAACCTGACAAGCCTGAGGAATCAAGGCCAGAGCATACATGGTCGTCTGGGTCTGGTAATTAATAGCCTTGAAGGCCAAAGTAGAAGCAATGTAAACTTTCTTACCAATCCTCTTCATTGCCGTACAATTCTTATCAGTAGTCAAAAGTTTGGAAGAGGGCAAAAGCTTAGAAGGTTTGTCAGCAAGATCAGCAGAAGGACATTTAAATAAAAATCCTTCAGAATGTTGTACAGCCTATCCGGTTTCTTAGGAGCAGGAGATTGAGAATCAGGAGACTTGGAAGCAGCAATGAATGCATCTAACGAGGCAGCCAACACAGGAGAAACTGCCAGTGGTTTAGGAGTATCCATCTGAAGCGGTTCATAATATCTTCTCTGAATATCAGACACTTGAGAAGACACCCACTTAAAGTATTCCATCATCCTAGCAATATATGTCCCCAAAGGACAATTCCTCAAGAGGAGACTTGGGGTTAACAGACTCCTCTTCATCAGAACCATAACCCAAAGGTGAAAGGTATCTGTGAAGAATAGGACAAAAAGCCATCATCAGACACTGAATCCTCATAGGTTCATAGGTATTTACTAGGCTAATGAACATAAGGTCCTTTTAAAGCCTAGCCATGCATCCCAGATCTCTGACAAGTTTTGATACCCTTGATAAGTGTAAGCACGGGCCTGGGAGATGAACCATTTGCAGGTTACCTCTGTCCATTAGAGACATAGGTGCCAAATCAGGGATGAATTTCTGGCTTCCCGTCCAATTGTCCAAGTTGCACTTGAGTTGGGTTAGGGAGGAACTCTGCTTCACATGGATGGGGAACCTGTTCAATAGATGGGGTAGTCTCTGGGATGCATACTTATCTCTCCAGCAGGTCCTGTTTATATCACAGGCAAGGTTTAAGTCTTTAGAATGGATAATTCAGGTGCTATTTGTTTTCTGGATATGCAAGAGGTCCATCAGAGTGGAGTCTGAAAATGCCCTGTATGCCAGGCATAGATCTCCACTCAAAAGTCTGTAGGAGACAGAATACAGAGATAGGACCTTGAGGCAGTCTGCATAGGGCATATTACTTATGCCATGTATTCTTTTAGTGAAGAACCTCTGTGGACATTCCAATTGTTGGATATGCCTGATTAGGTACATACCAAAGGGGGCATTGTACTCAGTGATAGGTCTGATAAATGCTGAATACAGTGGAATAATGACTTCCTTGGACTTAAATGCCATACCTTTGTTTATAAGTTGCACAACATAGAATGATTTCCTCACCACTGTAGACACATGATGATCAAAGGTAAGATTACTATCTGTGTGTCCTTAAGTCCCAGACTACTGGGTCAGCTCTAAGGGGTGTGTTGTCAATATGATAGTTACAGGGATGGATGACTTCCTAAAGGATACTATTATGCATTTCTTGGCATTTAGTTTTAGTCCATGGCTCTGACACCTCCTGGAGAACATTTGTGTCAGTGTGAGATTCAGTGACAGCTCCTAATTTGCAGTCATCTGCAAATTTGGTCAGCCAGAGACCACTGATATTGGCCTTGATTTCTGAGAACTAAATGCCAAAGGACTGATCCCTGAGGGACTCCACTTGTGACTGGCCTCTTTGTAGAGGTGGACTCCCCAATTCTAACTTCCTGGGTCCTGTCTGTGAGCCAGTTGGCTATCCACCAGGTGACATATGAGTTTATACCTAACCTCTTGAGTTTGTCAACAATACCCGAGTGGGGTATTGTGTCAAATGCCTTGGCCAGGTCAAGGTAGGCAGTGTGAATGACTTTGCCCTCATCCATTGCTTTGGTGACCTTCTCAAAGAAGTCCACCAGGTTGAGTAGGCATGATTTGCCCTTGACGAAACCAAACTGAGTTGGGTCCAGTGTCTGGAGGTTTACTATATCTCTGTTGATCATCTCCATGATCATTCTTTCCATGGCTTTACATATAAGACTAGTGAGACATATGGGTCTGTAGTTTCCAGGGTCTGTAGATGGCCCACCTTTGTTCATAGGGATGATTGTTGCCTTTCTCCATTCATGAGGCATGAAGCCTGTTTGGAGGCTACAGTTAAATAGTAAATGCTATGTTGTCCGTATCTCGCCTTCGTTCTTGCCGCTTGCAACGTCGAGATTGCTCATACTGGCTCAGGCTAAGTGTTTCTTCTTTTTGACTAATTTCTAACTTTTGGATAAAGGTAGTGTTAGTTTATAAATATTATTGCGTGTTAAGAGTGTTTTCTTCCTAGGTTAGCACTCTTTCTAACTTTTCCACTGCTGCTTTTGTTGTTGTTGTGGCCGTCATTTTTCTTTAGGCCTCCTTGTGAACCCGTTTTAACTTAGAGGGTTCTTTTCTTTTCAGCCCCGCATTTAGTTAAAGGGCTTTTTTCTCTTCTTCTCTTCTCTACCTTTCCAGGAGCAGCCGTTTAAGTTAGAGGCTCTCCTCGATTGGGGGAGTTCACTGTTTTAACTTAGAGGCTCTTCCCCTTCCCTCCAGCCTTTCCTTTCAAGTTACATTTTTATATAAGTTACAAGTTTATATAAGTTACAAGTTTATAGTTACAGTTCAGTTTTATTGTTATAGTCATTATTCTTGGTGTCTGTTGTAGTTATTTGATAGCATGTCTAAGGATCCCACTAAAGAGACAAAACCTTCAGGTTTTAAAAAGTGTGACTCGTGCTGCCAAAAGATGTCCCTTACGGATGGGCACACTAGTTGTGTTTATTGCTTAGGGGCTGTCCACCTGCAGGACTCGTGTTCCATATGTCATGCCTTCAGTTCTTGGGTTCTGCAGGAGAGGAAAAATTAGTTGATTTTGTGAGGCTTATTGAAGAGCCCCTTCGATGTTTCTTCTGAGGGTACTCAGCCAGTCAAAAAACAGGACAAGTCGGCTATGCCATCATTCTCATTTGCTCCGATTTCTGAGTCATCCAAAGCACAGGACAAAACTTTGGGTTTGTCAGATCTGAGTGTTGGTTCCGACAAAGTTTCTTCTCCAACAGCTCTACCAGTAGTTTCGGAGCCAGTCAGGACTCACAAGAGAACCAGGTTGCCCTCTCTGGAACCAGTGCGGTATGTTCCATAGTCTCCGCTTTTGCAATCTGTGGCAGGCAGTCATCAGTCTTCCAACCATTCCTCTCAGTCTTCCAGGAGTCTTTTGGATGATTATGTGGAGAGGGTGGTGAAGAGGCTTCTCAAGACACCGGCATTAGCAAAATTATTATCGAGCCCAGCCATTAAGGAAGTGGTGCCGACAGGTCAATACCATTGTCGATTCCACCTCTGACTCCCTTGAGTTCGGAGCTGGAGTGCATGGAAGTCGTTGTGGTGGAACCGTCAGTTCTGATTACCACTGGTCTCTCTCTTCCGACTACTGCTCCAATCTCCTCGTTAACTCAGTCTGTTGAGGGATCTGGGGGCTGATGCTCTCTCGTCTACTCTGAGGGGGGAAGTGGCATCAGACCTTTGTCTGACCCTACTCTCCCTCTTGGAGCTTCGGCGCAGGTGAGCTCGGCTCCTACATCAGCCTTGGAGCCATCGCCCTTGGTTCGGAGATCTCTGGACTCTTTGGAGCCGGGGACTCTTTGGGCCGGGAATGTGGTGCCTTCGAGGTGATGGGCTGTCCTTTGAGACCACTCCACCCTTGGCTCCATTGGCTCCTACTCCTTCGGTGCCAGTGTCTGCCTCCGAACCTCCTCTCCCCCCAAGCATAGGGAATCCATGCTCCAGGACGCCCCATTGGGCGACCCCACCTCTTCCGAAACCTCCCCAGAGCACCTTTCAGAGGAGGTCCCTCAGAAGAAAAATGCAAGGGGAAGCATTTGGACTCCCCTGAGTCCCTCACTTCAGACACAGACTTAGAGGACTCAGAAGGGTCCCCACGGTCCCCCTCCGAGGATGTCTCTTTTTCAGACATCCTGGAAATCCTTAGATAGAGAGGTGGCTCGAAATCCTTTGCCCCTTCTGAGGATGAGTCTGTGTACCTGGATGCATTTGGTTCCTGACCCTCCACCTCTTGGATGTCTCTGCCTTTCGACCCACTGCTGGCCCTAGTGAGTCGGAAGGCATGGAGCTCTCCAGAGACTATGGAACCAGTTCTGAGGAGGCCCAATAAATTCATAACTGCTCCAGACGATAAGCCTTTTCTATTAAAGGGTGTGCCTGTTGATGCTATGGTGGTGGCAGCAGCCACCAAGAAAGAACTAGCAGAGACTACTTCTGTCCATCTGCCGAACAGAGAGTCCCGTACGTTAGACAGGTATGGTAAGCATATGTTTTCTTCAGCGGCCTTTACTCTCAGATCGCTGAATTATTTGTCCCCCTTTACACGCCTTCAGAGGGATCTCCTAAAGGAGTTGGGAGATGCCCTGCAGGATACTACAGCTGAAGGAGCTGAGGGCAAGGCGGCTTCACAGCCTGCGACCTTGACTTCTATAGTTAACTACTCCATGCGACTGATATCTTATGCAGCAGATGGAATGAGTAGGGCAGCAGTCACAGGAGTTGCCTTGCGTAGACACTCCTGGATCTGCGTTTGTCAATTTGTAAAGCCCTTCAAGTCCTCCTTTACCAACACACCCTTTGACGGCTCGGCGCTGTTCGGGTCTCAGGTAAAAGAGACTCTTACCAGGTGTGAATGGGATGGCAAAACTTTCTCTGCCATTGGAGTACATTTTTCCACTCCCTCTATACCTTACTGCAAAGGTCAGAAGAGCGGGAAGTTATGGTTCCGGAAATCTCAGGGAGTTGCGCCTGACACACGTGGAGATTTTTCCCCCCAGGGGCAGAGGGGGAAATAACAGGAGACACCGATCTTGCGGCGGGGGGGGGGGGTCCGCAGAATCAGGCTGACAGAGATACTTTCTTTGGCAGGCCTTTCCAGCTCTCCTGAAACGAGGCCCAACTGTCCACCTCTGGAGGCAGTCGGGGGCAGATTATCCTTGTTCCCAAAAGCCTGGCGAACAATCACAGAAGATACATGGGTACTGTCAATAATATCCAAGGGTTACAAAATTCCCTTCTCCAAGCCACCCCTTACAAGAATACAGCAGTCAATCCCAGATGTTCCACACAGTCTTCGGGATCAAGCAAACCTAGAAGTTCAAAGGTTGCTAGAAAAAAGAGCCATCCAAAAAGTCTCCACAGACCAAATAGAATCCGGCACTCACTCAACATTCTTTTTAGTTCCAAAAAAGACAGGGGACTGGAGGCCCATTTTGGATCTCAACAAACTGAACAAATCAGTCAAAAAAACAAAGTTCCTGATGGTAACACTGCAGTCCATTCTTCCCTTTTTGGGTTAGGACAATTGGATGTGCTCTTTCGATCTCCAGGAAGCGTACTACCACATAAAAATGGACAAGTGATCCAGGAGGTATCTACATTTCTGTATGGGAGTCAGTCATTAACAATTTAGAGCCCTGCCCTTTGGTCTCACCACAGCCCCCAGGGAGTACACCAAATCCATGGCAGCAGTCACGGCTCACTTGAGGTGTCTAGGATTTCGGGTGTTTCCATATCTAGATGACTGGCTCCTCACTGCCACCACCAAGCATCAACTGATCGAGGCATAGGACTCCACTATTCACACTTGTACACAACTAAGCATCACCATAAACTACGAAGTCTGTCTTGTTGCCTTGTCAGTATATTGCATTTATAGGAGCAGATTTATACACAAGGGCCATGATAGCAAAACTGCCTCATGAAAGGGTGTTAAACATTCGTCATCAAGTTTCAGTCCTCATGGCAAACAAGAGAATCCAGGCAAGATTTGTCCTCAAGGTCTTGGGTTCGATGGCTGCAGCAATTACTCTGGTCCCTATGATGCGCTTCCACATGTGAATTCTGCAGTGGCTCCTTTTTGCTCAATGGTCATTCCAGGATTTACCAATGTTACATCAGATTTGGATCATAGAGTCTTGCAAGAGGAACTTAGCAGGGTGGCTTCACTCCCCTCTGGTGTCAATGGGCAGACCGTTTCTAACTCCCTAACCCATAGCCACAATGACCACGGACGCTTCTCAGATAGGGTGGGGGGGGCATTACCTGGGACAGACTGTTGAAGGGACTTGGCAGGAACACAAGTATCACTTGCACATCAATGTCCTAGAGATGAGAGCAGTGCTTCTGGCGTTGCAAGCACTTCAAGACTCTCTACCTACAGGGACTATAGCAATTTAGACCGACAATATGTCAGTAGTATGGTACATCAACAAACAGGGTGGAACCAGGTCTTATCCCTTGTGTTGAGAGGCTCTACGAGTATGGCAATGGACAATGTCTTCCCAATGCTTTCTGGTTGCAACGCACATCCTGGGGAAATCCAGTGTGATAGCGGACAAGCTCAGCAGGGCTATTCTGATGCCTCACGAGTGGTCCTTGAAACAGGAAGTTGTGGACTTGATTTTTCGCAAATGGGGCCAGCCATGCTGCGATCTGTTTGCCACCCCCCTCAACAACAAATGCAGCAGCTACTTTGCCCTAGTCCCACCACTGAGACAGTCATCCAGGGACGCACTTGTTCATGATTGGCGCCCGGGACTGCTTTATGCCTTTCCACCATTTCCCCTGATCCCCAAGGTTCTTCAGAAAGCACAGTCATTGGTTTGCAAGTTAATCTTCATTGCCCCGTACTGGCCTCATCAGATATGGTTCCCATTCCTTTGCCCTCATCAGATATGGTTCCCCTTCCTTTGGCCTCATCTGCAAGGAGAGCCTTGGATCCTGGACCCAGTTCCAGATCTCCTGATGCATCAGTCGGGTGCTCTCCACCCTTCCATTCAAACTCTCAAGATGACAGCTTGGTTTCTCCACTCCGGTCTTAGCCAGGTTTCCTGATGTTTCTCCGGCAGTTCAGCACTTTTTGATTTCCTCCCATAAGCCCTGTACAAGGAAACTTTGCTAGTCTTGTTGGGCAAACAAAAACAAGATTGATCCCTTTACTGCACCCATTTCAAAGATTCTCAAATTTCTTGCTGAAACCTTTGAGTAAGGAGCAGTGGCATTATCCAGGTTCAGCTGGCTGCCATTTCTAATTTCCATGTGAGAGAAATGGGCTCCAAAATCATGTCCCATAGGCTATGTAAAATATTCCTAAGAGGTACTACCCTCTTAAGACCTCCAATAAGAGAACCCCCCCCAGGACCTAAATTTAGTTTTAGATAATGTGATTCTTCCCCCCTTTGGGCCATCTGCCTCTTGTCCACTGAAATTTCTGACATGGAAGACCCTTTAACTGCCATTACCTCAGCTAGGAGACTTTCAGAATTACAGGTCTTATCTATTCATCCCCCCTACTTGATTTTCCACAAAGATAGAATTTCTCTTAGAACCAACCCCTCTTTCTTATCCAAGGTGTGTTCAGAGTACAATTTGAATTAATCCATACAGCTTCCTGTATTCTTCCCTAGTCATGGCAACAAGGCAGAGTATAAGCTCCATCAATTGGACATTCATAGACAATTACGTTTTTATTTACACAGGACCAAGGACTTCAGAAAATACGATCAATTGTTCATATCCTTTGCAGAGAATAACAAAGGTTGTTCAGTCTCAAAAGTGACTATCTAAGTGGCTTTCAGACACTATAATCTACATCTATGATTTGCGCAACAAAAACCTTCCAGGGAAAATTAAAGGATACTCAACTAGGGCATTGGCTACCTCTATTACTTTTCAAGCCAGACTGCCTTTGGATTTGATCTGTGCGGCAGCTACATGGGCTAATCCTTGTACCTTTATCACTCATTACAAAGTAGATGTGGCCTCCCGGAACAGGGGATCCTTTGGCTCCATGGTCCGGAAGAGTTTTTTCCAGTGAGCCACCCAAGAAACCGCTGCTGGGGACACAGTCCCAAACAGCAAGAACGAAGGTGAGATAGGGACAACATAACATAAAGAAGTTAGGTACTCACCATAACATTCCATGTTTGTTGTCCTTGGTCTCTCCTTCCTTCTTGCATTCCACCCTCCTTCCCCCTTCCTGGAGGATCGAGAGGAATTCCTTTTATTGGCTACACTGGCTGAGTTTCCTTTTACCACACCATTTGGTTAGTCCTAGTCTCCCCTTCTGTCTCTTGCTGATTGTTGACTCCTTTATTTATTTATTTATTTATTTATTTGCAGTTGGTTTACCAGGATAGTCCATTGGGCCTAAAAGAACCCGTTTTCAATGGAGTCCTGGGGAGAAAAGCTCCAAAAAACAGACAACACAAAATAGGTACAAACAATTTAAAAAGCCCTTAAAGCAAACCAGAGGGCAGGAATAAACAATAGATAGCTTAGATACTTATACAAATGTAAAATAGGATACAGTCATTGATTTTGCATTTGAGGTAACATTCATATAATACAGTGTAATAGAAATAGGTAAAATAGATGTGAGTTGTGTATGACTTTAGAGAGGTAGAGTTGTTTTGTTATAAATGAATGTAGTTATGAAGGGAATGATAAGATAAATAGGCTTTGTTGAATAGCTTAAGAATGGATGAAGGATTAAGAGTTCCATATTTTTATGATGGATGAGAACAGGAACATTCCCATTGCAACTTTAGATGTGTGTGTAGAGATTTTTGAATGAATAAAGATTAGAGGTGGTACGAATGGATGGTGTGAGTGAGTTCCAAAGACGGGCTAGGTTAGAGGATAGAAGGTATTTGCCTGGGGCGTGTTGGTTTATGTACTTCTAGTAGGTTTTGGTTGTTAGACCTTAAGACTCTGTCTGGTAGATGTAACTTAAAAGCAGAAGACAGGGAGGGACAGAGAGGGGTTATTTATGAGCTTATGGGCTAGGGTGAGCTGAATGTAGTTGAGCTGATGAGGAAGTTCAAGCCAGTTTAGTTTTGGAGAGGAACAGTGGTGGGTTGATGACCTGTGGCCTAGCGAACTTGGCGATCTTATTGTAGCAAGAGGAAAGTTGTTTCTTTAGAGAGGACTGAAGATTTGTTAGGAGAGGTTAGCCATAGAGCAGGGAGGGAATAAGAAAGGAAGAGGAGAGAGCGATTTTAGAGGTCTTTGTGAGGTAATGGTTTAGACGGTAGAGCATACCCAGCTTTTGGTGGGTTTTTTTGATATTTAGTTGAAGATGAGAGTTGAAATTAAGCTGGTTGTCAATTTGGACACCAAGTAACTTAGTTTCGGACACTAGTTCTAGAATTGAGTTGTTTTGACTTATAATCAAGAAATTGTTTGTATTGAAGGGAGTAGTTTTAGAGGGTAAATACCATGAGTTTGGTTTTAGAGGCGTTTAGAGCTAGGTGGTTTGTTTTCATCCAATGCTCAGTAATTGAGAAAGCTTCTTGTGTGAGCTTTAGAAGCTTAGGGACAGATGAGGCAGAGCAAATAATGGTAGAATCGTCAGCATATTGGATAATGTCAGAGAATGGGATGGATTTATGAAAATCATTTATAAATATGTTAAAGAGGAGAGGACCAAGTATGGAGCCTTGGGGAACTCCGTGGGGTATTGAGAAAAGAGGAAGTGGCTTTTTCCATTTTACAGCTTGGTGTCTGTTTGATAGGTAGCTGGAGAACCAGTTTAAAGAGGAGGGAGAAAGGTTAAGGTTGGAAAGTTTAGTTAGGAGCAGACTGTGTGAGATAGTATCAAAGGCCTTAGAAAGGTCAAGTAGTAGGGTGGAGACAATTTTCCCGGAATCACGTGCTTTATTGATGGTTTCAAGAAAGGAGATGAGGGCTGTCATGGTGCTATGGTTTGGCCTAAAGCCATGTTGTGTAGATGTAAGAAGGTTATTTTCTAAAAGATATGGTAGTAGTTGAAGTTGGACACATTTCTCTAGTAGCTTAGAAATGGGGGACAGGATAGCAATTGGGCGGAAGTTGTTAACACTGCAGTTTTTTCCACCTTTATGGAGGGGGATGATGAAAGCTTGTTTCCAGAGTTGGCGCACTGTACATTCCAGGATTGAGCAGTTGATGAGAATGCTTATGGGATAGGCAATTCCATCAGCAGCTATGCTTAGGAAGTATGAGGGGATGTTATCAGGTGCATTAGTGCGGCTTCAATTTTGAAGGAGTTTCTTTATTGTAGAAGTGGATATAGGTTTTAATGAGAAGGAGCAGAGCGGGAGGAAAGTATTTGATACTGGTAAGGATGATGAGGAAGTTAGAGTAGGTGAAGAGTTTGTAGCTGGGAATGGGAAGTAAGAGAAGTGCATGGTGTTTTTTTATGGAGAGGGTGAGGGGTATTGGATGATAAGGTGGAAGTAGAAAAGGAGGAAGTTAGTTTGCTAATAGAGTCAATGAAGAAGGAGTTAAATTGAGTAGCCAAGTCTAGGTCTGGGGCATTTGGATCAGGGGTGGGGGTGTGTGGTTTGCTAGGGTTAGGAGGGTAGAGATTCCTTTCCAGAATCTCTGTGGATTTGTTTTATTATTGTTTTGAAGGGTAAAGAAATAATTTTGTCTGTCAGAGATAGTAAGCTTTTTACTTTGTTTCGCAGTGTTCTATATTGAATGTGGGATTTGGTGGTCTTAATTTTCTGGTAAAGTGCCCAGGCTTTATCTCTGAGGCATGGCTGCTAATGTATTTTTGGTAATCCAGGGGCAGAGTTATTTTTATTCGCTTTGTCCTTAAGGGGCTTGGGAATCAAGTATCTTTAAGAATGTAGAGTTAAAGTGGGAGACTGCATCATCTAAGGATAGTGTCTTTAGATTGTTCCAATTAATCGCTTTTAGAGAATTTGAAAAGTTTGTTGGGTTGAAATTTTGTGGTTGCGGGTAGTAATATAAGTGTGGGGAATTGAGAGATGCAGAGTCGATAAGTGAAGATGGGCAAATGATCACTTAGGCGGGAAGAATACCGCTGTCAGAGTGATAAGTGTGGGTGTGAGACAAGGATCCAATCTAATATACTGCCACAGGAAAGGTTTTTAGATGGACGAGTTACTTCGTTGATTAGCTGGGAGAAGTTATATAGGTTAATGTTAAGGGGTTGGTTGGAGATTGAATGGAGGTCCAGTTGATATTTACATCACCTAAAATTATGGTTTCATTACTAATGTTGTTGGAGAGCCAAGAGAGGATGTCTTCTAATGTAGAGATATTGTCACCAGGGGATATAGAGATACAAGACATATGTGTTTATGCTTGTTGACTTGTAGGAGGGTGAGGAGTATTTCAGCATTGTTGAATTGTGGAATAGGTTTGTCGTGGGGTAATTAACAAGGATGTTGAAAATAAGAGAGCTACACCACCGCCTTTTATGGGACCTGTCTTTTCTAATGATAGAGTAGTTAGGTGGAATTATTTGAGTCTTTTATAGAGGGTTTTAGCCATGTTTCTGAGATAGATAGGATGTCAGGTTTATTATATGTGAGCCAGGCATGGAGGGTTGCTATTTTGTTGACTATGCTTTGGGAGTTTAAAGAAGTAAGTAATAGAGGCTTGTGTATGGTGGTAGAGGTAAAGGGCCTGGGTTGGGATGAATATCGCCTGATAAGAGACAGGTAGCTAGGTGAAGGATGTGGTTGGAGAGGTAATTAAGTAGTTTAGTAAAAGGGTTGGGTACTGTTGTGATGGTGAAGGGTTTTAGTAGTAGTGGGGATGGAGAGTTTAGGAGAAGTGAGTAATTTGTAGGAGAAGAAATAGTGTTGTTTTATAGGAAATAGATGGGGAGAGATAGGTGAGTGTGAGTGTGAGAGGGGAAGTTTGATGGCGGTTGTGTGATAGAGACGTGAATGGTGGCAGTTTCTAGGTTGGGTGAGGTAGTGAAGATAGGAAAGGTTTAGAAGTAATAATAGTAAAATAGAGATAGATGAAGGTTTTAAAAGCATGATGATTAAGGTTACTTAGTTAGTAGTAAGCTAAATGAATTAAGTATGTTTTTAAAGGTAAATATAGGAGGATGTGGTGGTATAGGCGAAGACTGTAGTGGGGAGTGCAGAGTTAAGAAGGAGGTGGTAGAAATGGTAGAAGCTGGTGTAAGTGGAAAGATAGGTTCAGTTATCAGAGTTAAAGTGTAGATCTGGAGTCTGATGATGTAGTTAGAGGGTGTGGTAACAAGGAGGTGAATAGAAGATACTGGGTGTGTCAAGGGTATCGGTGATGGATTGGTGTAGGGAGGAAGTGGGTGTGGTAAGAAGAGGAAATATAGCTAGTGGTGCTGGGGGTGGGAATTGGGGGCAGGGTAGGGGGAGTGAGCCCGGGGGGCCAACGGAGCGGAAAGAATAGGAGAAGGATGAGAGCCAATCAGTGGAGCTTAGATTGCAGGAAAATAAGCTGTAAGAGGGTAAGTAAGGTTCTGGATGTAATAGGTGGAGTGGGCTGAGAGTTCGGTGAGAGATGAAAGTAAAGGCTAGTAAGGGAAGAAAGCAAGAAGTAAGTAAAGTAATGGAATATCAGTGGGGAGGGTACCCTCTTGTGGTAAGTGTAGAAGTACACTAGGTCACTAGGGCAGTGAATGGGCTAAGGAGGATTGAATGGGAAGGAGCCTGTAAGGATTAGAGAAATTAGAATGAGGGTGAGAGTAGAGAGGCAAAGATAAGAGGGTATAGGCCACTGGCTGTCCTGGCGGGAGATAGCGTGCACAAATAACAACAAGGAGTAAAATTACAGAAGCTTGGTAGCAGCAGATACACGCTTCCTCAATGTCCTTTGGGGAGACTTGCTTCAACCTTCCCAGCAGGGGATTAAGACAGCAGAGAGGTAAATATTGCAGGACCACAGAACAATGGAAGAATCTGATGACTTTAGTTGGGTATAAGTATCCACCCAGGCGAGGTCCCAAGGGGAAATATGCAGGGTAAAAAACAGCTGGAGAGAGGAGAAAAAATAGAGAGAGGATTAATAAATGTGTAATAGTAACAGCATGTGTTCCATAGTAGTAGTGATAGACAGGTAAGAGGACAAACAAACTTATATGCAGGTGTTCTCTTATATGTAAACTAGAGTACTTTTTCTACCTGCATAGTGTAGTGTTGGGTTATCACAAATGAGATCTGGGTAATTACTGCTTGGCTTGTTGGGATAGGGGCTAGCCTTGAGCCAGTAAAAGCTCTCGAGCTATAGTATACGGCTGAGTCGGAGCTGAGGATCAGCTCCAAACCCAAACAGCAAGAAGGAAGGTGAGATCAAGGACAGCAAACATGGAACGTTATGGTGAGTACATAACTTCTTTTTCCAGAGGCCATGATAAGTCATGTTTCATGCTATTAAGAAGGCATCCTGTATTGTCTGGGCCCACTGATGCAGTGGTCTTGGTCTCAGATCATTAAGGACCTGTTCCCTAGTGATAGTAGGGGGAGTTATATTTGATGATATTTCCTGAGGGACGGTTGAGGGGGAGAGAGGGGAAAAGTTGGAGCTTAATTTATCAGCCAAGAGGTTTGCTACATCTTCTGACTCAGTATAGGTGGCTCCATTTACAATGAGCTCCACACACAACTGTGTATTGGCTTTGAGGTTGAGGAAATAGCTGAATAATGCTTTGTGGTTGTCCTTGGCCTGGGAGGACAAACTTATCTCAAATGTGTCTTTGGTAGACTTTATTTATCCTCTGAGTTGTTTGTTTAGTTTGATGAGTGTGCTTTTATCCTGCTGGGTGCTGCACCTCCTAATTTTTGCCATGATCCTGCGGAATCTGGTTCCCGAAACCATTTAGGAAGGGCAGATACTGAAACCCCTTGATGAGGTTTTAGGGCCATCAAGGCAGAAAACAAGCCGTAATTAAACACTTGCCATTCCCTTTGAGGATCCTTAGGACAGACCAAAACATGCTTCAGTTTGTCTTTTCTTGGAAAGGAAATCAGCCCTAATAAATACTGGAGGTTCTGACCCTTGTTGAGATTTGATAAGAGAACCTGGAAGCTCCTCCCGGACCAATATCTGCGGATTCCCTCTAGGACCCTCCGAGGTAATCCACTGCAATTCCCTCTGCAAAGCCTCAGAAGACGTGAAAAGACAAATCCATGCTGGCCTCCAACTGGGTCGTGGCAGTAGAATCTGTCATAGATGCTTAACGACCTACAGAGTTATTACCCACTTCTAGAGGGGCATCCGTTGGAGGCTGGACAGTTAAAGAATCTAGCTGAGTCTTCTTGGCTTTCTTCTTACCTAGTAGGAGTATCTTGGGGTTAAAGGATTCTGTCCCCATTCCCTGGGCTAACTGTCTAAGCTGCAGGTTTTCAAGATAAATGGCCAGGGAAGACAAACGACTTGTGAGTGTCTTAGGCATAAATGGATGCAGGAAAACAACAATCCTGTACAAGTTGAAATGTCTTGTAGATACTACAAGAGGTGTAGTCATGGGAAGCACAGAAACAAAAAAGACATTGATGATGATACTTTTGGGGAAATATGCCTCTCACACTGACATTTTCCCTTTTTGGATAACAAGAACTCTAGGTAGCAACATAAAATACAAGACCAAGAAAAGTTAAAAAAAAAAAAAACACCAAGGGACACTTAACTGGTGGCTAAATGTTCAGTACAGCAACAAGGTGTTCACACCAAGTAGCAATAATGGCGTTCAAACTAGTGCAAAGAAGTTCTAGGTAGTTGCATCCGTACACCCCTTTTTATGCCCTGTTTTCTGTATGGGAACATAAATGTGACGTACGGCACATAAAATCATTAGGCTTTTATATGTTAGCCAAGCGTCAAGCTTCCCTGGGTGGGAGATCCCTTCTGTTTTGGATACTGTAACAGTGATATAAAAGGGCATCTGTAATGCAGAAAGAATTATCCCAAATGTAAGATCAGTTGTCCAGTATAAATCATACTGTTAATGTTCCAGATGTGAAAGACCACTGAAAAAAAACAAAATAGATGGGCATATGGACTGTCCAAGAGTCAATAATTATTGTACAGACTGAAAATGTATTCATAGAAATGTCTGTGTTTCGTTAATTTCATAATAGTTTCTTTTTGAAATAAAAGCCCATGACCTGAATAGTGTAACATTATTTTTTTTTGTCCTCTCAGACCTCGTGTCTACCAACCTGGTCCACAGTACCCATTGTCCATTAACAGCTCCTTCCAACCACCAGGACTTGCTGCATTTATGCTGGGGCTGGTCGTGGATCCTGAGGGTGTCTCTCTGGACCATGCTTCCCCTTAGGGAGTGTATCAGTGAGTGTTCTCCCAGCTTGGATGGGCATGCCTATCCTTTCCCTGCCTGAGTCACTAATATAACCCAGGTCAACTGGACCTTATTTAGGGCTTTATCCCTGTACACCAACAGAACAACCTAACATTAGGGTAAGTTTTAAGGGGTCAGTGTAATGTTATGAGTTTTGCCATCTAGGTTTATATATACACACACACACACACACACACAGAGTACATATGGGGTAATGACATGGCTATATTTATTTTCATGACTACTAATGCAAATTTTAGGTGTAGTCCATTATGGTAACAACTCATAAAAAGATGGGTACTTTGTCTCCTGTTTGATGGTCTTGTTGATCAAGTGTAACAAAATAAAGTGTAAAGAAAAAAGGAATGGTCGCCAGAGATGCATTATGTGCAGCATATATGAGTATTGCACTGTTTGTAATAATGACATAAAGCTGTAAATAAAGCCTATTGTCAAAAGAAAACAGCAGCACTGTAACACAGATGGAAGGGAACAGTCCAGTGTATAGAGTTAGTACTGTTCAAAGTTCAGTGTAGTATGATCTTACAGCTAATGTGTGTGAGTGAATAAATATACACACACAAGTATATGATCCTTGATCAGAATGCAGACGTATCGAAATGCAGCTGGTCAGTGGTTATATTTTGAAAAAAACAAGTTACTGAAGACCTGAACAGCCAAAATATTATACCATTTCCTTTTGAGAGCTATGAAACAAAGCTCTATCACAACAGTCAGACCACATTTGTCTGAATGGTGAAAATGTTTTTTTAAGATAAGGTGTAGGGCTGGAATTAAGGGCAGAGTTAGGATTAGCATACATTAATAAGGATATTTGATGGGCTTTAAAGCGGTGAGTAAGAACGAGATAGCTCAGTGCAGTTCATTTTAGATAGCATTGATGTTATAGATAGAGGTTGTGGTTGTAAGGAAATCAGGTGATAGCGCTAGGATGTCTTTCTTTTTAGGCAGAACTTTACACAGTTTTGGGTGGAATGGGAGGTTAAGAAAATTGGATGGCAGTGTAAAAGTTTATAGTTCATTTTGGAGGGGGGGTGGAGGGGGGACTAATGGAGGGATGACACTGGCTATAAAGGCAGTGATGGTTAAAATGGATGGCTAGTAGAAGGAATGCTTGTGTAGTTGTCATGGAGTATCCTAGAGTTGGTGTACAATTGTCAAAGGACAGAAAGAAGACTTGGCTTTTTTTGGGGGACAGCCATCAGAAATTTGTATTGCTGTGGGATTTTACTCTTTCTGTGAAGCCAATTTCATTGAAACTACAGTTATAAAATACATAAAACTGAATGATATTTTCTTTGGAAAAATGTAGAAAGAAACCCTGCACTTTTATGCATGTAATACACAAACAGTGCATCATTCACGTATTGCATTCTGGGCCACACGTATACAGACATCACTGTTAACTGTGGGTAGTAAGGAAAGTGTTATTATATGTAAAGAGGCCATTAACTAGGCATCACCCTCACCACTGTGCCCCTGCTTCCCATATCCCTGACCATGATGTCTCAATCAAAAAGTTATAGACTGTTGCGGTATAATGTGGCTAAAAGGATCCTTTGAACGTTGACCGAACTTAAAATTGTTGAAATAGAAATATGTATTACATTGCAAAAACGTTTTGCAGTGTGATATTTGCATATGTATTTTTTTTAAATTCTGTATACTTATTACCAAATATACCCAGCATGTCTTATTTAGGTAACTTCTATAAAAACAGTCTAGTGATGGGTCATTCCTGTTAACACGTCCATTATTGATTTGTAAGCATGACTTGCAGTTTTCTTGCTGTGGGAAAGTCTGAATTGTGTAGTTCTCTAAACCTTGAGAACATTTTTTCTCTTGCTTGTTTTAGTTCATCAGCATAAGTTATTTTTAACTGCTTTTTTTCTGAATCCACAAATCCTAGCCATTATAGAAATATGTATGTCTTTGGGAAAAAAGTAGAACTTTTGCCAAAGTGAAGTAGTTTCATGAGAAACAAATTAGCAGCAGCTGTTAATAGAAAAAGTGTATTCATACCTCTGTAGTGCTTTTCATTAAAATGTGAAGTGAGCAAAACTGTTGTTGCTGATCAAGCCTAAAACTAAATAAGACAGTAGACTGAAGATGCTTAATGCTTATGTTTGCGGGTTGTTTGCTATAAATATTATGAACGTGTGCTTTAAAACATTGTGCAGAGTATTTTTGATAGCTAAAATAAGTGACTTACCTCCTAGTAATGTAGTCACTGAGAGGTGAAAATTCCTGAACAGTTACTATTATGTAGTAGTTCAAAGCCCAGAATATCCTTCTTTGTCCAGTATGCTTTGTAGCTGGAATCTTCCTTGAAATAAGGGAGACACTCTACACAGTGGTAACTCACATTTTTCTGATAGTTTGGAGAATGTCTGGTTTTGAACTCCTGTAAATGAAGTCACCAAAAAAGAAGTGTCCCTCTAACACATTGTAATTTCCTTAATGTAGTAAGTGCCAAGATTGATCTTCATGTCTTTCTCCCGTCTTTCTCATTCTGTAAAGACTTGCCATTGAGTAAGTGTGGTTTGTTGCCCAATGAGATTTTCAGACGTTTATCATATCAAATATCACTGTGTACATTTTTGGTATGTTATGCAGAAGAAATAGTCGGTAGAGAAAAAGAACAAAAATATTTTGCATGAATTATTTTTCTTCATCAGTTCATTTTGGCTCCAGTTTGTATAAAATCTGCCCATTACGTTAGACTTCATCTGCATTGTAATTTAAGAGGAATTGTAAAGCCCGTTTACTCATTTTTTTCAGGATCATTGCTAAATATTTGTAGTATTCTATTTTGAAATATTTTGAATAAGTGTGTTAAGTACTGTTCTATTGGATTAAATTGCTGAATTGCCCTTCTCAGTGGTACAGAGAAAAATGACCTGAATGCGACCCAAATAAACTAACATCTGTTCGTGGTTCTGCCTCTCAACCTGCAAACAATGAAAATATGGACAAAGGTTTACAAAAATTAGTATATCCAACCAAAAATCTTTACATCAAGTTAGCATAAAATGTGACTATAGAAGAACCTAGCTCCTTCATTTTAAGAGGATTGTGGGATACTTTACTACTCAGGAACACAAGTTAAAACAAATGAAGGTTAGAAAACAATGCTAAAGGTAATCATATTTTATTCTGAAATGACACATTAGTGCAAAAAAGGACAAAACAAAATTAGCCAAGTTGGATAAAGGCTGAGCTGTTAACATGCTGTTTTTTTTTTATTGTTCAGAGTTTGAATCCCTCAGCCTTCATTTGCCTACAGTGAAACTCTGAGCACATCCCTTAACAAAAGAGCCCTCTTAGATGGAGTCTGAAAAAGCTCCATTTGGGTCAGTGCTTTGCCCAAGTTAACAAGTATAACTAAAGGAGCACAACATGTATGAGCACTAATAAGTCAGCCAAACAGTTTTACAGAAATTTCATCAGATATGGTTTATAAGTGGTTATCACTCTTCCTTAAGTAATGAGACAGCCTAGCAAAACAGTTTAAGGCACATATTTTCCAGATATTTAGGTCTGTTTCTCAAAAAAATTGTGTTTTTCTGGCAAATCATTGAGGACTGAACTCACTAAATAATGACAGACGTTTGAGTTTCATACTTCATATCCTTCAGAAAAGGCATGCTAATATTGCATCTTTTTCTGAGCAGAAATACCATCTTTTATCCTAAGCAGCAAAGTTTATGAGTAATATTTAAAATGTGTCCCTATTTTTATGCACATTATTTTTGCCTTTGTCCAGATTTATTCTACTAAGAGGTTGTTTGGTATGAAGGGAATCCATCTCCATGTAGAGGACCTTGACTAGTGGAGTCCCATAGTGATCAGTGCTGGGACCACTCCTTTTTGGCATCTACTTCTGTGAAGTCTATCAGATGTCAAATGCCTCTCCCTGAACAAGTTTGCAGACTAATGCAAACTAGATGAGGTCACTGAATCCCCTAAACACATGGATAACTTTCCAAAGAGCATGACACAGGCAAACAACTGGTGACATAGTGATGGACTAAAACTTAGTGTGAAAAACAAAATGCAAAATAGCACCCTTTGGAAAGGAGGCCACCTCTGTAAATTACCACATTGATGATACACTCCTAATAGTAGATCCACTAGTCAGGGTGCTGGGAACATGTGTTGACAATAACCTGACCATTGACCGCCATGTGTCTACTGTAGAAATCAATGAAAACCATTGAGTTGCACAGTTTATAAGTAAGGGCATGGCATTCAGGCCCATAGAGGTCATTGCTCCACTGTACTCACCTCTCATCAGATCAGTCACTAAGTACAACATATCCTTCAGCATGCACCTGAACAGGCACTTGAAGCAACTTGAGAGACCGCAGAGGTTCCTCACAAACAAAATACAGGGACTGAACAAGTCATATGTGAACTGTCTCAAGGCCGTCTCACTATACTCTGTCTCCTACAGACTGCTGCACAGTAATCTATGCCTAGTCTACAAGGCATCCTCTGATCCACGCTGATGGATTTGTTGCACATCCGCAAAGCAAGTAGCCTCAGAAGTACCATGTCTAAGGATCTAAAACTCATCTACAACAGGTATGTGTCTCGAAGCTTATCCCTTCTCTGAAGTAGACTTCCCATATATATGAAGCAAAGTTTATCCCTAAGCTATTCAAACTTAACTTGGACCTATGGATGGGAAATCTCAAATATACCTTGGTTTGGCACTTATGTCCCTAATGGACAGGAGTAGCCTGTGAACGCTTGATGTTTACAAGTTTGTATCACAACCATAAAATTCTTTGAGTTATTGACATATCAGCAGTACTTTGGTAAATTTGGGTTGCACTTGGCTAGGTTTAAAATGTCTTTTGAGCTGATAGCCTAGTAACCACCTATGAACCGAATTTGTGGCATTCTACTGTACCCAAGTACGGTATACTCACACAAGGTCAGTGGGGTGGAATGAAGCTCAGCTGTGATGGCATATGGAGGCTGTGATAAAATAAGCCACATCTTATGAATCACACTAACACACCATGAGTTGCTTAATGCTGCAAAAGTATGTCTGTTACAGCACAAGAAATTCTGTTTTGAGAACTCTAGCTAGCCAGAAATCTCTGTTTTCCACCACAGTGGCTATGTCTGCTTCTCTTAGCTTCATTGATGGTCACTAGCCATGCAACACATGATACCCCATTGAGCAGCCTAGGCCAGTTTCTTAAATAACCAAAAGCTCTGACTGGTTAAGTAACTTATTCAGAGTCACACATGAGAATGAAGCTAGGGGAGTCAAACCCTGGACCACAGGAAACATTTATTAAAAAGTCAAGGCCTTAATCATCTCTGCTAATAGCTGAAATCCACAAGTGCAGTATTACGAAATGTTAAGAGTTAAAAGCACTTTGATACTATGCTTGTTGATTCAACAAGCGTTACTTTCTTAAACTGGACTGCCCTGTATTAAACTAGTTTACATATACGTGCATACAGTATTGACAAGTACTGAAAAGCAACAGCAGTACATTTCTGAAGCAGTCTGATAAACAACTAATATAGAAGGCAACACCATGTAGTTTTACAGGGCTTACAAAACAAAGCTTTGAAGTTCAACCCATGAAGCAGGGAAAAAAACATCAGTTTTCTGAAAAACTGACCCCGAGCAATCCAGATATTCAAATTTGTACCATATTACAGGCCTTACATTATTAAGTGCAACTTGAACAGACCAGTTCAAATCAGTGTATCAAAATATATACTTATTTTCTACATTTTGTTCATTTTAAAAGGATTTACTCTCCAAGAAATATCATTTTGAAATGCTTTTTTTTTTCTAATTCATTCTGAATGCTATTAATAAATATACTCCAGTTACATTTTAATAACTGAAATCACTTCAAGCTGCTTTGTCCAAGGAGGATGTTGTGTAGCAGTCATGCAGTCATTGTCTGCATTTTTGTGCTAAAAAAATATGGTTACATGTGTCTGCTCCCAGCCATAGATATGCATGTGTATGCTGACTTCCAGGGCCTACAGTAATTTTATTTAAAATTATCTTTGTCAGCAGTTGCATGTGCTGGATAAAATTCAGACTGATCATAATAATAATAATGACGGCCGCTGTAGTGCAGTGGTTAGCGTTGTCACCTCACAGCAAGAGGTTCTCCTGTTCGATTCTCGGCTGGAGCACCTTCTGTGTGGAGTCTGCATGTCCTCCCTGCGGTTGAGTGATGCAAAAGACATGCAGGTAGGTGAGTGCATGAATGGGTGTGCCTTCCTTGAAGGTTGGACGTCGGGCTGGCAACTTGGCACTGTAAAAATCCACTGCCAATCATGAGCAGACCAGAGTTCTGCTGTGGCGACCCCTAACCGGGAAAAGCCCAAAGACATTACATAATAATAATAATAATAATAATAATAATAATAATAATAATATATTTACCTTTGAAGTATCTTACCAAGGGCATAATCTCTCTAAACAGCATGAAATTTGTAATGAAGTAAAAGAAAGAATAAGAGGGTTAAAGGTACAAGATATGAAATGGGATGAAGTAAAAGCCAGAGAGATTGCAACAAAGTTAAGAAAACCCTTTAATTGGAAAACCTCAGGCCCAAATGCACTACCTAACTTTTGGCTGAAAGTATTAACATCTTTGCTTGAAGGTTTAGCCATGAGTAAGAACTATTTATATGCACACCCCGAACAGACACCAACTTGGTTAACAATAGGAAAAACAATGTTCATACTTAAGGGTGAACCTGCAAGCTACCCTGAAAATTATAGACCAATAACTTACCTTCCGACGACGTATAAACTATACACGGGAATTGATGCCGACAGAGTTTATAGTCGTGTAGAAGAAAACTCAATTATGGCAGTAGAACAAAAGGGCAATAAAAGAAAGTAATATGAAACAAAGGATCGTTTGTTGTTAACTAAAGTGATAGTGGAGAACTGTAAAAAGGGAAGAATCTAAGTATGGCATGGATTGACTACAAAAAAGCATTTGATAGTATCCCACATTCATGGATACAGACCACTTTGCAATTAAGCCATGATAAAGGACAAATTATTATTCCAGGGATAAAAATTCAAAGAGGGATATTTCTGGGTGACTCTCTCACTGCTGCTATTCTGCCTTGCCCTTAACCCATTAAGCTATTTACTTAACAGCTTAGGCCATGGCTATAATTTGGCTCGTAGAAAACAACAAAGTGTAAAGACTTTCTATCTTCTCTGTGTCGATGATTTAGGTTGAGAGAGACACTAGTAAGTTGATGCCAGTGTGAATAGATGTGAGGGATGAAAACTGGGTATTGCTCTTTTTAGTGGGAGTAGCAGGAAGGGACTTCATATTACTGACTTGCAGGGACTGATAGGTTTAAAGTTAGTTTTAACAACTTTTTACCACAAAAGTAAAAAAAATAATGCTCCAGTTTAAAAGTGTTCAAAACTCACATGGCAGCCATTTTAAAACTTTCTCCTATCTTAAGTTTTTCAGAAAAAAATAAAGTCTGATGTTGTCTTTCCTCCTCCTGAAAATGTGGGTTATCCAGTCTGATCAGATCTGAGGCCAGTACTTAAGAATTTTCAGCTCTGAAACTCCATGTATTCTCCCATAATGCCCTGCATACCCAAATATGCTCAGATCTCGTTTGCTGCCACTTCTCAAGGGCAGATGCATTCCATGATGGTGCTGTCAGCTAAATGCAATTCCTTTATTTCTCATTTGTTGATTTTACATTTTTGCCTCCTCTTCCCCTATTATTGTGCAGTCTGTCTAGTTGCTTAGTTTTAGTAGTAGTTTACTTCTTGCTTATTTAGTTTGTGTCTCTGTGAGCTGCGTCTTTACCACCATTTTTAGTGATAGAATGCAGGGCAGTTTTCTTGATTTGCTTGCCTTAAGCAAGCATTTATCCCTCTTTCTGATTGTTATCCATTTTGTATTACAAAAAAAAGTTTTACTAGCTTGTTGGTGGTTATTTGACATAATTCTGGATATTATTTCTTGGCATTTATCTCCTCAGCTGTGTGCTTCTGTTGTATGCATATTATAGATAAGACTTCAGGTTTCAGAAAGTATTTGGGGTATAGGCACAATTTGACCCCTCAAGATACTCATGACCACTGTGCGTACTGCTTAGGAGTCGTACACTTACACTCATATTGTCAGGCCTGTGAGACCTTTGGAGCCAGGGCCCTGGCCGACCTCAAGGTGAAGCTGGTATTGAAGGGCATGCTTCCCACTAATACTACTGTGCCTTAACTAGCTTCTACTTCTCCCTCTATAAAGCTATGGAGAGAAAGAAAGACTTGGAAGCAGAGAGGGACAGGAAGGAGAGAGCAAATGAAATCAAAATTGAAAAGGAAAGGAATTGATCTAGACAAAAGGAAAAAGAAATCAGGGAACAACATATTGTGTACCCCCTTGAGAGTGAACCAGATATGAAGACCGCAAGGACCTTTAGCTTCCTGTGTTACTGTTTTCAGTCCAGAGTCAGTAGCCCCTAGGTACTGATCTGTGTCTCGGTTCCTGCTTCAGTGCCTACTAGATCTCTAAAGTTGGACGTTCGTTTTCATTTCCCTTTTCTGTGAGCAGCTCTGGAGTTTGTTTTGCTCCAGTCCCCCTTTATAGCCATTACACCAGACCAGGAGTTCTGCTTAGAGCCTTTCCCTCATCAGGTCCTGACTTCACCCTTCCAGATCCAAGAATAAAATCAGGTCTTGCTTTGACCTGGTAAGCTGTCCTGTACAGATTCCTTAATGTCTGTGAGGTCCACCAAGAGCATTAAGGAGATAGACCCAGATAAGCTCATGCAAACCTTCCTGAAGGTCTAGATAGCCCTTGGAATCATTCTCTGTCCCTCAGACTTGAGATCTCCTTCAGACATTATACATGTTGTTCCTCCTCCTGTGATCCATCCTTCAGTGCTGGTAACTGGATCTGACGCTGACTTGTGTTATCCAAACATCGTTTCTGACAGCTTGGCTGTCCACAGCACCTACCTATGCCTTAGTGTATTCCACTCCAGTCTCCTTGGAGCTGCATGCATCCTGGAGTCAAAGGATCAAAACTGAAGGCCCGGAGTTGGGATTGATTTTGTGTTTATAGGAGCTGTCCTTACCCTTTGCAGCTTTGGCTGTGAAGAGCTCAGCTCCAGTCTCAACATCTGACTAGGCTGGGTCAGCAACTGGAGTTTCTACTAGCTGTATGGATTGTGGTGACTGCTTTCCCAGTCAACTGGTTTGGCCTTGGCTTAGGCATTTGAGTCTTTGGAGAGGATTTTGTGTTGTTCAGAGAAGGGAACTTCTCTTCTGGTGTCTGATACTTCCAGATCCTCCCATCCTTCTAAGGTCTCAGTTTCAGATGAGCATACTACAGGACAGCCCATACCAATAGGTTTTTGAGCAGCCCCACACCTGGGGTTCCACTGTTGCCTCCTTGTCTCACCCAGCTTCTCCTTGGTGAGAGGTGCAAAAGAGGAGCCAGTACAACAGGAAGTACTTGGATTTTCTCGAGGAATTCCTGACAGAAAATTTCGACCTCAATGAAGGGGAAAGGTCCTCTCAATCCTCTGTGAGGATACCTCTTTCAGTGATCTTCTGAAAATTGAAGAGACAGTTGGAGGGGCTGCAGTGAAGCTCCTTCTCCTGAGGAGTTGGGCTTTCTCTGAGCCTCTGATATGGGCCCATCCATGTCTTGGGTGGTACCTTTTCCTGAAGCACTCATTAATCTTGTGTCTTGGAGGGCATGCGGAGTACCTGATGTTGTGAAGCCTGTAACACACAAGCCTGACAATGTTTTGGTCCTGCCTAAGGAAAGATCCTTTTTAACTAAATGTTCAGCAGTTGATGCCATTGTCTTTGCTGTAGTCATGAAGAAAGATATTTTCAAAGAGAGTGCATCAGTTCAGACAGAGTCATGGGCACTGGACGGATTTGGAAAGTGCACATATGGTTCAACCAAATGTACCTTCCATACACAGAACTATATATATATATATATATATATATATATATATATATATATATATAGATTGTATATGTATATATATATATATATATATATATATATATATATATATATATATATACCACAGGTCAAAGATTTAATCACTGAAGTTTCTAAGTTATTGGCATCTCAACCTTCTTTTGAGTCCAGTAAGACATTGGAGACTCAGTTGACCGCAACATTATATATATCTAATGTTTCCGTTTCACTCATTTCTAACAGCAGATGGTACAGTTTGAGTTGCAGGCAACAGCATTGCAGTTCACAATCATGCCCAGATTCACCTGTGTAATTTTGCTGTGGGCTTCAAAGCATCTTTTCTTAATGTCGCTTTTGATGGGTCCACCATTTTTTTTTATCTCAAAGTTAAGGACACATTGACCAGGAGTTAACAATAGAGCAAAGCTTTGTCTGCCACGGGAGTTTGCCTTTCAACCTCACAGAGGATCTTCTCAAGAAACCAGAGAGGGGTGAAAAGACTGTTCTGCAAGTTGCAACAGTTCTCTTGGATGCACCAGGTGAAGGGTGCCCCCCCAAGGCAGAGGGAGGAATTTCAGTGAACACCACCCTAGGTGCAGGGGTAGTCCACAGAATCAAGGCTTCAGAGGACCCTTCTGTGGCAAGCGTTTACAGCACTCCTGAAAATTTTCCAAGCAGCTGCACTATTGTGGCAGTCCAGAGGTATGTGTATGTGCTTGGCTATCCACCTTCAAGCTTGGGAAGCCATCATGTTGTATTTCTGCCTATGTGCTGAGAGGCTGCACCATTCCTTTTTAGTTTACCCCAAGTTTGTAACAAAGATCCTTTTTAGACATCCCATCCCATCCCATCAGTGAAGGGAAGCAGCAGCAGAGATTAAAAAGCTGCTTATTAAATGAGTCATCCAAGAGGTACCACCAGACCAGAAAGGATCCGGGGTCTATTTAGAATTCTTTTTGGTGCAAAAGAACACCAAGGACCACAGGTCAGTTTTGGATCTCAGCAAATTAAACGTTTATATGAAACCGACCAAGTTCTGGTTGGTGACAGTTCAGTCCATTCTACCTGTACTGAGGAAGGACAACTGGATGTGGTTTTGTCAGTCCTCAAAGATGCCTATTATCACATAGAGATAATGAGTGTATTCCAGGGGGTTTCTGTGCTTCAGGCTAGGAGCTAGTTATTAATTTTGAGCACTGCCCTTTGGTCTCACCACAGCTCCCCAAGTGTTCACCAGATCCATGCCAGTGGTAGCAGCTTGACTTAGGCTGCATGTATTCTGGACTTTCCTGTACGTGGATGACTGGCTCCTTACAGCGACTTCAGTGGCATTGCTGATTCAGGTGAGAGACTTCTTGTTCCATCTGTGCCAGTTGGGCTTTATAGTTAATTTTGAAAAATCCAACCTGTAACTTCTTCAGGCTTAAGAGTTTATTGGATGGCATCTAGACACTGTCACTCAAATTGCTAAGCTTCCTCCTTCCAGACTGATGTTCATCGTGTTACCCTGCTGCAGTCATCACACTTGGGTTATCCTGCCATCAGGCGGTCCCGCAGTCGGCCCAAATTCCAAAGTCTTGGTCCGGCGTCGGTTGCTGTCGCTTCTTCCCTGAAGTCAGTGCGCCGGGGGTATACAAGAGGCATCCAACGCCATTTTCTTCAGTCTTTCTTGCCGCGCGGTGCCCGAAGCAGAAGCAGTTTGCATGTGCCGGTCGGCCGACACCTGAGATTTTCGAATCGAGTTTCAGTCCGAAGTCTTCAAAGCTAAGTATTCCATTGGGGAACCTTTTCTTACCTCAGTCCTATGTCAGAAAAAGTTAACAATTGTATTTCTTGTGGGAAGCAAATACCTCATAAGGACTTTCATTTTTATTGTATACCTTGCCTAGGCCCATACCACGACGTCACTAGTTGTCGGTTTTGTGCTAGGTTCAATAAGCGAACCATAAAGCGACGCTTTGATTTCGTTCGACACTACTTCGGTAGGAAATTTAATTATACTATGCCGTCGGAGCAACCGATTACCGGTGTGCATAAAAAATGCAAAGATAAAGACAGGCAGCCTAGATCCAAACCAAACTCCGAGGCCTCGGTTGGGCCGGTCGCCGGTTCTCCGGTTTTCAGTGAGGCGCCTACGCAGCCCCTGATGACTGCGGAATTGGAACTCCAGACCACATCGGATTCTCTACCAGAGAGTACTAGGCTGACACAGCCATTTTCTTTAGCCCCTACCGACACCATTGCAGAAGGAGAAGCCGGTGCTGTGGAAACACCTTCGGTTTCAGAAGGTGTCTTTAGACCGACTACTCTCACCATAAAATCTTATGCTAAGTTTAAGACTCCTTTAAAACCTAAAAAGACTGTACATCAGTCTCCAGTTCAAGGCCCCATGCCTAAGAAACAGATGCTTAAGATGGCTGAAGATTTGATCACTATGATCAGGGGTTCCCAACCCCCCCCCAGACAAAAGGCCAAGACAAGAGGAGGATTATGCTTCCTCTGATCAAGTTTCTATTTCCTCAGACTCCTCTGAGGAACAGGATTACTCCTTTCCCCCTTATGAAGATTCTGATGCTGAAGATTCCATTTCATCAGCATCTCCCCCTGAAGACTATTCCTTTGGGGAAACCTTACATACCATGAGGGAACATTTCCACTGGGAAGGTCAGGACTACTCCGACTCAAAGAAAAGGCTCCGAGAGTTTCTTTTACTTCCCCAGCACAGACCACTTGCTATCCCTCCAGTTTTAGACATTGTGGATGATGTTTACTTAGAATCTAGTCTAAATCCAGATTCTCTGCCTCCTGCTCCAGCCAAACCAGACAGATATTATAGAGTGCCTGACTCACACAAATTCCTTTACAAAAGCCCTGTTGCTGACCCAGAAACAATCTCCCAGGGTCCCAAAGGGGCTAAGGCCTCTATGGCAAAAAACCCTGTGCCCTCTGAAAGGGACTCCAGAGCACTAGATAGGTTGGGGAAGAAAATTTACACCTCAGCTACTCTAGCTATGAGAGCATTAAATTGTCAATTTCACATGCTGAAATATCAGCAATTCTTAATGTCTCAATTAAAACAAAAGATGAGCACACACTCTCAACAGTCTGAATTGAAGGAAATGCAGGATCTGTTACATGCAGCTGAACAGGTGGGTAAACATACTTTACAATGTGGATTTGATTTCTTGGAAGCTTCCTGTAGAGCAGCTGTTACTGGGTCTGTCATACGTAGGCATGCTTGGTTAAAGGAACAGACCCTGCCGGATCATGTTAAAGCAAAATTACTAGATGCACCATTACAGCAGGATGTCTTATTTGGTGTTAAAGCAGAAGAGGTTTTAAAGAAAATGGAGGATAAGGAAAAGTCTATGCAGACAGTCAAAGATTTCTTACAGGTACAACCCCCTCGCTTCAGCAGAAATTGGCCAACAAAAAACTGGTCCTTTCCAGCTTCTGACAGCCCACAGAGGGGTAAATACAGAAGCCCAAGGGGCAGAGGTCAAACACAAATCCCTTACAAACCTCGCCATTGGGGCACTGCAACACAGAAGGGAGGAGAAGACAGGCCTCAAACTACTAGAAGACACACACAATGACTTAACCCTCAAACTGCCAAGCAAAACTCTCTTGGCAGCTCCTTTAGGAGGAAAATTAGCACTTTTTGCAGACAACTGGCGCATCATCACAAAGGACAAATGGGTCCTGGACGTTATCTCACAAGGATACAGATTCCATTTCCACACCTTGCCAAGGATGAAAGGAATGCCAGACCTGCCACAAAATCAATGGACAGAGGCACAAAAACAAATTGCAGCTCTCATGGACATGAGAGCCATTCATCTGGTACCTACAAAGGAGCGAGGCCAAGGATTTTACTCAAGGCTCTTTCTAGTCCCCAGAAAGGACAATGCATGGAGACCCATTCTGGACCTTTCAATTCTAAACACCTACTTGCAAGTACCCAAATTCAAGATGCTAACACTACAGCAGCTTCTTCCCATGTTGGGCAAGAAGGCTTGGCTAGTAATGTTGGACCTCAAAGAGGCATACCTGCATGTCCCTATCAGACAAAATTGCAGAAGATACCTCCATTTCATTGCAGGTTCAACCCATTACCAATTCTCTCCACTGCCCTTTGGCCTATCTATTGCACCCAGGGTCTTCACAAAATGCCTGGCACCAGTAATCGCATAGTGCAGACAAAGAGGAATTCAAATATACACATACCTGGACGACTGCCTCATCCAAGCAGAAAGCAAGGACATTCTCTTACAACATTTGGCGTTTGCCAAACACCTTCTAAGTTGCCTAGGTTACACAGTAAATGAAAAGAAATCAAAACTAGTGCCCTCACAGAACATGACATTCCTGGGTGCCAGATTGAATACAACGGCCCAGATGGCTTATCTCACGCCAGACAAGCAACTACAGCTAACTCAATACTTCAGAATAATGGCAACAAAAACCCAACTCCCTGCAAGAAAAATTCTGCAGGCCTTGGGATTCATGGCATCTTGTATACTATTAATACCATTTGCAAAACTGCATATGAGGAAATTACAATGGTACCTGAAAAGCGTATGGACTCAATACAGCCACAGCTTGGAAACAATGATACCTCTCATTCCCTGCCTTCAACAGGAGTTTCTGTGGTGGTCACAGGCATGTCACCTCAACAAGGGTCAGCCTTTCACCTTACCCCCAGCCAGGCAAACTATGACAACAGATGCATCGGACTACGCCTGGGGGGCACACATGGCAGGACAGTGCGTTCAAGGCAGATGGACTGCAGATCAAAGATATCTGCACATCAAAAAGAAATGCTAGCTGTACAGAATGCTCTGACAGCCTTCAAGGATCTCTTACATCCAGGACAACTTTTTATAAGGACAGACAATACCACAGTAATCTGGTACATAAACAAGCAAGGGGGTACACACTCCTACCTTCTATGCAGGCAAGCAATGACCTTCTGGAGCACAGCATTGACTTACCAAGTTCAATTACAAGCACAATTCCTGCCAGGAAGAAAGAACACTTTGGCAGACGACCTAAGCAGGAACATCATGGATCCCCACGAGTGGAAACTGGATCCACAAGTATTTGCAATGATAACTCAAAAATGGGGGCGCCCAGACATAGACCTGTTTGCCAACCCCCAAAACTTTCAGCTACCAAATTTTTGCACAAGGACATTCCACCATCAAGCTTGGAAAGTGGACGCACTCTCATTCAGTTGGAAAATGTTGACAGTATATGCCTTCCCTCCACTGCCCCTTCTAACAAAGGTGCTGCTGAAAGTCAGAATGGAGAGACCACAAATGATACTCATTGCCCCAGACTGGCCACGCCAGCACTGGTACCCACTACTAAGGAACTTGGCCCACGGCCCACCATGGATTTTACCACAAATTCCTCATCTGCTCACACAGCAAGACAGTCAGATTCTACACAGCCAGCTCAAGACCTTAAATCTGGCTGCATGGCAAATCACCTAAACAACCAGCCAGCTCCTCTTTCACAAGCTAGGCCAGGAGGCCCAGCACCAGGAAAGCCTACTCAGACAAATGGAAAAGATTTTGTGCCTGGAACCAAGCTTAAAGGTCAAAATCCCCTTGAGCCGGACATACCTCAGATTCTACAATATTTGACTGAGATGTTACACAAAGGACTTTCCTTTTCATCTATTAAAATCCACACCTCAGCTATTTCAGCTCACTACAACACAAATCCTCCCTTATTTTCACATCCACTCCTAAGGCAGTACCTCAGAGGGGCCAAAAACATAAGGCCTCCCAGGAGAGCACCAACGCCAACTTGGGACCTCAATTTTGTTCTGGAAAAGCTTACGCTTCCACCTTTTGAGCCAGCTTTCTCAGCTGATTTAAAGTTTATATCATGGAAAACTGCCCTGCTGCTAGCAATTACTTCAGCCAGAAGAGTTTCAGAACTACAGGCACTAATGTCAGTGGAGCCTTTCCTCATTTTTCATCAAGACAGAATCTCTCTACGAACTAACCCCTCCTTTATACCAAAGGTGGTTACCAGTGTGGCTCTAAATCAAACCGTCCATTTACCCACTTTTTTCCCAAATCCACAGAACAAAGGTGAAAGACTCCTGCACTCCTTGGACATTCACAGACAACTACGTTACTACTTGGATAAAACTAAGGCTTTCAGAAAATCTGACCAGCTCTTTGTATCCTATGCTACAGCATCACAAGGAAAGGCAATCTCAAAACAGACCATTTCAAAATGGATAGGACATTGCATACGTTTTTGCTACACTCATCATAGAAAACCAGTTCCTGCTAGCATAAGGCCCCACTCCACCAGGGCAGCAGCTACATCTACAGCCTTCCTCAGGGGGGTGCCAACCAAGGATATTCTGGAAGCTGCAACTTGGAGTTCAGTACACACCTTCACCAAACACTATCACTTACCACTATACTCTAAGACTAGAGCTGGCTTCGCCACTGCAGTTTTGCAGGGCCTACTAGCCTCTTCTAACCCTGTTTGATTCCACCTCCCATCCTTAGCTTTGGGATTCTACCCAAGTGTGATGACTGCTGCAGGGTAACACGATCAACATAGTACAGTTTTGTACCTACCATAAATGTAGATGTTCGAGTGTTCACCCTGCTGCAGTCCAGGTTACCCTCCCTCCATCCCCTCTAATCTAGCTGAAACCTTTTCTATGCCTTTTTGTCTGATACAACCTTTGTGGTGTATTTGCTTATAGCTGGAAGTATGCTTTGTTTGTGCTTCACTTTTATTTTTTGATACTATGTAGTGACCTCCTATTGGGGGGGCACATGACATCTGGGGCAAGAAAAACTGAAGAAAATGGCGTCGGATGCCTCTTATATACCCCTGGCGCACTGACGTCAGGGAAGAAGCGACAGCAACCGACACCGGACCAAGACTTTGGAATTCGGGCCGACTGCGGGACCGCCTGACGGCAGGATAACCCAAGTGTGATGACTGCAGCAGGGTGAACATTCGAACATCTACATTTATGGTAGGTACAAAACTGTACTTTCTCCTTATGACTTCAGGCCAGTCAAGTCTTGCTACTTTAGAGGCCACCAGCTTCCTTTATACTTTGTCTTCTAAGTGTAATGGCCAGTACAGTCTCTCTCATTCTTCCAGACAGGTTATTCATGAGAGCTCTTCAGTCGACTTTAGCAATCCAGTGTTCAATCACCACTCATTCAGTGAAATTTCCTGTTTGGCTTATCAACATTTGACATTTTCACGTATCTTGGTGGCTGATGTTGGATCAGATAGCTGTAGGTTTAGTTTGTTTTTCCTCAGCCTACTGCCATGATAACCATGGATGTTCATCATGTTACCCTGCTGCAGTCATCACACTTGGGTTATCCTGCCGTCAGGCGGTCCCGCAGTCGGCCTGAGTTCCAAAGTCTTGGTCCGTCGTCGGTTGCTGTCGTTTCTTCCTTGACGTCAGTGCGCCAGGGGTATATAAGAGGCATCCAGCGCCATTTTCTTCAGTTTTTCTTGCCCCAGATGTCAGTTGCCCCCAATAGGTAGGCAATATATATATATATATATATATATATATATATATATATATATATATATATATGTAGCTATATAAAAAAATACATATAAAAATAAAGCAATACCTTCAGGCACAAGCAAATACATCACAGAAGTTGTATAGGATAGAATGGTATAGATAAGTCCAGCTAGTTCAGAGGGGATGGAGGGAGGGTAACCTGGACTGCAGCAGGGTGAACACTCGAGCATCTACATTTATGGTAGGTACAAAACTGTACTTCCTGTGGCCTTACCTGTTGCACTGTCCTTGACTGATGGATCCTGTTCCAAGCTTGATAGCCCATCCTTTGAGCTAGCCTCACCCAAATTTGAAATTCCTCAGGTGTATTGTTTGTTTTTTCCAATTCTCGTGACAGCCAGAAATTGCAAGCTTTTAGAAAAAGGTGTACATTTCCTTTGTTCTTCACAGAAACCATCCACCAGAAAGGTTTGTGGTAGTAAGTGTAGAAGGTTTTCCATTTGGGCCATTTCTAAGGGGTTGTATCCCATCTCTCTCCTTTTAGACACAGTATTAGATTTTTCTAGCAGGACTTTTTCACTAAGGGTCTAGCTACACTCCACTGTCAAAGTCCAACTGGCAGCCAGCTCAGATTTCCACATCCTTCATGTCCTTCTACCCATTGCTGCTCTTAAGATTGTTCGAAGCCTTTTTGAATGGTATCTTTTTCTCAAACCT